>NC_065922.1:3663365-3980760 GCF_024586455.1 Bactrocera neohumeralis | reverse complement strand
ACAGCCAACATCTCGAAGTAGCAGGAAGCCCGCCGAATCGCAGAGTGTAGCCGAGTGTGTGCCTGCAACAGCAGCAACGGCAGTAGCAGCCGTTATGCGTCAGCCCTAACATATTCCGCATCTCACCGGATGTTGCCGTTATGTACATGTTATGCGCCTCGGTAGCACAAAGCCCTCTCCCGCAACCTGCTGCCGTCAGTCACTTATGGGAACATGTCTTCAGTCTCCAACAGCTGCTGCTCCAACTTTCTTAACGCATACAAGCAGAGCTTGTATGCCTGTACCGAGGCACTCGTAACTGTCGCTTACCTACGCACAGTTATGTCGTTTACATCAACGGCTTGCCAGCAAATGGGAGTTCCTAAGTTTGTGCCACACTTCCGACCCCAGTGTACGCGTGTGTCGGACCGACTTGGGCTCACTTGTAAGTGTATAATGCGTATGACAGTTATGTACTGCTCGCGCGCCATGTCCTTGTCGTGTCGGTTTATTAAGTAATAAGCTCGCTGGCTGCTCTGGCTGTGAAGGGACTCTGACTTTGTTAGTGGCATAGACAATGAATGATTGTTGGACAAATTACTCGTGACATAGTAGCAGACTTGCTAAGTTTACTTAGTTTTGAGGTTAGGTAACTTGTGTGAGAAAGTGACTTGGCGCGGAATAAGATTGTTGCGACAAAGCCTTTCGGCGAACTTTGTCGAGTTCAGTAGAGGGTAATACTTTGTAGTTTTGTTTTTAAGAAAACTGACTGTATTCGACTTTACTCATTTCTATGACAGAAACCAAGTCAGCCGGTGATAAGTTTACTACATTATGCTATAAAAAAAAATTCCTCTGCTTCCCCCGGCGGGTACTGCGTCAAATACTTTCAGAGCTGTTTGTGCTTTTTCATTGGGGGTGTTTTTTATGTGGCGGGGCCCAAACTCAGCGCACAACCCTTGTAGGGAATGTTTCGCCTTCTCACTTTAGCTCGCCTTCAAACGGATGTTCTTTGGCTACCCAAAGGATATTTGGTCAAAGACTGAAAGTCAAGAGCTGTTGGAGTCATATGTAAAAGAATTGTTTCTGGCCACTCCCAAGTGAATGACCATCAGAGAACTTTCCTCGCTTGCGTGAACTTCTGCATATGCAGTTTTTCGTAGTATTATTGAAATAGAAATCCTGTAACTCAAACTTATTTAGTAAGCAACAATGCGGCCAATAAAATTTGCTAAGACGTTTAATTTCTATTCCTGCCAATTCCAACGTGATGTGAAGCGTGGGACAATCAAGAAGGAAGCTCTGAGATGTTGGATCCTCGTCTTCTTCCATACAACTTCTGAAGCCAGCATTCAGTAAGGCTCTCAACTCACTAACTGTTAAAATCCCCACAGCTTATTGAGGCCAAACAGCTCACTGCGTTTCTTAAGATCAATCTTATGCCAAAATATCTTGCGGCAGCGTGAATTTAGTGGGGACACAAGAGAAGAAGAGAGCATTCATTGTACTGATGTTTCAACCTCCTCGTCTCCCATACAGCTTCTGCAGGTAGTATCCAGTAAGATTCTTAACCTAACAGCATGATGGCGATAGAGCTATGGCCTGTAAGAATCCCCATAGTTAAGGAGAGGCTAGCTTTATTGAGTCAAAACAGCTCAAGCTGTCAGCGGTTTAAGATCAATCATATGCCAAACAGACAAGAAAAGAGGGGAGCGCGGACTGGTTTCTATTCTACTGATAGCGGAGCCGATAGGAAAGGGTCCTGTTAGAACCCCCACCATTCGGGCCCAAAACGCTCTCCGAATCCATTATGATCAACCTTGGTCCAACAGAATCTTGCGACAGCACACTAATCGAAGCCTAGCTTTCCTAACCTCTCCGTGTATTCTAACGAGGAGAGGGAAGCACCGACTCCTTGGGCGATCAGCGTACTAATTTCAACCCCAGAGGATCACATATTGGTTTTTTTCTTAAATTCGTTTTATGACTTTAAGAAAATTCCCTGTAAATTGGGATATTCCTAATTTGTTGTACGGATCTTAGATCTTATTCTCCATTTTTTATGGGAGGCTTTTCATTGTTAGATATGTAACTACAGGTTTAATATGGACTGTCGAAAACCAACTGCCACCAGAAGAACTTTGCCATTAATTTTAAACTCATTCAAAGTTTGAACACACGACCATTCTGGAGGTGATCTTGTGGTCAACTCACAAGAGTAGCAACTTCATGACCTTTCATTAGCAAAGCTTTAAATTTTTTGAACTTTTTGGTGCCGTAAATTGAATCGGATTTTTGGATTTGATTATACATTAAAAAGCTTTGGAATGGCAACAGGATAATAACAATATTTCAATATTTCAGCAGGCACTGCCTAACTTGCGGTTTTTTAAACCTCAGAGCTTTCACTAATTCCCAAATCAATTTTATTCCACTTATCTTAAGCCACCAAATAGTTTATGCGACAGTTGGCGCCTCATTTCGCCAGTTCTCATAAATAATTGAGTTGCAACTCAATTGAGTGGAATAAATACACTCGAAGTAGCAGCGCATCCGCACACAGCGCCACAGACATAACGGTTTGGAAGCGCATTATTTATATGCACACACACACACACGCAAACACACATGTAGCTCATTTCATATGTCATTTCCTCGCCGATAACTGTAATCGATTAAATCAAATGGAATAACGAAAATGGATTTATTTGTGTGGCAAGGCGATTTATTGCAATGCGACAAAGTGCGAACACACACACACATACAAGTATGCACACACGCGCAGATGCACGATGCAGCAATATTTCGATATTTTCCTATTAAGTCTGCTCTTTCGTGGATTATGAGGCTCCGCCCGGCCGCGAGGACCGTTGTTTTCTTGCCGGCAGTGCGCCTCCGTTGCTGCAATTTATTTTAGCCATTTATTGTACCGTAACGATACAAGACTTATATTGTGTTTAAAGAGAGATGTTGTCAGCTATTCATAGTAAGATAGCGGTACTCAAACGAGCGCAACAACAAAATATTGTTAATAGAAAATCGCAAAAGCAAATTGTGGCAAGATACTCGCAGGTCGCTTGCTTTGTGTTGCATGCGCGAGATACCGCTACATATCCGCAATTTCAACGCTACGCTTGCTGCTCGCGCCTGGTTGCACAAAATCAATAGCAGCTAACAAATTACAACAACAACGACAATAACAAAGAATATTGCGAATCATCAATTGTAAGACTCCCGGGTGGTAACGGCAATAATACTGTGGCAATTTTCAGTTTGGAATATTCCTGTTGTTGTTGTTGTTTCTGTTAAAAATTTCCATATACGCTGCAGTTCGTTATAGCCTTTCGCCCGACCCGCTCGCCTTACAAATTTCGACTCTTCGGCCGCGGGCAGCCACTCAGCTGCGCACAATTGCATTTCCGTTTCCGCTTTGAGCAATAAAAGCTGCAATATTTAGC
The DNA here is from genome assembly GCF_024586455.1 of Bactrocera neohumeralis. Taxonomy (NCBI): domain Eukaryota; kingdom Metazoa; phylum Arthropoda; class Insecta; order Diptera; family Tephritidae; genus Bactrocera; species Bactrocera neohumeralis. The sequence continues at coordinate 3,977,323 of NC_065922.1, read as the reverse complement.
TTCCTTAGCACTTGCGAAATCCCGTTAGAAATACGCTAACCGCCGCTGTTACCCGCCATCGCTAAACCATGTTGGCGGCTGCTTCTTTGGGCAGCGTTTGATGCTCCTACAATTGGCTGAATTCGCACTCAGCGCACCAATAAAATAGATAACGTACAGGCAACAACAACTACAGCAACAACAAAGTGAAGCATACATTAAAGTTATTATGGCTACTTTGAAAAGTTTTCCCATAATCAAAGTTTCGACATTTACGATGCCGAAGCCGTTAGGCGCACATGACTGCGGGTGAGTCGGTGTGTGTGTGTGTTTAAATGAGCCTGTGTATGGCGCAAATGCGTTGGTGTTTGTGCGCCTTCAAATTGATTCAATTGTGAAGTTCCTCCAATTGTCGCCCACCAAAGCTTTTGAAGCCCTCTTAGACCCCTTGGCTTCTGGCCCTGAAACTGGTCTCGAACTTTCGCAGAAACTTTGCTTTTATGTGTCTCCATTTCAGCGCGCCAAAAGAGACCAGAAAGCGACTCGCAAAATGTTTGCGATTATTACAACGCATTAACCGTTATTGGCTTTTATCATATTAGCTGTGTTATTTTCTTGAAAGTATGTGTGAATTAATGGGTGTCGCTGAGTGTCACTAAAAGCCTAGTGACGCGGTAAGAGGGAAAAGCCAAAGAGCGACCGAGAAGAAGTTTGACAAAAAACTATAATTAAATCAATGTACAGAATGCTGAATGCGATTTCATATATTTGTTTGCTGGCAATTATCGCTGGTAATGATTTACAACAACAAATGCCAATTCAGTTTTTCAGCACTAAATTTCGTTAAGGCAAGTATAATGAACGAGTTGGGCGCACCGAAGTTTTGAAATGAATCAAATTTTTGAAAGAATTAGTTTAGCAAGTCTAATGAATCTCGCCTTAGTGTAGAAATGTATATTGCAAAGGAATACATTGGTTGAATATGAGGCATTAACACATTTAAGGAAGTTTTTCATAGGAGAATATTATTGCAATAAATTCCATATGGATTAAAAAATTGAATGAAACAACTATATAGATCGTGGGAATTGCTTATAAACTCTCCTTGTCTCTCCCTCTCTCTTTATCTGTTTCTATCTCTCTCTCTTCTCTCTGGCGCTACTTTCACTGAGATTATTTAGATCGAAACCAATCGATTTTGCATTTTGCAATGCCAATATAAAAGTGAAGTGTTTCTAACAGAGAAAGCTTTATCTCATTATCCGATGAAGAAACTGGATATTTGTCTAGATGGAAGAAGGCATCTCCAAACCTACGTATTCGCTGAAAATGAAATCGTGGCGTTTTATTTCTCGTTAATATAGCTTTTTTACTCTTTTCGATCTTCACAATTTATTGGAACTCGAATGATAATATACTTATAATGACTCTTTTCTTGTTGATCTTTGGTATGGTGAAAATCTAGCCTGTCAAACGAAAATTCTCTATACGAAACAAGTATACAATATTGACTTTATTATTCTATATAGTAAGTTTCGAGGGCGATACAACGATTATAGCGGTCAAAAAGTGTTTCAATACTATTTTTATAGTATGGTCTTAAGGGGGTGCTCTCATGTGAACGCATACATTTTACCACTTTTTAGGAAAATTTTTTTGTGCAACAACAAAATTCAATCATTTTAAATTTCCAATATATTTTTATTTGTATTTTGACAAAGTGTATTCAACAAAGTGAACTAAGTATTTGACTTACGCTTATTTGACAATAAAATAGTAAACAATTCATGTATTTGTTTATATTAACCCGTGTGTGTTTTTTTTTTTTTGATCTTGAACAATATGAAGCCACTTGCTTTACATACATATATATATGATAAATATAAACGTAATAGAAATAGAGACAACCAATTTATTTGTGCTCAACGGTATAATGAATTCACATTTATTTTACAAACAATTACATACGTGTATAAATGCAACATTATTCACAAATTTTATTGTAACTATATATATGATACGGTTTTCAGCTCAGAAAGATATTAAGAACTAAGAAAAATCGTTATTGAATGCTTTATACTTTTCATGAACATACTATAATAAGTACCATGTTTTGTATGATCAATTAGTTGTTTAGAAGGTGAAAATATAACGCAAAATGTATGACATGTTGTAAGGGAGCTATTTGTTACTGTCATTTTATTTAATCGGTTCCGACAAATGATTACCCCTACATGTAAACGTATTAGTCATATCACATTAAAATTTAGTCTAAAGACACGCGTATACATTGTTAGCTGAATTTCTTTCCACCACGATATCTTACCATATGCATCAGTCGTTTTTTCAAATACAAGGTGTTCATGTGACACTTTGCAAGGCGATTTTCCTCTACAGGTTAGAGAGGGCTTGATGCATGGCCTTGTTTAAACTAGACAACCAAAAAAGACAGAACTTTGGCAAATAGTTTCACAGAAGCATGTCTAGCTTCCGATCAGTTGTTAAAATTTTCGCGCAAACAAGTTTGTCTTGAGACCTAATCAATAGTAAAAACGTAAAATTTCTATTTATCAAAATATGAGGGTTTCTTACTTTTTTTCTTGAAGATTGGGAAGTAAGTTTAATGAGGGCACTGCATCGGGGCTTAGTCGTCTTCTTCTAAGGGGAGATTCTTTTATTTCCTCCGCCTTAAAATGTAGCCCACATATTCTCGATGACAAACTGAGTTGTACATACTTTTTCAATAAAACATTGGTAAAAAGTTGAGGTTGTTTTGCATAGGCAACAAGTATTTAATTTTCGGCATTTTATTCGTAGTTATGAAAAAAATCAGGGGCTTAGTTTTCTTCTAAGGGGAGATTTGTAACATATTGCTTGATTGAACTTTTGAATTTCCGAATTTGAAATAAATGTATGGGTTAAGCAATCATATGAAATAAGCGTATTTTTTTAAATGTCATCGTTTTTGTTTGATGTGTATTTTGAAATATACAAAAAAAAATTTTCGTTTTTTACATTTTTAATATATATATTTTTTTTAATCAAAGTAGTCCGCAAAAAAAAAAGAGTAGTTCACTGGACATGGTGATAGCGGCTGTTCATGTTGTCTGAAATAAAAACGTCGAACTTCAAAAAAAAGTCACGAAAATCGTTTTTTTTTTCGGCAAAAAAAAAAGTTTTTCGCGATTTTGACCTTTAAACGATGCCATAACGATAAATAATAGTCGCTGTTGATGGCTTTTCTCTTTTGAAGATTTTCAATGGATATTATTCCACGTACAACTTCAAAATATATACGTCATAACCTTGCCAGCCCACTGCTTTCAACGCAAGCGAGTTCATCGTGTGTACACTCCACTCGGATGACTATCGGTTGGAGTTTGAAGTGAATTAATGGAACTATGTTTTATCCATGGTCATATATCGACACAATAGTTCTCATAATCCATAATTCGTTATTTCTTTGTTGGATTGTGAGCTTTCGAATACCCAAATATTAATTTACAATATATCCAATACGTTCCTTTGGATATCTTTAGAGCCTCAACACAACAACGACACACGTCGTTCTTAACAGTTGGAAATTTGCGAAAATATATGGTGTGTGCAAACATGCCAGCGACGATTGATGAACTTTGGACGACTATCGAACTTTAAATTGCGGCAGCATAGGCCGATTTATGCTTGAAAACCAATCGTCGAAAATTGGATTCAGCGTCTGGACTTCTGCAAGCGTGGCCGTGGTGGCTATGTCCACAGAAAGTAGTTTCATTTAGGCATAGAATGTATTTTCACAGAAATAAAGAATTTCATTGATATCGCAAACCACTTTTGTTTTATTTCTGTCGCGCTCTTAATTTGTACACTTATCTTTTAACGGTATAGAATGACTAACAATCATGTGGATTCAATATTAGTAGTACCGTCAACGGCTGCACCTTAGCTTTTTACCCTTCAAACAGATACTTCTTAGAGCAACCATTTTTATCTAACTGAATGTGGAAACATTACCGGCCAACGGTTTGCTAGTTCTTTCATTCAGTTTTCAAAAAATCTGTTAAGAAGATTTTTGTCTGGCTCTTGATCGGTCGGTTTATTTGGCAGATAATAATCCATGCCAAATTTCGTGAAGAAATATCAAACAAAAAAGTTTTCGATTTAAGGCCTTTAATTTTATCGGTCGCTTCGTGATATTTTCTATATCAGCGGTTCGGAAAAAGACTTGTGACATATGTACACTATGGGTTTCCTAAGTTTCTTTCTTAGTGACAAACTTAAGCTGTGCAGGGTATAATGAAGGCCTACAATATTACTATAGCGCATTTGGAGATTAATTTCAAATTGTGTAGCCTATAAGGCCTTGAAATGGACACTTACATACACTCCAGCTTAAATTTCAATGAACCAACGCAGGTTTAAAAGCAAGTCAATCAAGTGCTAAGCTGGAACAAAACCTAAACGGATAATTGGTCGCCGAGGTGCGACTGTCCTAAAGTTGAGGACCATACCAGACCAAATATCGCTCATAATACGCTAAAATGCAGCAATTAATATAAAAGCAGAAACATTAAATCTGGACTCGGGAACTCAAAGGAAACCCGCATGTTTGCGAATTGTATTCGATTTCCTTCATATTTTTATTATTTGATATTTTTGCACACGAACAAAAGGTGTATACAAATATTTTTAACCACGCACGCTGCAACCGCAGGCATATGCCAGCATGCTTATGGCAAATTTACGCACAGACACGCGTACACTCATATATATATATATGTATATACGTATAACGCATCCACATCCCCCTCAGCCATAAAAGTTCAATTCATTTGCACTGATTGACTTTCAATTGAGTTCAATTACAAAAACAACACCAATAAATGCAAAAATAACAGCAACATCGTCAATAATGCATGTTATGTGTATGTGTGTGTATGCGTATGTGCCTGCAACATAAACCAAATAAACAGAAAAGTCAAAGGCAAATAAATAAGCGCGCACATCTGCATACAAACACACATACATACATACGTACGCAACGCGAAAGTGTGAAAAGCCTGCGAAAGAAAGCAAGGCGCACGCCAAGCGCGGGCTTCACGGCAAGGCGGCAGCTGCTGTGTAAGGCTGTGAAAATCACTGGCTGAAGCAGCGCCAAAGTCGACTGATGGCGGCACTTCATTTTTTCTGCCTTCCTTTTTGCGTTCTTTATGGCGTTTTTCTGTCATTCTTCTTCTTATTTATGCCACATGCCGCACATCACGGCGCCGCCGCTCAACTGACATTCATGACACCATCATCCACATCGTCATCAGCATCGTCATCGCCGTCATTCACAGCGTACTTAGCACCGGCTACACTGTTGACAATAACAATGCCTACAGTAACAACAACAACACCTGTTATAAAGCATTGTTGTTTCGGCTCTGCACGCTTCCCGCTTCCTGTTGTGGGGCGCCAGGCACTGCCTAGCCAGAGGACTCCAGCGCGCTTCGTCGAGTGATAAGTGTGTGTGTGTGAGTACGAAGTGTGCGTGTGTGTGTGGAATTCACACTTTTCATCAATACCAATCAAAAGCAATTGAATTTTATTTTTATTGAGGCATAAAAAGTTTTCTTCTCGCAGCGCCCGCGAGCACAGATTTATCTCTGATACATGGCAAGCGAAGAAGCATAGGAGACACGGTGTGAGAGTTCTTCACAGTAAGCAGTGTGACTCCCAAAGAGTGCAGTGTATTGTAGGTGCTTCATTGTTATTCTTTTATGATTATTTTATAAATTTTTATTACATTTTTCAGTTACGACATTTGCAGCCCCTCTTCCTCTGCACCCGCTTCACCAGCCATTCTTAAATGTTTCATGCTGCAGTGGCGTCATACGAGTATTTGTTGTTCGTGTACGGCCTTTATTGGCTTCACGTTGTGTATTACACGTATTGCGCCTAGAAATATGCTACGATTTTGCCATTCACACGCGCTGTCTGTCTGATGCTTATTTGTTGTTGCATTTGTATTACATTTTATTTCCAGCGGCGCTTTGAGTTCAATTGATTCAATTTAGTGCCATTAAAGGGTGCGGGAGTCTCAATCGGGACGGGCGTACGAGTCATGTGACATGACAGGGCAAGTAAATTAATATGCCTCAGGTAGAAACTTCAAAGGCAGCAAGTTAAGGGAGCTTTTGCCATTCTCCAATATATTTTTACTTTAATTCAGTTTATTTTTCTTTTCATGTGAGGAAGACTAAGTGCTGTGCCTGGCATACCAGTCTGTGTGTTTGTATATAATTTCTAAACCATTCCAAGGTGCTACAGAACCATATATGAAAATCGTATAGACCAGAAAGCGTCAGCCTCTAAAACGAATTGGAGTTCAAATAAGGACTCCAAATATAAAATCTTGCGCTCTTCCTATGACTATGGCTTCATATGTAAAAACTAAATAGCGTACGTTTTAGGCATTACTTCAAAAATGTTCCAGAGCTAACCTTAAAAAATCTACTTCAACAAAAATTTTTTGTGCTTGTGTTGCAAATAGTAAGAGATGTAGACGTAAAAGACAAAATCAATCCATCAAGACAATCCGACTTTCTTTCCAACGGAATGGAGGTTTTCCTTTACTTCTGCTTCCCCCGGCAAGTACTGCGTCGAATACTTACACAGAACTGGCGTATTTTCGTCAATTCGGACGACATGAACCATGTCAATGTCGTCATACATCTCATAAATCTCATCGTTCCATCGAATGCGATATTCGCCGTGGCCAACGCGCAAGGGACCATAAATCTTTCGCAGAACCTTTCTCTCGATATGTCGTAACGTCGACTCATCACATGTTGTCAGCGTCAATGCCTCTGCACTAAATAGCAAGAAGGAAATAATGAGTGACTTATGGAGTTTGGTCTTTGTTCGTAGAGAGAGGGCTTTACTTCTCAATTCTACTCAGTCTGAAGTAGCACCTGCCGCCAAAAGTTCTTCTGCGTTGGATTTGGAGACTGACAAAAGTATCTACAACTTCAAAGTTATGACTGTGAACTGTGCCGTGAGAGCCAAGCCGCTGTGCCAAGACTGTTTGTTTGATAACAGGAGATATTTCGTCTTGGCCTAGTTCACAACCAGATTCATCTGCTTCACTTCCTTATCCAGTCTGAAAAAAGCAGAACTAACGGCGCGGATATTGAGAAAAATGATATCAATATCATCGGCGTACGCCAGCAGCTGTACACTATTATAGAAGAAGGTAGCTGCTTGATTAAGCTCTTCAGCTCGAATCACTTTACACAGCCAAATTAGTTTTGCGAGGATACCAAGTTCAGACATCGCGGCATAAAGGCAACTCCTTTTCATGCTGTTAAAAGGAGCTATCTTCGACGAAGTGGGGGTGTATGTCGATTCTCTTTTCACGGGTCTTTCCTAAGATTTGGCGCATGATGAATATCTGGTCGGTTGTTGATTTTCCAGGTCTAAAGCCACACTAAAAGGGTTAAATCAGTTTGTTGATGGTGGGCTCTAATCCTTCCCACTATACGCTCGTAAGAACCTTATATGCGATGTTTAAGAGGCTTATTCCACGGCAGTTGACGCAGATTGTAGAGCCTCTCGTTTTGTGGATTGTGTAGAGCACATTTAAATTCCAATCGTTTGGCACGCTTTCGTCTGACTTTGTTGCTCCTTGTCAATTCCTCGCCGCCGTGTTTGAATAGCTCGGATGACAATCCATCGGCCCCGCCGCTTTGTTGTTCTTCAGAAGGGTAATTGCTATTCGAACTTCTTCATGGTCGGGCAATGGAACATCTGCTCCATCGTTATCGATTGGGGATCGGGTTCGCCATCTCGTGGCGTTATACTTTCACTGCCATTCAGCAGGCTGGAGAAGTGTTCCCTCCATAATTTTAGTATACTCTGGTATAATTTTAGTATACTACTAGATCACCTTTGGAGGTTCTACAAGAGTATGCTCCGATCTTGAAACCTTCTGTTAGTGGCCCCATCTTTTCGTAGAATTAATACCCCTGTCGGCCAGCTTGTCAAGCTCTTCATTATCACTCATTTCGGCCTCTCTCTTTTTTGTCTACAAATGTGTCTCGCTTCCCTCTTCAACTCTCGGTATCTATACCATTCCGCACGTGTTGTGGTCGATTGTAACGTTGCAAGGTGGGCAGTCTACTTTCTCTCCGCTGCCACACGGCCCTCCTCATCGTACCAGCTGTTCTCACGCATTTTCCGAAAACCAATGGTTTCAGTTGCAGCTGTATGTAAGGAGCTTACAATGCCGTCCCACAGTTCCCTTATACCGAGTTGTTGACGAGTGTTCTCAGAAAGCAGGAGTGCAAGTCGAGTAGAAAAGCGTTCGGCTATCTGTTGTGATTGCAGCTTCTCTACAGGAACCTTCCTTGTGTTTGTTGACGTGTGTTCTTGGCTGCACAGAGGCGGTTGCGAATCTTGGCTGCAATAAGATAGTGGTCCGAGTCGATTTTAGGACCTTGGTGAGTACGCACGTCTAAAACACTGGAGACGTGTCTTCCGTCTATCACAACATGATCTATCTGATTAATGGGTTTTCGATCATAGAAGGCATCTTTGGTCACCATCCTTCTCTTCCGTCGAGGCTTGGCCGCAAATCAACGAAGAAATTTTGCTGAAGACTGCGGCTAGACGTTCATCCATCGGGGTGAATGCCAGGACTCGGCCACAAAGTCTCTCTCCCACCACGAATCCCACACCGAATTTGCGCTTCTTTATATGGCCACTGTAGTAAATGCCACAAGGACTTACTCGTTTCAGTCCTTGTCTCGTACACCGCATTACTTTGACTGCAGTGATGTCAGCCTTTGTTTGCACGAGGGCATCAACCAGCTGTGCAGCGGCACCTTCCCAATTAAGAGACCGGACAATTCAGGTACGTGCCCCTAAATCATTATCCTTTATGTGTTTATCATGGTTGTCACCAACAGCGGGGTTTCTCTGCTGGTTTTCATTGGGGGCGTTCTTACGTGACGGGTCCCAAACCCTAAAAACTAAAAAATATAGAGAAAATTCTTGCGATTTATAGTTGGTTCTAGATAAGATAATAAGATCTCAATTTACAATAGAAAAATTGTTCCGATGCTTTTTTTCAGCCTAATACCAGCCTCTCACGACACTTAAAATATACAGCTCAGAGCAAATTGTTTCAATTTACATTCTGTCAAATAAGTACCCAGAAATTCCCATTGTAAATTTTCCCGCTGAGAATATTTCAAAAATGTTTTTTTCCCAGGTTGGCACAACTGTCAGCCACTATTCTGTCAATTTTTATTGCTATGTGTCGTTTAGTTTGTGTACGGCGTCATTAAGAACAAGTCAACCTTTTGTGTGCGTTACGATTTTTACTATGGATAAAAATATTGAACAAAGAGTTTGTGTGAAATTTTTTGTTTCAAACGAAATTTCTTGTGCCAAAATGTTGGAAATGGTGATGTTGAAAACATTTGGTAATTCAACGGCGAAAACTCCTGTTTACGATCGGTATAAATCGTTCAAAGAGGGGCCACTATTCAGGGACGGCCTGCGACCTTTTCAACTGAAGAAGACGTCGACAAAGTAAAGGAAATGGTGCTCGAAATTGTCATTATAGCTTGCGAGAGATAGCCCAAATAATGGACATGTCTCATGCGACCGCTCGTCATATTTTGGTTGATGTTTTGGGTAAAGCGGAAAGTCGCAGTGTCGCAAAAGATCAGATTTGTGGCGGAACAACAGTTTGATTTTGCACCACGATAATGCACCAGCGCACAAAGCGATCATTGTGAACGAGTTTTTGAACAAAAATTCAGCAAATATCACTGAACAACCACCGTACTCTCCAGATATGACCCCGTGTGACTTTTTCCTGTTTCCAAAACTCAAATTACCACTTCGTGGAACCCGTTTTGAGTGCATTGAAGACATCAAAACTAATTCGCTACGAGAACTGAAAGCCATCCCGGAATATAGCTTTTAAAAGTGTTTCGATGATTGGATTGTTCGTTGGAAGAAGTGTATTGCCTCAGAAGGGGCCTATTTAGATGATTGATAAGTTGTTTGTGTTTTATTTCAAACATCAAATTTACTTATTTGACAGAATGTATTCATCAAAATAACGTTTGTTTTTCGCACAGAAAACTTTATTTTGTTAACTGCATTACAAATAGCATGTCAAATTGAATTAACAGTTGTCAAAAAATCACAAGCAATCATTTCATCAAGCAGAAAATGCACAAAACCCAAACGATTTGAGTTATCTTTAAATGCTTTGTCAATAAAAGGTGCAAAATACTCAAAGAGTTCACAAAATTAAAATCAACAAATTAAACTTATCTGCAACTTGCAATCTCGCACACACACACACGCGCACCTCCTCACATCCAGCCACCCATACATAGAAACACTCACGGACGCAGAGCGATGAAAGCGCTTCAAAAGCTGCCATGGTGAATCGCCTTTAATTTGTAGATTTGCATTTCGCTTTGGCAATTTAAATTGCAAAATTCCCATTTAATTTGTGAATAAATATTTTTGTTTGCTACTAGCAATAAAAACAACAGCAACAACAGCAACGCTGAACAAACCCAATTGAACTGCACAACAAGCGGAGTGTAAGTGGCGGGGCGGCAGGGGGGTGGCAATGCAAATGCAATGAAAACGAAAATGAAATGAATGAAATAAAACAAATGGAAATGAAATAAAACGAAATGAAATGAAAATCAACACAAATGTCATGTGAAAATTGATGAAAAACTTTTCCAATTTCTAATCTACGAACGTTGTCTATGAAAATGCTACAAATGACAAATGCAAAAAGCAATTGTGCACAACAAAACAGCTGAGCAGAGGATCATAAGTACCCACCCACACACACACACACACACACACACACACACACACACACACCCACAAAGCAGCAGCAACAGCGCGGTGATGGCGGAGAGGGGCAACTGCTGATTGCGGTGAGCGCTTTTTGATCTGTTGCTGATTTTTGGGGCCACACAATTGGACGAGCATTGCGGAGGGCAGATGGAATTAGGCGGCGCATTGTGGTTACTGGGCCACTGGCTGCCTCATTGCGGAACTCGACTACTTTACACCGCCCAACTCCAGCTCTGGGCAACCAGCAGTGCTGCTTTATTTTGCTGTCTGCTCTGCATTAGGCAGCCGGTCGAACAACCCGCAAAGTATTTTAGATAAAAATATTTCAAATTCATTTCGAGCGGTGGGCGGGCGGCTGACGGTGGCACGAGTGGTGCGCTTGTATAAAATTTAGAAAGGATTAAGCCAGCTGTAGCTTGATAATAAAACCTAAATGAAAAGAGAAAAACTGTTTTGAGTGAAATAAACATACGAATTACAAGCGAATTGTGTGCGCTAGAGAAATCAAAGCGGAGAGCGGCAAAATGCTAACGGAGAGTGGAGCTTTAATATTATTAGAAAGAGTAATTGTTGAAAGAAAGGCAAAATCAGTGATTAGTTGATATAAAAAACAATACTAGTTTTAAAGAAATATAAAATAATTACCATTCATAAAAATGCAATACAAAAACAAATATAAACCTTGAAAGCATCATCGTCCGTTCTAAAGTTAACAGCAACTGCACCGGAACTTCAAGATAAACATTTTTCATAGCACAACAAGAAATCATCATCAATTCAAAAAGATCCCATAAAACAACTTGATTTTGATCTGTCAGCTTGTGTAGCAGCTGAGTAGTTTTGATCGATCAGGTTTTGTGGAAGCCAGAGGATGGAGCCATTTATAGAAGTTCACGCAAGTGAGTAAAGTTCTCTGCGCGCCCTTCACCTAGGAGTGACCAGAAACGATTCTATTACATATGGCTCAAACCGGTCTTAGACCAAGTATCCTCTGGGTAAAGTCCGTTTGAAGGCAAGCTAAAGTGAGAAGCCGAAACATCCCTCCCCAGAGTTGTGTGCTCTGTTTTGAAGACTGTACTCGTCCGATATCGGCAGTATCGACAAATGAAAAGCTGCTGGGGGAGAAAAAAGCGTGTGCAAAATTGCTTTCCTATAACCCAAAAACCGTATATATAGACAGACGAACAAGCGAACTTGGCTGTATAAACTCAGACCGTCACGCTGCTCATTTCTATGTTCAATTTATGAGGACGTTTCCAACTGGGACTACTAAAATGTAATAATCCAGCGTTCCTAAAGTCTCACAAATGCGATTATAATTATATTCTAATGCAAATGCGCCTAAATGTATACCAATATTTTTTTTTTTTTTTGCTTGCTGGTGTACGAAAAGTAACAAACATTGGGTAGTCGAAAAAGTCTTTTCGTATTTTGTCAATAGATGTTGTTAATTAAATTTGGTTAAGTTGAAAAAAAGCTACAACTGACCAAAAATTAGTGAAAATAATGAAGAAATTCGCTATATTTTGAAATTTTTGTATAAAAAGGGAAGAATGCCACGCAAGACACCAATGAAATGTGTGAAGTTTACGGAGATGATGCTGTATCAGTTCGTGTAGCACAACAATGGTTCGCTCGCTTCCGTTCTGGAAATTTCGATGTGAAAGTTGCACCTATCGCTAAAATAATCGATGAAATTATGGAAAAGATTGACCAAGACCGTCATATAAGCAGCCATGGCATCGCTAAGGAACTTAACATTCATCATCAAACGATTTTGAACCATTTAAAAAAGGCTGGCTGCAAAAAGAAGCTCGATGTTTGGGTACCACAAAAATTGTATGTGAAAAATTTAATGGACCGAATTAACATCCGCAATTCTTTGCTGAAACGAAATGAAATCGAAACATTTCTGAAGCGAATGGTAACAGAAGAGGAAAAATTACTCAAATATGACAATAATGTACGAAAAAGATCATTACCAATCATAGTGAAACTCAGCAAATGGTCGCAAGGCCAGAATTAACGCCTCGAAAGGTTATGCTGAGTCTTTGGTGGGATTGGAAAGGAATCATCAACTATAAGCTGCTCCAGCCTCCTTGAACGATTGATTCTAAATTTTACTGTCAACACCTGATGATTGAAGCAAGCAATTGAAAAAAACGGCCAGAACTGATCAACAGAAGGAGCTTTGTCTTCCATCAGGACAACGTTGGACCACACACATTTTTGATGACTCGGCAAAAACTGGGAGAGCTTGACTGGGAAATTTCGAGGCATCCACCATTTAGCCCTGACCTTGCACCATGGGACTACCATTTGTTTCGGTCAATGCAGAACGCTCTTGATGGAGTAAAGTTGGCTTCAAGAGAAGCCTGTGTGGAGTTTTTCGTCGAGAAACCAGAAAAGTTTTACACTGATGGAATTATCTCTCCAGCGGAAAAATGGGAAAAAGTGGTCGACCAAAATGGTACATATTTGGTTCATTGCAGTTCGATAAAAGAAAATAAGTTGAAGTTTAAGCAATATTTAAGCACATGTTCAAAAATCAATGTAACCTTTTACACACTAGTATACCGAACATTAACAATAACGCACCCTAATGCACAAATAGGAGCCTCGTGATAAAGTACACGAAAACGATGACCAAACTTTTCGCAGAAGAATGTACTTTAACGACTTTCGATTCAGCCGGAGCAGAAGTATTTCACAAATACTTTTGTAAGACAGTTAAGATCCTAGTTGAATTACGAGTACGAGGTCGTGGCGCTGGCAAAGCACAAAATAATTAGCAGCAGCAACGGCAATTAGCCGAGTTCGAATGGCCAGTTAGTTAGCAACGCGGGAATGTGTGTGCAATAAAAGCGAAATACACAAAGAGTAAATAAATAAAAATACTTGTAAGAGTTTCTCGTTCTACTTCTACTACCACGAACACAACTAAAAGTGTGTGCGTGCGTGTGTTGCGGCTTTGCTCTATTACCGGCTTCTGAGTGGTATTTTATATTATCTGCTGGCAATGTATTTAGCTGCTAGTTTATTGTTACTCTGCTGCACGAAATTGCTAGCGCTCGGAAGCAACGGTACTTTTTTATTTAGTTTTATTTCTTTGCTTTTTTCTTCATGCCCACGAAAGTATTTCCGCTCTTGTATTCCTTTTCTTTTTTTCGCAAACTTTAATTATCAAAGTTTGCGCCAAAGCAATGACAATCAGTCGCCACAACAACAACGACTCAGCTTTTTCGTAGGTGTGTGCGCGTCCAACAAGTTGGCAGACTTTTAATTTCCATTATTAGAAAGTTGTAATGGATTTCGGTTTTTCATGTCGCACAAATCGCCCTTTTGGCTTTCGATTGTTGCTATTTCTTGCCTATTTCTGTTACACGAGCATGTACTTACATGAATTTCTCTCTCAACCATGGTTTTCTCAAAAACAAAGACAGAAAGTAAAAAAGTTCAACTTTAAATTCACGTTTAATTTTAAAAAGTCAAGCAACTTGACACCTGTTCACTGAAATGTTACATGGCGTATACGTAACATTCAATATTGTGGCGAATTTTCTCCTTTTGTCTCTCTTTCTCCCTCTCTCTCTCTCTCTGTCTCTTAATGCCATCATATTGGTTGTGTTCTATACTCATGATTCTATATATTCGATGTATGGTGTACTTAGATGAAGGAAGAAAGCACACAAGTGGACTGAAATTGTCAAGGCAAATTTTTTTTGAGATTCGATAGGTCCTGAATTACAAGATTTAACCAGAGTGCAATAAAATACCAGCTTGTTGGTTTTTATCATCAGTAATTCCAAAATATTTAACTTCATAACAAAAGTCTCAGATATGACATATTACGGAAATATCAGATTTTTAGTTTAATATTTGCTTATACATCGTTCACTCCTTTCTAACAATAATCTCGGAAGATCTGGCAATTTTACCGGAAAAGCTGAATATAAGTCGTCCGCAAACAGGGTGATCTGAACTGAATATTTTTTAGACTGCTAGAATCGGTTTGAAAATGCTTCCATTCAAACACAATTCTTGGTTTAAAAGCGTTAGTTCAATAAATTCGGTGCAGCAATCGAATAAAGTTTTAAAGTTCTAACAATTCTTTTATTAAAACTATTATTAACTATGCGAAATGTTTGCTACGTTGAAATCATTAAAGCCTTCAATGTAAATCGCTTTTGTAAGATGAATGTATATCAAAGACATTTTTGAGAAAGACTAAAGAATGTAGGTAAGTAGGTAGGAGTGCAGCCCTGTTATCTATCGTGCTCAATTAGCACTTGATGTGACATTTTGATGCACTATTCGTAGAACCTCCTGTATCTGCTATTACGTTTCACCTTCTCTCTCAAACCATTTTGAGGTTTCGATGAAACTGCTTATGTCTGATGTGTTTTAGTGGAAATCCATTCAAGGTTTGGTGCTTGATGTATTCCAAGTGTTTTATGTCGGATCTGTGCTAGAGCTAGGCATTCGCAGAGAAAGTGGAAAATTTTTTGCTTGTTCGCTGCTACTCCGCAGCCTCGGCAGATGTCGTTGTAGGGCATACCCATTTTGGCCGCATGTTCCCCAAATGGCCAGTGCTCTGTTGTGGTAGCTGTTACCCTGTAGATACTTTTTCTTGATCTATTTAATAACTCGTTGGTTCTTTTCCTGTCATATGTTGGCCATAATCGTTTTGTTTTGATGCATTTTGTAATGTTTTTCCATCTGTTATTTGCAACTTGTTGAAATTGTCCATTGATCTCTCTTTTGATCGATCTTAGCGGGCTTGGTATTAGCTCCGCCTCGGATTACTAAAGAAAGTAAGAACACACATATATTAAGATTTATTTTATATTGACCGATAAAGGTTGATTAGATAAGTAGGGGTCAGGGTCTGACTTCAAGAAAATATCTCTTCGAAATCTTTACTAAGTAAATCATAATACACACCTTATTCTGAGAGCAGTATGGACCTACTGACTGACCTTACTGTCTAAGTTCAGCCGTCAGCGGTCAACCAACCAACCATCGTAATCATACATACGCCTATATTTTCGATATATTGTATAGTATATGATTCTCCTTTCTTGGCCATTTGAAGATGAGAGTCGCTGAGCATTACAAGTGTTGTTGCGAAGTTTTCTTCTATTCTTCAATCTACCCACGTTTTTTTTTATTGTGTAAAACATTTTATGTAATTTTATTCTTCATTTTGATCCAATACCTTTTGAGATCTTTCGGAAAAGATATTGATCTACGCCTATAAAATTGTTGATCCTTGCAGACAAAAACTGGTCGAAGTGGTAAGGCTCTCCTATCCAAAGAATTTTGCACATACCGGAACAAGTAATAGTGCGAAGAAGCCAAATCTGGAGAATATAGTGGGTGTGTTAGCACATTCCATTCAATCAACAAACGTTTTTGGCGAGGCATCAAACTTGTATAAGGTCTCGCGTTGTCCTGGTGGAACACTACACCTTGTCAATTGATAAATACTGGTCTCTTCAGTTTTAGTGCATCACTCAATTTGTCCAGCTGATCACAATACACTCCAGAATTAATCGTGGCGTTGTCGGGCACAAGCTCAAAACAAACGATCCCTTTGAAATACCACCAAAGAGAAAATATAACCACTTTTCGTCGCTGGTAACAATTCACTTCAAAAATAGATAATTTCTTTGACGTTTGGAACATTACATAATTGAATCTGTTTTTTAAAATGTAAAACAAAACAAAATTGCCGAAAATCTTATTTTCGGTCTTCCATCTTCACCATTCAAAACAAGTAAGGAAGGGTTAAGTTCGGGTGCAACCGAACATTTTATACTCTTGAACTTAAAGCCAGGGAAATACCTTAAGATGTATAAATTCAAATAGAGGATCAAAATCTAAGAAGTTTTCCATAAACAATTACTCTATATAACTCATACATACACTGGCCGATAAATTCGGCATAAGATTTTTTAGAAAAACGAAAGTTATTATATTGGCTTCATATCGACCCTGTTATCCATTAATTGTTATCATTAAGGTACCTCACATACAATCACCAATAATATGGAGCAAAGTCAGCCGGATGTTCGAAAATCCTGGTAATGGTTATAAGGGGCTAGGTCAAGTTTTCGCTCAAATTTGTCCATTGTTGGCACTGTCGTGATTAACACTCACATATTGGCTAATATAACCAGCATAAAGTCAGCTGGAATTTCGAAAATCTTAGTATTAGGTATATGGTGGCTCAGGAAAGTATTGGCCCGATTCGAACAATTTTTAACATTCAGACATACCGTAGTTAGAAAAATTATACCTACTAAATTTAGTCGAAATCGAATGGTCGGGTCCCGAAATATGGGATTTCGCCAAAAAGTGAACGGCGTCACGCCCATTGCACAATTTTCACACAATTTTTAGTTCTCATAAAGCTCCTCATACTATCTCGGAGGTAAAATTTAATGTCTCTGGCGTAATTGGTTAGGAAATTCGGTTGTTGTAGCTTTAGTGGTTTAGGAGATATGTACATTAAACATATTAGAGGGCGTGGCAACACCCCCTTTTTCAAAGTTTTTACACACAAGTGCCCCTTGCTAGTGAAATTCCCTGTACCAAATTACACTTCCATATCTTAATTAGTTGCTTAGTTATGACCCAATTACGCCCATTTACGAACTCGTATTTTTTTGTAGCAAGGAACCTGCACCCCAAGTTTCATCAAGATATCTCAATTCTTATTCAAGTTACACTTTGCACGGACGGACGGACGAACGGACAGACAGACAATCAACCGGATTTCAACTTTTCTCGTCACCCTGGCAATTTATATATAACCCCAATCAAAAATCCCTATGCCTAAAAATCCAATTTTGAATAGTTTTCTTAATTATTTTTGAACATTTTTATTTCGCTGTCAATAGGAGTTAACATAATAACTGAAATTTAAAAAAGTTAGTTTAATCGACAAAATACTTTAATGCTATTTCATTGAACTACCACCAAACATTAAACTAGTATTTTTTGATTTTTTTTTTATTCTGTCTGCACATTATTTCTAACTAAAGTTATTTATACTTTCTATTCGCTTAGCACTTTCTCCTTTATTTTTTTACGAAATTTAACGGAACTTTGCAGCATCTTAGCAATAAGCGACTTTATCAAAAATGTATTCTTCAACTCAATTTTCACTATGCAAATTTGACAATTTTCGTTCAATTTCACAAATTAAATTTCGGCCGACACATGTTGCCAGCAAACTTGTCAACAGTCAACAGCAAGGCTTAGAGCCCAGAACTTGCTCGGTGCCGAAGCAACAAATACAAACACTCGCTCGCAACTGCCGCCACGCTAACAAGACTGCAGCGCGGGGTTAGGGCGGTGTGAGTCCGATTGGGAGGACGGCAGTTTGGCTCTGCGTCCTTAACGATTTTAGCATTCAGTGCTCGGCTTGTTTAGCAAACAACTTTGAAACTCAAAATTACATCTTCTTCACTGCGACACACACACAAACACAAACACACACGGAGAGTGTGGCTTGCAGTGTGCAGCGTGCAATTGGAGCGGCAAATTCGGCGGCAGCAGCAACGCTGACGGCGGAAACGGAAGTTGTCGGTGTGTTGCACAATGCACCGTGCGGCATTTTCTTATCTAAACACACTGGCGACAAATAAAGCAACGGCAAAAAGTGGGAAAATTGCACGCGCGATCAGCTCGACTGTGACTGCGAGATATGGCCGGCCGAGTTGGCAAAGCGGCAACTTAGCTGCCACCAACTGAGAACGCGGCGCGGGAACGCAGGTGTGGTGTCACAGCAGTGCAAATAATCTGTATGTGTGTGTGTGCGGTGCAGAATCGTGTGGAAACAACTGTATTTGTAAGTAAAACGGCGGAAATAGTTTTCCGACTGATTGAACAAAGTTTTTTCTCGCAGGCACTGAAGTTTTTTTCACCAGTATTTAAAATGGTGAACGGTATGTTTGTGCACACTAAGTGAGATTTTTTCCTTCAGGTGCAAATGGTTCGAAATGCAGTCACACAAGTCTCTTCGTTACATATTCATTCCTTTCATATTCATGAAAGATAGTCTTAAATTTTTTATATTTGTAAATTTATTCTCTAATATTTTTAAAATAAATTTTAACCAATTTACAGATTAAGTGGAGTCAAATTCTTTGGAGTACCTAAAATCTAAAAAAAATTAAAAATTAGTTCCAAACCCAACAGCGTACTTGTTCCGTATATCTCTCTCAGAAATGATAAACTAAAGGTTATAGTTAAATAAGGGAATCTGAATAGAATTCACTAAAAGAGAAAAATATTGAAAACTGCGCCATCTATGGGGTTCTACGAAAGGAAAAGATGAAAGGACAGTCATGCAAGTGAAAACCATCGAATCACAAACAATCGCAGAAAAATAAAATCAATCTTCTGGGACAAGTGTTTTGAAATTGTTAGCTTAAATTCACGAATACATGGAATCTCGTTTCAAGCTGAAAACTCTATAAATCAAGCATAAGTTAAAGCCCCCCACGACTCTTTTACAGGAACGAATTCGTTTAACCTAATTTTCGAGGATTTTTTCCAATAAATAAATTAGTATGACTTCTAAAGTCGAGATACCAAGTGCTCCCAGGTCCTTCTACACCTGATCTCTCAGGGCTGAAGGGTTTTCATACATACGGACGACTTGACCCAGCCAGTGCAGCCGCTGCCTCTTAATTCGCTAAACTATGCCAATGTCATCGTATATCTCGTACACATCATCGTTCCATCGAATGCGATATTCGCCGAAAGCGCATTGCCTATTCAGTCCGACGTAGCACCAGTTGACAAGAGTTATTCTGCGTTATATTTCGAGGTTGACATTGTTGGTGTTATTACTGGTTCGAAGTTAAGATGGCAGGAGATATTTCGTCTTGCCCACGCTCACTACCAGACCCATTTGCTTTGCTTCCTTATTCAGTCTGGAGGAATCAGAATTAACGGCGCGGTTGTTATGGCCAATGATATCAATGTCATCGGTGTACCCCAGCAGCTGTACACTCTTACAAAGAATAGTGGATTCTCGGTTCAACTCTGCAGCTCGAATTATTTTCTTCAGCAGCAGATTGAAGAAGTCGCATGAAAGGGAATCGTCTTGTCTTAAACCTCGTTTGGTAACGAACTGCTCTGAGAGGTCCTTCCAGATTCTGACGGAGCTTTTGATGTTGCTCAACGTCAATTTGCACAGCCGTATTAGTTTTGCGGGGACACCCAAATTCAGACATAGCGGCTAGAGGCAGCTCATTTTCGCGCTGTCAAAAGCAGCTCTAAAATCGACGAAGAGATGGTGTGTGTCGCGAAGATGAAAGTTGGCGTTTGTTGCACCCAAAAATCACATTTTAACCATTAACCACTCCCCGTATTCACCTGATATGCCAACGTGCGACTTCTTCCTCTTCACAAAAATGCATTTGTTCATGAAAGGAAAGCGTTACGAAGACGCCATTCAAAAGGCTTGCACCGGCCATACCGGCCACCGAGCTAAAACACTCGTTCGACATGCTTTTGGACCGTGAAAACATCTGTATTGAAGCAGAAGGAAACTATTTTGAATAAAATAAATTGATTTTGCCGGAAAAAACCATTTGTTCTGTTTTTTTTTTAAGTCCTGTTTACTTTGGAACACAACTTGTAAGTATGGACCCATGAATCCACCAGGCTAAAAACCACACTAAACAGTCAAATTATAATATATGTTCATGAATAATTTGCTTTTTCGCACTAGAATCGAAAGTGAGACGACCACAAAATGGCTAAAGCGCACTCAAAGCTGAAATTGGAGAACGATTATTTTGATAATAAAATTTAATTATTTCTTAACATTAATCTTGCGTATACCTTTCCATTATGTCATTTTGGAGGGTACTGAATACAATGAAAAAAATATTACAGATCATATCATATTAAAAATGGCCGAAACGGCTCTTATCACATCATCCCTATTGGAAAACCTTGAATAAACATTGAAAGCTTTAAGGTACCCATAAATCCAAACATACCACTTTACTAAGCATTTCCATTTCATTACCTTCTACCTAAACTTATTTTATATTTTTTCACTTCATCAAATATTTTGTGGAACTTCCTGGTTTGCACTTTCTAATCCATCTTTTTAATAAATTTTCGCTTTTGTTTGTATCCAAGCACTTATTTTCACACAGTAATCTCTTCAAATTGGCTCAACGAAAACAAAACCAAACAAGCGACGCAGACAACGCTGTGAACTGTTGCGTTTGACAGTTTGACATTTTTATTAAATTATGTCACAAGTGATCGCACACACGCTCCCACTCACACCTTACCAAAACAAAATAAAGCAAACCCTCGCATTGCAGCCGAAACTCTTCACCGACCAACGCTCACATGGCCTCGTTGAATAGCGGAGTTGTCCAGTCCCGAGGGGTCAGTTGTTGTTGCGTGCATTTCTGTGTCCCTAAATGCTTACCAAACGTCACAAATAGCCAACAGCATCCCTGCATGACATTCACACCCACACACGAACGCATTCTAAGCGGATTCTCACACTCGTGTATACCGTTATTTACACACATACCGTTATATGTGTTACAGGCGAAGAGTATTTATATCGAAATGATGGACTCTAAGCCCGTAAGTAAGTTCGCATGCGTGTTTTTGTTGTCGTCACTCGTTTCCCCCTCCGAGTGCGTGTGCTGTGTTCAACACGGGCGTGCTCGAGCATTTTGTTCCAGTTTGCTGTGATTTTTATGAAGTGTCTACTCCCTCCCTGTAAGCCGTCTGTCAAGGACACTTTATTAGGGTTATTAATTTGAGTGCCACTGGACATTTGGCTGTGACACAGGAGGTGGCAAAAACAACAATGCCACACTGCGCAAAGGCGAGACAATATGAATTTGGTCCATTGAAGTCATTCACAGAAGTACGGCGAAAACGGCCCACGGCGACCAAACAAGTCAGCGTAACTTTTTCCAAAATTCTAACTGTTATTTGCTTCTGCTTTAACGCGCTTAGACACGTACGAGTCAGTCATAATGTATCTATGTACAATAAAAAAAAAAAAGTGTCAATAAAACATTGTGCGAAGTGGAGTGAGACCGACTGCGATGCACTCACAAAAATAGCAAATTTTGTGATAAATTGCCAGAAAGCACGGTCTCTCAAACTCAAGCGCACATATGTACATACATATGTATGTATATTACATGGATTATGCTCGTGGAGACGCAGACAGTTTGATTTTTCTTTTGATAACAGCAAAAGTCGGCCAAGCGGCCCAGTAAACTGAATGAATAACTGCTTTTAATGGAAGAAAGTTATCGATCCTGGTAAAAGGAAATCAATATCGATTCTCAACGAAATTCAAATGCACAAAACATGAGTGTTCAACAGTCTCAATTACATTAGATTCACAAGCTTAATATAAATCAGCTTTCACGTTTCACTTTAACTTTCCAATTATTTAATTCATCTACTAAGTGCAATACAGTGTCGAGTGTCTTCACAGTAGCTCGTCATGGTGACACACCGCTCCGAGGGCTACGTAGACGGTTCGTGGTTTCTCTCACTAACGGCTTGCTTGATATTCGCTCTACACTCTCGCCGAGTTATCATCGAATTTATCGTGTACGCCATGTTTCTAAAGTAATGACAGTCCAACTTCACACTCATATTTCACCGTTAACCAAAATGTCATCTCCAACAGATTCTTCCAATTTTATAGAAAAGAAACAATCTGGAGAGAAAAGATAAACTTTCAATACTTTCAGCAAAATATTTTGTCGATTCGGCACCGTTCGCAGCAACTCGAACTGACATATAGAACAACTTGGAACATTTTAAGTCGAGATCTTCAATTGAATGCATATAAAATACAGCTTGTGCAAGAACTGAAGTCTACCGACCTTTCCAAGCGACATCACTTCGCTCTATGAGCTCTTGAAAAATTCCAAAAAGATCCAACGTTTTCAAGCCAAACTTTGTTCAGCGATGAGGCCCATTTCTGGGTCAATGGGTATGCAACAAGCAAAATTGCCGCATTTGGGAAGAAGAGCAAACATTTAAGAGCTTCCATTTCATCTATAAAAAACTGCTGTTTGGTGTGGTTTATGAGCCGGTGGGATCATCGGTGCATACATCTTCAAAAATGATACCCGTGAGAACGTAACCGACAATGGTGATCGTTATCGCGCCACGATAACCGACTATTTTATACCTGTAATTGAAGTTCGTGATCCCGGCGACTTTTGGTTTCAATAAAACAGCGCCACTTCCCACACATCGCATCAATCAATGGATTTGTTTAGACAACACTTCGGCGAGCAGATAATTTCACATTTTGGGCCGGTTGAACTAAGATCGCGTGATATCACATCGTTAGACTTTTTCCTGTTTAAAGTCTATGCGGTCAATCCCACTTCGATTCAGGCATTGAAGCAAAACATCACATGTGTCATTCACCAGTTACTAGTCGAAGTGCTCAGACGAGGCATCGGAAATTGGACTCAACGGATGGACCATCTGAGACGTAGCCACGGCCAACATTTGAAAAAGATAATCTTCAAAAAATAAATGCCCAAGAATCGATCTTTCAAATGATAATGAACTTTCCCCATTAAATTTGAAGTTTCTGTCTTGTTTTTCTTTAAAAAATCGAAATGTTTTACCCTTTATTATGTAATTAAGCATTTTTGAACAATATTTGCTTTTGAAATGATAAGTAGTCCGCTGAGTCAATGTTTTCATATTTAATATAGGAAACTTTTGTCCGTATATATTACGTTGTTTTGGCAATAAATGGGATCTACCGTAGCTATAAGGAAAATACTCGCAAACAATAGCTCAATGTTTTAGAATTGACTGCAAGAAACTTTCTTTCAATAACTATCTCTTGTAGTCTATAGTATCAAAGTAGATATTAATTGATTAAGGGTGTGTTTCTTTTTACCAAATGGATGAAATGGTCTGGGCACTTAAAAGGGACCAGAAAGAACCTTTCAACAACGATAATCCTTAGAAATATATAAGTAACTGAGCTATTGGGTCGAGGCTCGATTGCTTGATTGAAATTTAATAATCGCAAAGTAAACTTTTATATTAAATTTCAGCTCAAACTTAAAGTGTACGCATTCCATGCATTTAAGTATAGTTTTTACCACTAGAGTTGCTCGAATAAAAGCGATATTCATAAAAACCAATGCTAATTGCACATGACATGCCGTAGCACACCAAAACTTTCTGTTCGAATTATCAGTAATAAAAATGTTTATATATATTGATGTATGTAGGTATATATGTATGTTAATTCGAGTGTGTTTGTGAGCAGAATATTTTCGGTAAACCTCAGTGACACATTTCAATTTCGATAATAACTCAATCAATTTACTTAACCAACTTTTGTCAACTGGAAAGCAAACCCAGCACTCAGCGAACGAACAACCAGACATACATGCAGACTAGTTGAGACTCTGTAGGAAACAGTAAGGGCATAATACAATGCCAGTTTTTTGTTTTTATTATGTGCATAATGCTAGACCTAGCTTCATTTGTTTCCCTTAATATGGGTTATAACTTCTAAGAACACAATTAAGGTCCGTTTGTGTTGACATTCAATAAACCGTTGAATATTGGTTATTTTTGAGTTTAAGGACTTACGTCATATAATATGGATTTAAACAGACTAAAATCCGTTTCAACAACACTTTAGTGGCGTTTTTAATGATCGTAAATTTTGTATTAGCAGAATTAGAAGCTTGTTTGCATTTCCTGCAGGCAATGCTCCCCTGAACCTGACCAAAAAACCAATTGTGCTGGGAGAAAAGTTTTAATTTAAGGTAATGACAAAAATATAGAGTCATTTCCAAATTCGCACATGCATTAATCCAATTATTTTATGAATACCTATAGTTTCCTCTGTTGTAATGGCATAGGTGAGAAAGCAGAAAACCACACAAAAACGACTATCTTAATTGGAAGTATCGAAGGGATAACAAGAAAACTTTTCTCTCACCTTTGTTTGGCAATTCAAGAAATAGTCATGTGTGAATAAGCATTTCAAATAACTGTACATTTGTAGGCATATGCACGCAAATATAAGCTCACACTTGCGGCAGAAGAATAAGAATAGAATTGTGCGAGTAATCACTGACCGATAAGTTTCGGCTTCAATAATTCCGTTAAAGTTATTAACACATTTGCATCGAAAGACAATCAGAACTTTTCGAAACTTTTGTTAATGCTGAGAACAAATCAATGTGGGAAAACTATCATTTTGACAACCGAAAAGTGTGGTTAAGTATGACGACGAAGTTAAGAATGCCATATGAAGTGTAAAAGTTTCGTTTGTTCGGTGAAATAATCAGAATATAATATAAGCTATAAGTTTTGGAGTTCAAGAATATGAATATGTGATGCGCACTTCGCTTGAGGAGTTCCTTTGTACAGCAACAATGACTGTAAATCTCCTCAAGATGCGTGTGAATGACAAACCAGCTTCTTAAAGATAAGGAGAAGCTAATAAAAACTAAACTTTGCCAAACACGTGCCCTCTACGAAGTTTGTCAGCTTAACCATACGTAGACCAAGGAAAATAAAAAATCTCTACACACACACAAAGTAATACCAATCCTATGTAATTAAGGTATAACGGATTGTAGTTTTATAAGACTACTCTCAGTGCTTCTCTCTAATATGAAAAAATATAAATAAACCTTCCGAAATTTTATAAAGAGACTTAGAGTAGTTTTAGGATTGCCTTCCCAGAAAAACAAGCAGTTTTTCACTTAATTCAAATTGGTAGAAGTCTTCACTTACTTTAACTGCCTACCTCGCAACGCTACAAACGACCACAACACGTGCTGGTTGGAATAGATACCGAGAGTTGAAGAGGGAAACAAGACGCATTTGCAGACAAAACAAGAAAAAAAGTTAACTTCGACTTCACCGAAGAAGGATATACATATTCCTTTTTTTAGTAACTATGCGTTCAGTTTGTATGGATGTTGTTTGTATGCTATAGTAATCCGATCTGAACACATTGTTGCCTTAGAAAATAATCTATACCAAATTTCGTGAAAATATCTTGTCAAATGCGAAAGTTTTCCATACAAGAACTTGATTCCGATCGTTCAGTTTGTATGGCAGTTATATGTTATAGTGGTCCGATATCGGCCGTTCCGACAAATGAGCAGCTTCTTGAAGAGAAAATGACGTTTGCAAAATTTAAAACGGTATTTTAAAAACTGAGGGACTAGTTCATATATATACAGACAGACGGACAGACAGACAGACAGACGGACGTGGCTAAATCGACTCAGCTCAACATATTGATCATTTATAGGGTCTCCGACGCTTAATTCTGGGTGTTACAAACTTCGTGGCAAACTTAATATAACCTGTTCGGGGTATAAAAAGAGAAAGTCCGAAATGCGCGAGTATGAAGAGCTTGAGAGGGGTAATTCTCGAAAATTTTAGGAGAAGATGCGGTGACTAACAGAAGGCTTCAAGACCGGAGCATAATCTTGTAGAACCCCCAGAGGTGATCTAGTAACTGATGCCCAGAGCATAATAAAATTATGGAGGGAGCACTTCTTCAGCCTGCTGAATGGCGGTGAAAGTATAACGCCAGGATGACGATGGAGCAGACGTTCCATTGCCCGACCATAAAGAAGCTCGAATAGCAATTACCCGTCTGAATAACAACAAGGGGGTCAAACAATGGTCGGACGAAAGCATGCCCAACGGTCTGCCCAGTCCACAAAAAGGGAGACCCCATAATCTGCGCCAACTACTAAGCGATAAGCTTCTTCAACATCGCATATAAGATTCTATCGACCGTATTGTGCGAAAGATTAAAGCCCACCGTCAACAAACTGATTGGACATTATCATTAACCGACCAGATATTCACCATGCGCCAAATCTTGGAAAAGAACCGTGATAAGATTATCGACACGCACCACCTCTTCGCCGATTTCAAAGCTGCTTTTGACAGAACGAAAGAAGCTGCTTTTTTGCCGAGAAGTCTGAATTTGGTTTCTCCGCAAAACTAATACGGCTGTGTAAACTGACGTTGAGCAATACCAAAAGCTCCATCAGGATAGGGAAGGACCTCTCCGAGCCGTTCGATACAAAACGAGGTTTCAGACAAGGCGACATCCTTTCTTCAATCTGCTCTTGAAGAAAATAATTCAAGCTGCTGGCGTAAGCCGACGATATTGATATCATAGGCCTTAACAACCGCGCCCTTAAGAAGCAAAGCAAATGGGTCTCCTCTCTTGACGAAGAAAAACCAAACTCCCGCCCTGTCCTGCTATGGTATTATATATGTTGCAGAGGGATGGACGATAGCAATATCTGATGAGTCGACGTCACGAGTTTTCGAGAGAGAGATTCCGCCGAAGATTTATGGTCCTTTGATTCGCTTGGAAACTCCAAATGGCGCCAGATAGCAAAAATGAGAAACGACTGGCGCGCTGTTGTTAACTCGGCTATATGTCAACGTGAGTAAAGACAAAGAAAAAGTCTTCATCCTTAACCCCAAACATTTAAAATCTAAGTGAAACTGTCAAACTGTCTTAGTTTCGGGTATAGTGACACCTTTTTCGCAATTGAACATTTAGAAAACCCTTGCAAATAGGGCCTTCCGGGACATTAAAACCACCTCGGTAGTAAAAAACGATTTCTAGTAAAAAAGTCATGCAATTTCAGTCACTTTTAACTCTTTCTCAAGCATATATAAGAAGTTTCTCATTGAAGGCCTTCAAACTCGCAATATAGTTGATTGTCTATCCAAAGTAAATAATCTTGTCTTTGATCGCATTTCATTTATTTACCTTAGTTCGAGTACATTCGTTTCGCTCGCCGAGTATATTATATTTTTATTACGTCCGACTCAATTTAATCAAACCTTGATTTTGTCTTCGAGCCTTCAAGTAGCTTATTGCCGACTAAATACACGCCAAAGGATGTGCTCACACACACACACACACACATATGCTATATTTGCTATATGTTGCAGGTACTCGTATATATACTTCCTAGCCTCCTTCAGTGCTTCCTTCCGGCACTGTGGCACAACAATAACGCTAAGGCCCAATATTACGGTCATAAAACAATAAGCCAACTGAAGCAAATAAATAAACAATAGCCCAACGGAATGCCAGAATGCCAGAGAGCCAGAGCGACTGCTTGACTGAATGATTGAATGGCTGGACCATGGCCAAGACCAACTGCCGCATCGCAATTTTGTGCCATTGAAGAGCGACAATGCGTCTTGGTTAGACAATCGGAGTGCTTGTGGTATACACTGGCAGGCAGCATTGTCGTCTGAAGTGGCATAGAAGACGCGGCTGCACCACTAATGCACTCGCACACGCACTAACAAGCACGCTCGAGCGAGAAAATAATATTGAACCCTTACAGTATATCGGTGTATGCGGCTATGTGGCAGGAACTCTGTGCCCTCTGTAGCATGAAATGCTTTTGTTTGCCAGCGTACGCAGTGCCCTATTGGACATTGAGGTTTTACTTAATTGAATTTTGAGGCTAAAATAAATTAAAGTGGTCTGGCCAATGGCGACAATAAGCATGGCACACAGTACAGCAGCCAGCGCCAGAGGTGAGAGCGGGAAGTTTGTAGTGCTGCTGCACTATTCTGGAGTGCAATTTGGAGCCGAAGTACATTTAGTTATAGATGATGAAGGAAACTGACCCAATGGTGTTGCTGAGGAGCTGAAATTGGTGGGGAAAGTGTTGTGTTTTGTTGTGGACGACAGCAGAAAACGAAACTTCACAATTTCTTCTTTATATGCGCTTTGAACTCATTTGAAAGTAATTAATGGCAACACCAAGAGTAACAACATATAGTCAAGCACTCCACCGCCGGTTGCAACTTCATTAAGCTCACTTCACTTGCACCAAAGAAGAGGAAAGTGCAAAGAAAAATGCTGAAATGGACCTTTGAGCTGAAGAAAACAGAAACCTGTTTACGATTCTTGGCATGTTATTTGAGAGTTAGAAATAGATGTCGCTCTCAATGGTTTGCTCTGAAAACAAGGACGGCCTAAGTTTAATTCTAACGTTTAATCAAAGGTTGGTTAGGTTAAGGTTCTGATTGCTCATTGTACGGTTGGTAGTCGTTGGAAGGACTAAAACTCCACCTTATCGAAGCTGTCTGAAAGCAGACGAAGTGGACTCCACCGAGCTCTTCCTTCTTTGCTATGGTAAATCTTGGCTCAGACTACTTTTCCCATCCGAGAAGATCATCTGACATTAAATCCAACCATATAGCAAATCGTATTACATTTCCCAGAACCATTCGGAACTCGCATTCGAGCTAGCGTTCCAAACCGCTAGTAAACCTTGATTCCAGAATCCACTAACCTCCTCACTTTGCAAAGCTTAGAAAAATGCAAATGCGCCCACCGTAGCCCACAACAACAATCATCTAGAACTATACCCAACTCTTATATAAACTTAATTGAACTTTTGTTTGCCTTTCTACTCCAACTCGCAGAGATTTGAATTATAAATCCACTCGCGATACCTGCGCTTGCCCCGCCTAATAGGGGTGACTACTTAAATTTACATACAAAGTATGTACAAACAAAAGTTTCACTTGCAACTATTATAAAGCAACAAAAACGGACGCTTAGCCACACTCCATCAACCAAAAACAAAAAATACAAAAATTAAGCAAAAACAACAAAAAATTTGCAAAATAGCATTTTTCATGCTGCAACTTCGATTTC
The DNA here is from genome assembly GCF_024586455.1 of Bactrocera neohumeralis. Taxonomy (NCBI): domain Eukaryota; kingdom Metazoa; phylum Arthropoda; class Insecta; order Diptera; family Tephritidae; genus Bactrocera; species Bactrocera neohumeralis. The sequence continues at coordinate 3,947,712 of NC_065922.1, read as the reverse complement.
GCCGCCTCAACATCCCTTTGCCCCACTACCACTACCACTTTCACACGCTCGCATTCAACTGTAATGCTGAATAACGGAAAAAATTGGCTGCTCAACTGTTGCTAACCTCATTCGCCACGGTTGTTACACCTGCCCGAAGGCGCAGATGATTATGGCAAACTTTTGACAAAATTGAATCTCAACAAATTTCGCTGCGTTGGCGCCAACGTTAGTGCAACTCACCGAAAAAGAATTGGTGAAAACTCAACAAAAGTGGTGAGCGGACTGGTGGAAGCTGTAAGTTCGAATGGTGCGAATCTTGGAGTATATTTTACTTATACCCAGCGTATGCATTGAAAGATAGTTAGTCTTTTTAACTGCATTCCGAAAACAAAGGAGATTAGATTTATAACCTTTTAACCTGGCATATATACTTATAATATCATTTACATGAAGCCACAGTCATAAGGTCCGAATTAGAAATTAAACTGAAAATCTATACATCATCTCTGACAGAAATAAGATTTTTTAGACTTGATCTTTCTCAACCAGATGATCTTAAGTTTTCGAGAGTATATCATAAATGAATTAGTTCCGACAGAACAGAGTCATGTCTTTTGCAGCAAATAACCAGTATGTGAATCCACTGCCTGAGTACTGGGTACAAAATCTATATATACAGGGTTTGTCTGAAAAGTAACGAACGAAAACGAACTGGTCAGTTGTCTCCAAGCACCTGGAGAGTCAGAACGAACATTTTCACGCGACGTGTTTCTGGGAGTGGTTCAAGCCGAAAATGCAGCGTTCTTTAGAGCAGAGGTACGCGATTAAATTCTATGTGAAACTCGGTAAATCTGCCTTCAGAGTCGTTTGATATGATCAAGCAGGCTTACCCAGATGTTGCTTTAGCAAGAAGTGGTGTATTTCAGTGGTACCAGGACTTTTTGGAGGACAGGGAAGAGGTCGGTGATAAAGATCGTGCTGGAAGACCTGCGACTACGACAAACACCGACAATGTGACTCGTGTGTGCAAAGTTTTGAACTCAGACCATCGACTAAGTATTCCTTGAATTGCCGAGATGTTAAATATATCAGAATCTGTGGTTCATGACATTGAACGTGCGCGAAAATAGTGCCAAAAGTGCTCACTGACGACCAGAAATTGCGGCGAGTAGAAATGTGCCAAGAAAATTTTAACATGTGTAAATTTTTGAATAACGTAAACACAGATGACGAGTCATGGGTCATTGAATATGATCCCGAGACAAAGAGGCAATCGTCAGAGTGGAACATGCCGTCAGAGGGGATCCAAGCAGCATTCATTTCGGCTCTCAAGGCTATTCCGGAGAATGCTTTCCGCGACGCCTTCAATGCTTAAAAATCGCGCTGGCAGCGCTGCATCGACGCAGAAGGAGCCTATTTTGAAAGTTTTTAAAGAATTGTAACGATTGGTTGAATCAGTTTTTTTAAATCGACTCAGCCCTACTACTTTCCGGACAAGCCCTGTATTCATTTCAACAAAGCAGCTCAACGCTTTGCAACAACGGTACTTGTGCGAAGTGCCAAGCTTGCCTTCAACATTTGCCGCTTTTTTTATTACAGCGCTCGTAGCGGCATCATCAGCAGAACGATTCGTTTTAATCGATGCTGCGCGAAGTTTACAACAACAAAAATAGAAAAGCAAGAAAAACACCTCAGTTTCACTTCATTTCACGCTGTTGCATGAGGAACACGCTTGCAACCATAATTAAAAGTTTTGCAGTGTGGGGCAGCCATTCAACCAAGTGTGTGTGTGGTTGTGCGCCGCGCGGCAAAAACACTTGTGGCACAAATAATAATTAATTTAAATTGAATCATTTGGCGCGATTTCTACGTCAACCAATACAGAGGAGGAGGGGAGAACGGAGTAATGAAAAGCAGCATCTTCAACTTCCTTGTTTTTCCACGATCTTGATGGCGCTGCTAAGTGTGGCGCGTGTGGCACTGTAGCGCGCATCGGGCCATGCAATGCCAAGAGAACTCAAGAAAGTTGCTGAAAAGCATTAAGCGGCAATTAATTTGTTAAATGAGACTTCAAACCAACAACAACAAAGTGAGAGTCAAGTTGTTGCACATGAACAGCAGCACTTGTGTTCGCCTATTAAGATTGAACTTGAGAACGCTGGGTTTGGTACGTCATGCTTGTTGTGGCGTTAAATAAGCTGCGAGGCAAGTTTAGAGTTGCAAGTGCGTTTGATATGAAACAAAATTAGATTTTTGTGAGGTTATTGTAAAGAACCCAGAGAAGTTACAGATGAGTCTCCAACTGTAGAAAATCTTTCTCTTGAATGTACTGATATCTTGCTCTCCGGTTTACATATTTTATTATTATTTCTTCTTGTTGTTCTTTGCTGGCGTAGACACCGTTTATGCGGTTATAGCCAAGTTAACAACGTCGCGAGTAGTTTCTCCTTTTCGCAAGGTGGTGCCAATTGGAGATTCCAAGCGAACCAGGTCCTTCTCCACTTGGTATTCCCAACGGAGTGGAGATCTTTCTCTTCCTCTGCTTTTCACGACGAGTACTGCGTCGAATACTTTCAGCGCTGGAGTGTTTTCATCCAATCGGACGAGATGACCTAGCCAGCCCGGCCGCTGTCTCTTAATTCACTGAACTATGTCAATGTCGCCGTATTACTCGAACAGCTCATCATTCCATCGAATGTGTTAATCGCTGTTGGCATTGCGCAAAGGGCAAAGGACCGTAAATCTTTCGCAGAACTCTCTCAAAAACTCGTAACGTCGAGTTATCTGATGTTGTCATCGTCTACGCCTCTGCTCCATAAAGCAGGATGGGAATAATTACTAACTTATAGAGTTTGGTTTTTCTTCGTCGAAAGAGAAGTTTACTTCTGAATTCCCTAGGCACCTGTTGTGTAAATTTAGATAGACGAAATTATCTTCGACTTCGAAGTCATGACTATCAACAGGGACGTGAGAGCCTATCCGCGAGTTCGACCACTGTTTGTTTGATGACAGGAGATATTTGATCTTGCCCTCGTTCACTAACAAACCCATTTACTTCGCTTCCTTATCTATTCTGGGGAAAGCAGAGCAAACGGCACGTGTGTTGGGACCATTGATATCAATATCGTCGGTGTACGCCAGCAGCAGTACATCTTATAGAAGATGGTAACTTCTCTATTGAGTTCTGCAACACGAATTATTTTCTCTAATAGTAGGTCGAAGAAGTCATACGAAAGGTAGTCTCGGCTCGGAGTGTTCCTTCCGAGTCTAAGATATGCAACCAAAATTTTTCACAGGTGCCACTTCTGAAATGATTCGTTCTGGCTGGTAGTAACAGAACGAAGTAGTTTACCTTCTGCTCAGGCCGACTCTCGTAAGAGCTTTCAACGAAGATCAATACGAAACAGTTTATCAACAGAAATTGAAACCCAACATATTAAAACTCAGGAGTGCATATTTCTTGCTTTTTCTCTAATAAAGCAGAATCCCCCACAATCCCCGTTCCTATCTATCGAATGCGGACAAATGCAAGATTTATTCTGCGTTGGATCTGTTGCCAAGATAGACGAAATTATCTTCGACTTCGAAGTCATGACTACCAACAGGGACGTGAGAGCCTATCCGCGAGTTCGACCACTGTTTGTTTGATGACAGGAGATATTTGATATTGCCCTCGTTCACTAACAGACCCATTTACTTCGCTTCCTTATCTATTCTGGCAGAGCAAACGGCACATGTGTTGGGGACATTGATATCAATATCATCGGCTTACGCCAGCAGCAGTACATCTTATAGAAGATGGTAACTTCTCTATTGAGTTCTGCAACACGAATTAGTTTCTCTAAGAGTAGGTCGAAGAAGTCAACCGAAAGGTAGTCGCTTTATCTCGTTAGGTATCGAATGGATCGGAGTGTTCCTTCCGAGTCACAGATATGCAACCAAAATTTTTCACAGGTGCCACTTCTGAAATGATTCGTTCTGGCTGGTAGTAACAGAACGAAGTAGTTTACCTTCTGCATTGAAATTGTGGTGGGTTGGCTCACGCCGACTCTCGTAAGAGCTTTCAACGAAGATCAATACGAAACAGTTTATCAACAGAAATTGAAACCCAACATATTAAAAGTCAGGAGTGTATATTTCTTGCTTTTTCTCTAATAAGGCAGAATCCCCACAATCAACGGACAATGCTTTGGCTAAACTACTTGCCATAAATCATACTACGGTTCACAGGAAAAAGGAAAGAAATATACATATAATGTTTAACCGTTATCTTAAAGACATCCATCGGCATTTTACGAATTATACAAGCTTGAGAGTAAAAAGTACTTAAATGAAAGCAAATAAATCAGTGAATATGGTAAGAGTTTCACTTAATACGAGGGCGGGTTATTAGTAAAAAAGTTATTCGCAAATTTTCCGAATTTTTTGTTGTCCACTATTAACTATTATTAGTATTAATGTCGTTTCCTACATTAACAACTCTTTTGCTATTCTATCGATTGTAATATGAGATGACCAATCAGAATCCGAAAGTTTATTAGAAGTAATAACACTTTAATGAAGCATAAAAAAGTAATAATAAAAAATAAATTTATGATTGAATTAAGGATATCCAAAATAACATCATTACAACTATTTTCGAAAAGCAAAAGGTGTAAATTTGTCCACTTCTTTGCCCACCCTCGTGTCATACACAAGATTTTGAAAGCAATCGAGAGCATATGGTAAAAGGGTATTCAAGCTCAGGACACCTGTAAGCAAGTGCACTTATGTAAATGGTCAAAGCTCAGGCTATGAAGTGTCAGCAACCGGTGTGAGAAGACACATATTTCACTTGGAGAAACCCTATTTAAGGCGAGCAAATAACGGGCAACACTGATTTATAGCAAATCGTTTAACAACTTTTAAATAAATCATTACAACACTTACCAAACACCTACAACAAAAACACTGCATACAAAATAGTGTGGAACCATTAAGAAAATACTTAACCAGAAAGCTTCGAATACTAACAGACACAAAAAGCAGAATGGAGAGATATGAAAAAGTACAATGATAAGGATGGCGTAGAAACAATTTACGGAAAAAAATTAATACTCATGCATAGATATTTATTTTATATACAAAAAGTGAGTTATCCATTTAGTGGCAGTCCTGTAGGAAAATATAATTTTAAAAATTCACAGCGAGCTTCTAAAGAAGTTTAGAGATAATATTTACGCTTCTAATTGTATGCTTTTGTTAATAATTCTCCATTCATAGAATTTTGCGTCTATTCGGTAAATTCTACGAGCACTCGAACCTAACAACTCACTTAACTGTATGATTTTTAAGAATTCTGTAATCATGAAAGAACCAATCGGTGTAGAAAGTCATGACAGCAATATTATGGGTTGTGTTAAGATAGGTAAGAATGGCTAATTCCTCAACCTTTTGGAGGGGATCACATTTAGACTGTTATGTACAGCCCTTTGTTATGCCAAACTCCTGTAGTTGTAACGCCCTGAACGTACCACAAGTCGGCTTAGTCGTTTTATTTCAATTTCGGCTACTTCACCTGGGTGTCTTAAAGGTACGACATTCGAAGTGTTTTTGCCTTGATCTGGCAGAAGTGGTGTATTCGAGGAGGAAGTGTTGAGATGATTCCATCTCATCTTCTTCCAGACAGCTGATGATACAATCTTACTGCATGAATCCCGATTGGGCAGTGTCCAATCAGTCAGAGCTCCTATTTAAAGACCATGCTGAACAGGAGATTTACCCTGCTTTAGTCGACCAGCACTTGCTGATTTGATCTGAGGCCAAACAGTTCAGTAGTGCTCCACAGCAAGCCAAAGGGGCCCCTTCCCGTTCCCATTCCGCTGTTATTGAGACTATGTACCTGGCCTAGCCAGCTCATCAGCTTTGCAGTTACCTGCAATTTCGATACGGCCAAGCAACCGAACCAGACTAAACAGAAAGTACCTCAATGCTAGAGATAAGAGTCTAAGCATCCTTTCATTTTCAAGGCTAATTCGCTGCCTTAGTACCGGAGTGCATAGTCACCACTCTGGAGGAGGCCACGCTTCGGAACAGTAGATATGCCCCATCTTTCGGGTTGTGCGATGTAATATCTATTTTTACTAAAGTATTAAGCATTTGAACAAAAATTTCAAACAAAAACTATGCAAAAATCCGTAACAAGCGAAGTCAGTTTTGAGAACCTTTTCCTACTGGGTATACGATTTATATAGTATGAGCCTGGTGAACCGCAAGTTAGGTGAAGTATTGACCAGCAAAGCTTCGGTTAGTGTTGCAGACAGTATTTGCCATTCATTTTTGTTGCTTACAGCATTGGTAATTGTTGTTGTTGTCATGTCTGACCTAGAAGCCGAAGCGTATTGACACGTACAAGAAACATGAGTCTCATGCATAAATTACAGTCGTTGCAAAATACATGCATACACATGTAAGGAAGACCACAACAACAACAAGAACACCTACACTAACAAGCTGTGTAACAACAAATGACTCAGCTGGTTAAAGGCACACGTGTAGAAGACAACGTGAAAGGCGAAGGAGTAAAATTGAAAATCGAGCAACTTAAGCAAAATGCTTGAATAATGGCGCTGTTGTGGCAGGTAAGTAACATTACCGGCATGCGAATGTGTTGCGGAGGTGGGTATTGGCAGAAGCGGGGAATGAGCCCTCAATCGGTCGGTCCTTTTTCGTTAAAAGTTTAAGACGCGGCTGAAGCACTAATGTGGCATATGAAATATGAGACTAGCAAAAAAGCGTTGCAACTACACATACCAACACACACATACACCACACACATGTTTGAGGTTAAGACGCAGAACGCACCGTGCCTAAGACGTGCCACATACTTGTTTGTGTACTCGGGTATGCTTGTGTGCATTTGTATGGCCTGTATACACTTGAAGCAGCCTATCTATCCTTGTGGCAGATAACGGCCACTCACTCGCCATATTCTGTGGGTTCCTCCGGCTTCTCCAGCGCTGCTGCCGCGCCACTTTCACCAGTCGAAATAACTTATGACTTCAGTTAAGTTTTTGTTTCGCCTGTTTTTCCACCACTCAACCAGTCATGGTTGTTGCTGCTGTTATTGGTGTGTGTGTGAATATGTGCGCGCATTTGTACGAACTCAGCGAAAAAAGTTGTGTTGAAGAACTTGCAGAAGGAAAAATGATTTATGTTGCAACAACTTAAAGCAAATAACCCAAGTGGCTGAAAACGGAGAGCGGACGTCGGGTGAGTGGGAAGGCTTCGCGTGGGCTTTGAAACGGTTGAGTGCAAAAAGAATAAGCTGCAACCGAAGCAAGAATTCAATCGGTGTGGCAATAATACTATACATAACAATAACAATAGCAAACACGACAACAACAACAGGAACAATAGTGACATAAGCGGGATAGTGTGGTGCCGCGACAGCAGTTGGCATTATAGCAAAGCAATCTACAATCAGCAACAACAACTACAACAAATAATACGTCACAGCTGTGGCAACATGAAGTGGCAACCAACAAGCGCGCAACACAACAGCCACAACGCGCAAGCCATGGCTACAACACCAACAATAGCGCCAGTGTTGAACTATCGTCGCGTCCGAGCAACTTTCCGTTTGTCTTTCTTGCTTTCTTTTTATCGCAGCACTAATATTGAACAAATGAAATGTAACGGTATAGCAATAACCAGAACGGTAAAATGGCAAACCGGGCAGAAATAATCACAACACGAATGGCGCAGCGAAGTGAAAAGCCTGACGCAGCAGGCACAGCAGATCCAGCCACGCTTCTGGAGTTGCTGATGAGTGGGGGCGGGGGCGCAGGAGTGTCTCTGCTTTTTGTAATAGAATCAGGTGGAAAAACATTTGTAAGTTATGAATATTTGACAGCCGCTGCGTGGGACGCGGTGGCAGAAACAATGGAAAGTTCTGTGTACACGGCGACTGGGCAACTGTCGCGTCTTTGCACAAATATTTTACACTCCAAAGCAACAACCACACTGACAGCGTGTATAAAAATGAAAAATGCGAAAATAATAAGCGAATGAAAGAGTTTCATGACTCAACCAATGAAATGATTTATTGGCGGGAAATTCGTGAATGGGGAAAGAGAAGCCCCTTGTTCAAGAAAACATATACAATTTTAAGAAAATATTTGCGAGCTAAAAACATGTTTATAGGTTTGAAATGTGTACATGAAATTATATAGCTTTGATTATCAGTTTAATTGCTTCATTTGGCTGGAACTTTGCGTTAATAGTTAACTACTCAAAGTTGATGCCTTAGCTGTGGGGTTTAAGTGCATAAGGGGTTACATGGGTTTCCTCGGGTAAAAAACCAGCATTTTTCAAGAATTTTTTTCTCATTTATAATATGAAATATTTTAATATTTTAAACTCGACCATTGCGACGCATTTCCGGTGACCTCTCGGAAAAAAATGCGCCCGCATTGGCAGGATAACTCCTTACAGGAACATCAAAAGTGAAAAATACGTATTTTAGTTAAAACCTTATCTTAGAACTTAGACGAAGGATTTTTGACAGACATTTTTACAAAAAAAAGGAAAAATTCAGTGAAAATTTAGCGACATTTTTTTTCTAAATAGTTGCAATCGAACAAAAAATCCTTCTCCAGAAATTTTGTCAACCAACTTAAAAAACACAGTTTCGAGAAAAATGCGTTTAAAGACGACGAACTCAGATCTCAGATTAACTTGAAAATTTAGGACAGCATTTTGGAGGTGTTATAGAATTTAATAAGACAATAAAAAAATTCGATATTTTGAAACCCGTAAACCGATTTAGCACCATGAGTGAGAGACTCATCGAGCATTAAATGCAAATAAAATCCAAAATCGATAAGTCATCGAAAATTACACAAAAATATTACTTAAAAGTGATCAAACCTCGGCGGGGATAGTTCAAGTGTATTTTGGAAGTAAAAATTACTCTTAAAAATTTAATTTCGGAGATTCACTTCTAAACTCTGCAGATGTGCAATGCCCAGTTGCGTTTTCCAATTACCAAAATTTATTAAATTGGAGATTTCGAATTGACTGATTTTGACTTATCACATATCATGAAGCCTTAGCAGATATTTAATGTAAACTGGTTATGCTTTCTTTAATCTTATATTTGCATGTTATAGGTCTAGAAAAAATATCTTTTTTTTTTGCATTAAATTGAAGATTTTATTTGTAGCATAGTTAGAATAAACCAGCAAAATAACAACTGGTACAATGAGAAGTGACGTGTCGCTGGAGAGACAAACTGCTGCCTACCTCGTAACTTTACGGATGGATACCGAGAGTTGAAGAGGGAAGCGAGACGCATTTGCAGACAGAAACAGAGAGAGGTCGAAATGCATGAGTACGAAGAACTTGACAAGTTGGCCGACAGGGGTCAAAACTTCTACAAAAAGATGCGGGTGCAGAAGGAGTATGCATCAGCTTCTTTGTAGAATATGGTCAGACGAAAGCATGCCCGACAATTGCAATTTAAGTGTGCTCTGCCCAATCCACAAAAAAAGTCGACCACACAATTTACGCCAACTACCATACAATAAGCCTCCTCGACATAGTAAATAAGATGCTATCGAAATCTTGGAAAAGAGCCGTGAAAAAAGTTGACAGCACGAAAAGGAGCTGCCTTCAGTGGCGAACGCAGGAAAAAAATTTGGGGGGGGTTTTAGGTAAAAAGACAATGTTTCATTTTATTCACAAATTGAAGTCTAATCTTCTTTTATTTTGGGCCATAATATTTAAAATCTCTTCCTCCGTCACGTCTATATCTCTATGGATATTCAAGAGAGCCATTCCGTTCAGGCGTGCTTCTCCAGTTTTATTTCTTAAATGTGTTTTAAGCCTGCGAAGTGAGCGAGCGTTCAAAGCGACAGATATAGGGATTGTTGCTCCAATCTTTAAAAAACGATGCACTAAAAAAGTTTTGGATCTCTTTGTTTGATTTAACCAGTTCCTGAAAATATATTCAAAATTTTAGTTAGAAAATATAATCTGAAGAAATGATGTTTAACCTTTTCCACATTCTAAATTCAGGAAATGAAAAACAAATAATAAGTAAAGTTGTGTATCTAATTCAGATCAGTTTTTTCTGGTTGTTTTATTAAAAATATAGACATTTCAGTTAAGACACTCAAGTATTTTTTTGCAAATAGCATAATTTTTTTTAATTTAAATTTATTTCACAACAGTTTGCTCATGGAACGAAAACTGAAAGTCATAATAAATGAGTTTTTATTTTTCCTGTATTATGATTAACAATAAACTCTAAAAAAATAATAGAAACCTTATTGCTGACTTTTCAGTTCAGAACTAATTTTCAAAAGAAGTCCATTTTCGACTCACAATTCCCCTTAAATCTAAAAAAATCCAGTTCAGCAGCCACAGAGTTATAAGGCAAGCTCATTACTTTGAAGCAAATTAAAAAAATGTCTCTGTCCAGTTTATATTTTTCTGGGTTTTTTAATTGGCCTACATTCCCACAACTTTTTTTTAATACTATCATTTGTTTTTAGTTTAACATTTTCATAGTTTCAAAAAATTAAATTCTATCAGCAGAAAAGTATCAAATCACAAAATTTAGAAAAAAAAGTATCAAAAAAGATACAATTGTATCAAAACGGCAACGCTGTTAGTGACTAATGTATTCATTTATTTTACATATTCATACATCATCGGCAGAAAGATTGCTTTGAAAACAACAAATTACAATTTTTCAAATGACTATGTAGAATTAAATTCTATTATTTAAAAATTCAATTATGTACTTTGGGGGGGGTTTTAACACCCCAAAACCCCCCCCTGCATTCGCCCCTGGCTGCCTTAATGCCACTATGTCTGAATTTGGTATTCCCGCAAAACTAATACGGCTGTGTTAACTGACGTTGAGCAACACCAAAAGCTCCGTACGGATTGGGAAGAACCTCTCCGAGCCGTTCGATACCAAACGAGGTTTGAGACAGGGCGACTCCCTTTCGTGTGACTTTTTCAACCTACTTTTGGAGAAAATAATTCGAGCTGCAGAACTAAACAGAGAAAGTACCATCTTCTATAAGAGTGTACAGCTGCTGACGTACGCCGATGATATTGATATCATTGACCTCAACACTCGCGCCGTTAGTTCCGCTTTCTGCAGACTTGCTAGGGAAGCAAGCACATGGGTGGCGTTGTGAACGGGAACAAGACAAAATATCTTTTTTAATCAAACAAACTCGGCTATAACCGTGTAAGCGCTGTCTACGCCAATAAAGAAGAAGCAGATAGTTAAAATAAAGTGATGCTCTCATAGTACCACTGTATGTTTTCCCAAAAAATGGGACAGTTTTCAGAAACTTCTCTTGATGCAATTTTATCACTGTCAAAATCATTGGCAAATACAGGCAGAGGTAGTAATCACTGCTGGAGGTCGAGTCTGCAAAGTGGATACATAAGAGCATCCCAATCCAGCTCCGAGAATTTCTGGCAAGCTATTATCGATGAGTGTGGCTTACGCTGTCCTGGTGGAACATAATTCCTCTCCTATTGACCAAATCTTGCCGCTTCTGGGATATTGCTTTCTTCAAACGGTCCAATTGTCGACAGAAGTTGTCCAAATTACTAGTTTAGCTGAAAGCAATCAGCTCATGGTAGATGATTTCCTCTCAATTCCACCAAATACATAACAAAATCTTCCTGAACGGTAATCTTGGCTTAGCCATCAGCGCATCATGTTTCGATCTTGCCTGTTTTTGCTTGACGTTTTAGTAATTGACCCAATTTTTATCACCAATAACCATCCGATTCAGGAATGGATCGATTTTGTTGCGATTCAACAACCATCCTGAATCAGTAAGAATATAATTTCATGTTTTTAACTTCTTCAAAGAGTTAAACATATATAAGCCGTTTTAAATGCTCTTATTTTCCTTTACAAAGCCTTCCCGCTAATTACGCACAATTTAGTTGGAATAATCTCATAAGCTCTCAAATTCTTGTGAAAACTAATTTTTCTTTAGAGAATTTTTTCGTTTCTTACTCATTATTCTTTACAAATGCTTGTGATTGCAGCTTCTTAGGCCAACAACCTTCTAAGCTCTGCGTATTTATAGTCATCATTAAATTCAAAAAAAATTTTATATTTTTACGGCACAACACTTCTTGCACCAGCAGAGTAAATCATCCGTGCAGCCAAAATGGACCCAAACAAATTCGAATTTCGAACACGTACCCAATTTGCAATTGCTCGAGTGAATTTCAATCAATCGAATGCACACACTCGCACCGAACCAAAGACGAACACTACGAGGTATGCAGACTCCGAGGTCCGCCCAGCAGAGCTCACAGCAACACCAAAGTATCAGAATAAAAACCAAACGAGTACAGACGAACATATTCAGCAGAGAGAGCCTCAAGCAGTGGATAATCAAATGCACGTGTTGCCAAGAGCAATCGATGAGTGTGGCCAAAGGCCGAAATGATAAAATGTGACATCAATGACATCATCAAATCGTCAGTACGCGGTGAGTGGTGGATGGTATATGGTAGATGATGATGTCAACTACAGCAGCAACTGCATAAAATAGTAGTGGCAACGCTTTAGTAAAACTATGAACTCAGAAAAAAGCACAATAGCAGTAACAACAACAACAATGGCGCCAAGTAGTAGCGTGGCCGGAGGACAATGGACTACCATAACGCCAACAAACGAGCACTTCTGACCATCGATGTCTATTGATTATTGCGCAATCAACTCGACAACTCAGCCGGCAGTAGGTTATTTAGTCATTGGAAAATATTTTGAGTTATGAAAAGTGAGGAAATGGAGAATACATGACTGTAGATTCTTGTATTGAACTGAATGTGTGGCAGCGTCTTATTGAAGCTTTTCATTTTTGGCAGAATTGGGAAGGTTATGGATTTTTTTTTAATTTTACAAAGGAAAACTAATGTTGTATTACAAAAACTTCAATAAATTTAATTTTCGAATTTCGAAAAGTCGAATTTTTGGGGTATCAGGCTGCGGAAATTTCGACATTTAGATCATTACTGCTTGAAGAATTAAGTCAAGTCTCAACATTTGCATACCATTTGCAATAAAATATATGTACATACATACATATATTTATACCCAACACTAATGAAGATTGAAGACTCTATTGGCTATTGTTCGCACGGTGCCTCGGCTGCCTAATCGAATACATCGATAAACGAAATTATGATAAATCAATGCCAAAAGTTTGTTTTGTACATTTTCTTCCACTTATATTGTAGACTGTGACTACTTCTTCCACTTCTCATCTCTACGCGCCTAGATGTAGGCTACAAAATTATGCACACACACACAGAGGCGCAGGAGGTGTCGCTACAATTTTTATCAAAAGCAAAAGTTTCCGCTTCCCCAGCGATATATTTTCGTACGAAAAGCTTGAAGTCGCTAATGTTGCTGCAACAGCAACAACAACACCAAACGCTTGTACAGTTACATGTAGCCTCCGTCAGAATGTGTTGGTGCACGTGGAATATGTTTAATGGCTTTGTAGATAAGACTGCCTCATCCTAAGGGACTTTTCTGCCGGCAAATCTATTAAGACTACTTCATCAGCTAAGATGCACAAGTCGAACAGCAGAGAGAAAAGAAATTATCGGAGTGTAGGCAAAATTGTTTGGCGGACGTCATCCATCATTTAAAAATCGTTAAGTTAAGACTTTGTGAAAATTTGTAATTTTGCTATTTTATTTTATTTCTTTTTTTCTGTTATCACTTTTGCGCTGCTTAGTTTGCATTATTACATTAAGCTTAACTAAGGCTAAGCAAGGAAAATTTGCTGGAGAGATGGCCTGAGTTTTGGGGTTCAATGAACTAAAGAAAATTGCATGTCTTCATAACTGATCACGAGACTTCATTTTTGATTCGAAATTACAGGATAACTTGATGCTAATACAAAGTATTGGATCGATTTTTTTCTAGTATTGATTTTCGGCGCAGCCTGCTCAAGGAATTACTAGCTTACTCTAAACACTATAACAGCTCCATAAATACCAAAAGAATGGGAATTTGCCCAATTTAGTAACAAAAAATCTCACAAAAAAGAGTTCCAAAGAGTGCTGTATCACTCAGGATGGATGAAGTATTTGATAGTTGCATGGAAAATCCGATTTCTATTAGCATTGAAGGTTGGAGCGTGCAATAGCTTTTAAGAAGTCAGCAGCCTTTTAGCTTGGTGTTTTGTATCTCACCTATTGAGGAATATCAATGGGATACCAATGAGATATATCGAAACGTATTTCTCTTTAACAACCAAGCGTTTAAATGAAACAAGTAAGGAAGGGCTAAGTTCGGGTGTCACCGAACATTTTATACTCTCGCATGGTAAAGTGATAATCGAGATTTCATTATCCGTCATTTACATATTTTTCAAATACCGTATTTGTGTAAAGTTTTATTCCGCTATCATCATTGGTTCCTAATGTTTATACTCGTATTATACAAAGAAGGCATCAGATGGAATTCAAAATAGCTTTATATTGGAAGAAGGCGTGGTTGTGAACCGATTTCAGCCATATTTCGTACATGTCATCAGGGTGTTAAGAAAACATTATATACCGAATTTCATTGAAATCGGTCTAGTAGCTCCTGAGATATGCTTCTTGGTCCATAAGTGGGCGGCGGCACGCCCATTTTCAATTTTAAAAAAAAATCCTGGGTGCACCTTCCTTCTGCCACTTCTTCCGTAAAATTTAGTGTTTCTGACGTTTTTTGTTAGTCGGTTAACGCACTTTTAGTGATTTTGAACATAACCTTTGTATGGGAGGTGGGCGTGGTTATTATCCGATTTCTTCCATTTTTGAACTGTATATGGAAATACCTGAAGAAAATGACTCTGTAGAGTTTGGTTGACATAGCTATAATAGTTTCCGAGATATGTACAAAAAACTTAGTAGGGGGCGGGGCCACGCCTACTTTTCCAAAAAAATTACCTCCAAATACGTCCCTCCCTAATGCGATCCTTTGTGCCAAATTTCACTTTAATATCTTTATTTATGGCTTAGTTATGACACTTTATAGGTTTTCGGTTTCCGCCATTTTGTGGGCGTGGCAGTGGGCCGATTTTGCCCATCTTCGAACTTAACCTTCTCATGGAGCCAAGGAATACGTGTACCAAGTTTCATCATGATATCTCAATTTTTACTCAAGTTACAGCTTGCACGGACGGACGGACAGACGGACGGACAGACGGACGGACAGACAGACATCCGGATTTCGACTCTACTCGTCGCCCTGATCACTTTGGTATATATAACCCTATATCTGACTATTTTAGTTTTAGGACTTACAAACAACCGTTATGTGAACAAAACTATAATACTCTCGTTAACAACATTGTTGCGAGAGTATAAAAAAAGTTCAGTGTACCTTTGTGACACTTTCGAAGTCTGAGCTTAAGCTGGATTCCGCTGCTATAAACGATCTTTATTTGTGAAAATTATAAGATATTTCACTCATCTTTAAAAATCTTCAAAATAGGGTCCTTCTGAAGGCATTCTCCGGAATAGTCTTGAGAGCCGAGGTGCATGCTGCTTGGATCCCCTCTGCCGTCTCAAAATGCTTGCCTTTCATCGGTATTTTCAGGCAAGGAAAAAATAGACCAAGGGGGGGCGGGCACATCTGGACTGTAGGGATGCCAGCCTTGATTAGGTAGCTGTTCACAAGAAAGGCATTGTGAGCCGGGAGCGTTGTCCGTTGTCGTGGTGCAGCTTACAATCGGCGGCGATGGCTTGTCGGTCCCGATTGACCCTTCGTTTGAGTCTTTTGAGGACTTCCACGTAAAACTTTGATGTCAAAAAAGACAATGAGCATCGTTTTCACTTTGGATTTGCTCATTTATCAGCCACCGCTTCCCAGCCCTTCAAAGAGGCATGATGCCACCGAAACACACCACTTTTTGCTAAAGCAGCATGATTGATCATATCATACATCTCTGTCGCAGATTCACCGAGTCTCATACAGTATTTAATCGCGTACCTCTGTTCTAACGAAGCGGCTTGTACCACTCACAGCAACACGTTGCACGAAAATGTTTGTCCTGACTCTCTAGGTGCTCGGACACAACTGACCAGCCGCTCGTTCGTTAGCTTGGAACGCTCTCTACCGAATCCAGTCGGTGCGCACATGCTCCGAAATACAATCACGGCGGAAGAAAATCAGCCCTATTAATTTCCGGACAAACCTTTAACTGTGTATCCTAAATTATCCTAATATTCTCAGGCGATCTGAAAGGGTTATATCGGAACAAAAAGCAAAGAAGAAAGGAATAACCGATTTCCACGGGATTTAACAAGCTAGAAGTGTTTAATGAAATAATTTCTAAATATTTTAAAAGCCAAACTGCCACACTAAAATCTTACATTATCATTCTGTCGAAATTCTTGAATAAATAGAAATCCAGCTGACTCGAAATGGAGCTCTGACCGGAGAATAACCCCTTTCACCACATCAATCAACCAAAACGCAACCAAAGAAGTTCATTTAAAGCACAACTAACTCTTAACAACAACAAATTAAGCCAAAATAATAATACAGTGAATGCATTCCGAAGCCCTAAAAATTCGCGAATAAACAGAAGTAAAGAAAGCATTTGATTATCCCAAGCATTTGCCAAGAAATTCGTCAAAATGTCAGACAGACATGATAAATGCACAGATGCACATACAACCTTATATGTACAACGGGCTTGTGTTGCATAGCAAATAGAGTGCTTTGAAAAGTTACTTGCAACAACAACAAATCCAACGGCGAATACCGAAAGGTTGCCAAGAATGTGCCAAGTGTTTCGGGGCGATCCGCCATCACTGCTGTGTCTGCTTCCAGCTACTGCTGCTGCCACTGACAGATGCATGAAATTTCACGCAACTTGCCACATATGCAGCAGCTCCTGCAACGCAATCAGCATATGCAGCATGCAATTTTGCGATTTCTTTATTTCTTGGCAGCCGACGTGATGAACGAACATTCGTAATTCCATGGAATAAAGATTCAACGAATCTAGCTACTACGCACACATAACGGTAACTATGCATAAAGCGGATGCGGGAAGACAGATTTGGCTGAGAAGCTAGCGCGGCGCGCAGTGGCTCTTTTTCGCCCTCGAATTCTTTACTCCTAAGTAGAATGTTGATGAATTGCCGCCCGTGGCAACAACGAAATTTGCGCCGAAATGAATGGCTGATCAGCGTTGCTGCAATAGCCGAGTAAATAAATGAAAATCAAAGCGAAATAAAATAAATTGCCTACTTCATTCCATCGCCGACGGGCCAATACAGGGTGACAGAATACGTTAGCGACATAGTTTTTTGTTGAATTTGATTCTCTCTTGTTTCAATATAACGGGTGGTCTAAGTAGAGGTACTTTTTTCAATAGCCTTTTTTGACAGATCACGCGTGAGTCGTGTGAAGCTCTCATGTTATTTTTGTTCAATATTGTTTGGCATTTCAACATGGAAAGACTAACGTCTGAACAACGGTTACAAAGCGTTTTACTTTATTAGGAAAATTCGCGTTCCGTAAACAATGTGTTTCGCGCACTTCGCTCAACTTATGGTCAACCAAATCGGCCTACTGAGCGCACTATTCGCAACCATCTTGAGACCCAGCATTCATTATTGGATAATATTCGACCGCATAAACCACGTCCAACACGCAGTGTTGAAAATATAGCAGCCGTAGCTTACATGAATACGGTGGAGAGTCGAATCGGCGCCGTCCGCAGCAACTCAGACTGACGTATGGATTGGCGCATTTTACTTCGAGATCTTAAATTGAATAAGTATTAAATACAGCTTATGCAAGAACTGAGCTCTTAAAATGTTCCAAGAAAATCCGACGTTTTCGAGCCAAATTTTGTTCAACAATGAGGCCGATTTCTGGCTCAATGGATATGTAAACAAGCAAAATTGCGGCATTTGGGACAAAAAGCAACCTGAAGAGATTCAAGAGCTGCCATTGCATCCAGAAAAAAAGGTTTGGTGTGGTTTGTGGGCCATGATAACCGGCTGTCTATGTCTAAAATTGAAGCTCGTGATCACGGCGCCACTTCCTCACACATCGCATCAATTAGTGGATTTCTATGAATAGATAATTTTGCGTTTTGAACCGGTTGACCGTGTGTTATTACACCGTAAATCTTTTTTCTGTGGTGATATATAAAGTATGCGGACAATCCCGCTTTGATTCAGGCCTAGGAGCAGAACTTCACGCGTGTCGTTCGTCAGTCACCAGTTGAAATGCTCAAAATATTTATCGAAAATTGGACTCAACGGAAGGACTGAGACGTAGCCGCCAGCCAACATTTAAAAGAGACAATCTTCAAAGAATAAATGCCCAAGAATGTTCTTTCGGATGATAATAAACATTTCCCATTAAATATGAAGTTTCTATGTTTTTTCTTTAAAAGAGTAGGGAATCTCGAAATGGGTCATCCTTTGGAAAATAAAATATTTTTTGGCAAAAATTCACGGAGTCGGTAAAAATGTTTGCTTTAATATCTTGTTCAAAGGTTTTCTACATTCGTTTGAACTACCCTTCGATGGTCTTTAGAAAATTTATTTTTTAGTTGTGGGAGTTGTAATGGCAGTTTCTCCCATACCATAATTTGGTTATAAACTCATACTAATGCCAACTCTTTTGGTTTCACTAGACACATAGGTTTAATACAAAAAAGTTCGGGTTCGAGTTACACCAGCGACACCTACCGGTAAAATGTTTTTCAGGGCAATTGACTTGCCATTTTCAGTAAATATCTGGAATATGAATGGAAGTCGGACCTTAAACACCAACCATTGGCAATTATACGTTTTTATCTTTCCACCAGTTTGCATATGAACTCACCTTACAGCACCCTGTATTGTTAACTAGCGAATGTAAGTAGTCATAGGTTGTGTGTGTGTGTGTGTTTTATGTGTTTGTGTGCAAATAATTTGTAAATTGCTTAGAAAATTGTATTGCTTTCATAAGCATAAACATTTTAGTCATCCGGATATTCTCGATAAATAAACATCCATACTTTTCGCTTAATTCGCAAACATACCTACGACGATGTGTGTGTGTATGTATGTGTTTATGTGGGCTCCTTCGGGGCAATAAAATTATTATGCACCCCAATTCAAATGAGCCAGACTAACTGGCTGTGTCGCAGACGCACAGACCACAATGCAACAAAAGCGAAAATAAGAAAATCAGTCGAGCTATAAAAACACCAACATCAACGGCAACCACACGACAACGACAACGACAGTGGAAGCAGCAGCGGCATCAACAACGTGTCGGCCAGCAAAATGTGTATATGTCGCTTTTCGCACACTTCCTGTCAACAAGCAACAATAACGCATACGCAAGCAACACACTGACTCACACATACACACACTCACCCGCACACTAAGCCACAAAATGTGCTTACTTCGTCAGTTAGTCGGTCATTGGCCACCACCACTCACCAACGCTCAACAACACTCACCAAAGGAAATGGTTCGTTCCGGTTCTGGGTCCAAGTGCGGGTCAGCCATGTGGCAACGACGGCGGAACGCTCTTTGCGTATTTGTATTTGTTTCGTATGGCTTTTATGTTGCTACTTGATTTCGTCACACACACATACACAACAATATACAGATACAGTTGATTGTGTGTCCACAAAATATTTGCATAATAAATGTGAGGTTATGAATAAATTATTGACGCATGAATGCCGGTTATTCGATACTTTGAGGCACAATGTGGTACGCGCAAGCGAAATTATGTGCCGACTCGCATACACACATACATACACACAACGAGATATGCAGATGTCCTCTGTATTTACTGTTTTCTTTATAATTCCGCCGATTCTTGTTGTTATATTATTTTGGTTATTTGTTATTTAAGCCAATGCGATGAATGTGCAGCTCAGTACTGGTATTTAATGTCAAAATAAAAGTCAATACTTGAATATATTTATGTCGGAAACTAAAATATTAAACTCTTGCCAATTCTTGAAGAGCAGTTAGGTTTATAGCTGAAAGATTTCCGTCAACTCCATAAGTCGAGTTTACAGGTTGGGCTTCCCTTGATACTTATCCCACATAACATCTTTTTTAGGTTTCTGAAGGCAGAACATGTACTGGAAACGAAAAAAGCATTTATAAAGCATTTGGATTGCGAAATGTTTACCATAAGTTTAGAGAGACTGAAAAAGACTAATAAGAGCCTCGATCCAAAGACTTTTCAAAGTAATCTCTGTACTGACTTTTTAATTTAACGGGTTTGTCAAAACAGTCTTGTCAGAATTTTTATTGAATTTTTTTTTATTGAAATTGAAATGAATTTTTGATGA
Source organism: Bactrocera neohumeralis (assembly GCF_024586455.1). Lineage (NCBI taxonomy): Eukaryota > Metazoa > Arthropoda > Insecta > Diptera > Tephritidae > Bactrocera > Bactrocera neohumeralis. Next base: position 3,927,367 of record NC_065922.1, on the reverse strand, counting down.
CTCATGCCCAGCTCTTGACCGATGCTACGGCTGCAACTATGCCGGTCTCTTTTGACCAATTCAGCGATTTTATCGCAATTTTCGACTACAACCCTTCCGGAGCGTGGCGCATCTTCGACCACCTCTACACCAGACGGAAAACGTTGAAACCATCGTTGTGCGGTGGAAATGGAAACTGTATCGGGTCCATAAACTGCACAAATTTTATTGGCTGCTTGAGACGCATTTTTGCCTTTATCGTAGTAGTACTGTAAAATATGCCGTATTTTCTCTTTATTTTGCTCCATGTTTGCGACGTATAACTGAAGAACGACTTAAAAGAAATAACAATCAATCAGACATGTGTTAGCGCGTGAAATGAGCTTTCCAAAAAGGTATAGCATGACCCGATGCGACGAATAAAACTAGAACTACGCGCTTTCAACGCCAACTAGCGAAAATACCGCAAGACTTTTTTGACAACCTATTATGATTTATCGTTTTGCCGCATCTAACCTAGGCACTTCATATACAGGCTGAAAATTCGAAATCGTCATTCAAACTAACTTTTGCCTTTTTTGTCAAAGCTCGGCACCTCCTAAACAGTTTTGGCCGCCCACAGGGTGCGTCATAAAAAATAATAATTTTCAATTTACTTACTCAAGTCTATTAATTTATGGAGTATCAATGAAAAGAAAAAATGGAAACAACCACTTCAACGTTCCAATACGTCACGTGCCTGTATTTCACTCTTTGGAGGTTTCCCTCTCTTAAATTTCGAGTTGGTTGCTGGGGCCATGTTTACCAAACCTTAGGTTGACATTATATGAAGCGCAACTTGAGTTTTGTGTTCATAGATGGACATAATCGGACCACTGCCACGCCCACAAATCGCTGTTAACCAAAAATATATAAAGTGCCATAACTATGCAAAAAAAAATTTGGAAAAAGTGAGCGTGGCCCCGCCCTCTTACAAGTTTAACCACTTAAGCTACAACAACCAAATTTTCTGAGTACAATTCCTATAAGAATTTCTACCGACAGTGTGGAAATGGATGAAGGGAAATGGAGGATAACCCCTCTCACTCCCCATATAACGGTACTGTTAAAAACTACTAAAAGCGCAATGAATCAATAAATAAATACGCCAGAGACCTTAAATTTTACCACTGAGATGGTATGAGAGATTTATAGGAGACGGGGTAAAAATTGTACGATGCGCGTAGCACCGCCCACTTTTTGGTGAAATCCTATATTTCGCGACCCGACCAACCGATTTTGACAAAATTTATAACGTCGCATTCTTCTCACATTTTCATGTCACAATGTCAAAATGGAAGAAATCGGACAACAACCACGCCTATTTTCCATATAGCACAATTTTAAATTCCACTTGATTCGTTCAATTTCCAGTACACAAATCAAGGATCAATTAATATAACGGGATAAAACTTTGTACGAATAATGTCTTTAGTGTATGCCACATTATGACCAAAAATTAATGAAATCCAATAAAAACTTTTCAAGCCCCTAGGTACCGAATATTTAGACTCCGGTACCTATAGTTGCCTTTTGATGGAAAATGTCGTTCAATGTGTGATATATATAACTGAAATTAAGGGATAATCCTTCTCTTATAATGGTATGTCTGTATGTCAAAAACGGGTTAAATCGGACCAATACTTCCCTTAGCCCCCATTTACTTAATATAAAGATTTTCGAACTTCGGGGTGACTTTGTACCGCATATAAAGGCCAATATTTGAATTATCTCATTAAAAATAACAGAGCGTGTTTTATTCAGAACGATGTGTCTTTGTGTCAAAAATAGATAAAATCCTTATGTATATAACTAATATCAGGATTTTCGGACATCCGGCTGGCCTTACTCTATATGGTTGGTTTTACACCTTAAAGTATTTCCCTGGCTTTGATTCTTGCAAGTTGCGTGAGTAGAAAATGTTCGGTTATATCCGAACTTAGCCCTTCCTTACTTGTTTCACATAGATTTTTGTTAAAATTCCTTATCATGTCGTATCCGCTATGTTAGCAACCCAACTTCTTCATTGCATGCCAGGTGTGTATCAAAAGAGCACCCACAAAATGTCTATGAAGCCTGCGGAATTAATTATTGTCAAAACGATTTAACTCTATAATTTAGTGCTTTTGACACTCACTCAGCGTGCCACCAAATGGGCTTCTTCAATTAATGCAACAATATATCCTCAACAGCTGTCAAGTCAAATGCGCCACCAATGCCACACATAAATTTGCCATCTTGACACGGTTTTGAATGAAAACGCAAACGCCAGCACAATCGGACGGATGCGTTGTTGTTGCTGACACGCAACATATGCAGTGCCACACTTAGGTGACAACAACAACCGCAACAATGTGCAAGCTTGCAACGCTGTAGGCGCAGCCAAAGCGCCCACTAAGGGGATATGGCGGGAATAGAAGCGTGCGTTGGTGTGCGTGCGCCAGCCACCTTACCCCGCACACAGCCACTGTCGCAGCTGTGGCAACAACTGCTAAGCTCCTCAGCACGGCCACTTCACTTACATGCCGCTTCAAGTTGAATTATGCCGCCTGCCGCTGACATATTTGCCACTTAACGGCGTCGGCGCCGCGGCAAACAGCAAAGTGAGGAGCAGTCAAGAGCAGCTTCCACCGGCGCATTGGATGTGTGAAGCGAAAGCACCAAAGGAGCTGCCGCCAGCCGGCTGCAAGCGCGCGGAGCCGCAATGGGCGCAAAATGCGCAATTAGGGTTTTGTGGTTGCAAGTGTAATGTTGCAAATGAATCAGAGAAAAAGGCGAGAACTAACACGCACACGCACACACACACACACACGCAAACAAGCAAAAGAGCAACCGAAGCGGGCGCGCGTTCGTTCTTGCGCACATCTTAAGCCTTCACTTGCACACGCATGCACAACAACAACATCAACAACATGAGGGCGCGCAAGCAGTGCGGCGCACTTACCACATTTGCTCAATTTGTGGCAATTTACACTTGCCATTTGTGGCAGCTGCTAATGTGCAACACCCCCTACACCGAGCAATTATTATTATTTGTGTTTCTTTTTTGTGTTTTCGCGCACTTTTAGCCAACCACTCGGCGGTTGCTTGGAGTGGCGTGCGCATTTCGTAATGGAAAAATCACTTGAGCTCATTTATAATTCAATTTCATGTACTCGTGTGGCACTTTGTTTGTTTGCCATAATGGCGGTGGTGGCGACGGACTTTGTTGTTGCTGGTGCTTAGGTTGCACTAGCTGGCGTGGAATTTGTTGCATGTCATGTGCAGTGCTGTTGACTTAATAAATTGCGAACGCATTAAGCGTGTGCTGGTGGCAAGTGAAGTGCGAATAGTTTAGTTATTGCTTCTTCAGCGCCGAGTGCATGCCGTGCACTTGTGTGTGTGTTGCTGCAGCATAATTTGATTAATGCTAGATTGAGTGTGAAGTGGCGAGTTTCGTAATCGCTGAATAAGCATTTTAATTATAATAATGCTAACGGTTTTTAATGCAGTGTTTGAGTGTCAACAACAGAGTGCATTTCTGGTCTATATAGTTTTAGAAGGGATACTTTTGGCTTTTTCGAAGAAGGAGAGGGAGCAGGTTTTGCAATGAGTGCTATCACACTATTTTAGTGCGTCTGTTTTAAAAATGTATGCCATCAATATCTGTGCATATTTACGATTTACTTATAATCACATCTACATATTGATCAGCATCAATACATCAAAGGAATACATATTATTCATTTTGAGTACGTTTTTTATACTAAATGGTTTTCCGAGGCATCTTTCTCGATAGACATGTTTTGCTCTTCTCACAGGCCATCCCACTAATATCAAAACTAAGGTGGTGCGTTTCTACATATGTAAGACTGTCTGGCGATTTTTGCCACTGAACAACAAGTATGCTTTAAATTTTGTGTTTCCATAGGAAGGTCGGCTACGAAGTGGTTGAGAATGTTGCAGAAGTGTTTTTCGAAGTCTACTTATCACGAACACAACCATTTGAATGGCACATAGCAACCGGTAAAGATCGTGAAATCATCGCAAACTTGCCTCATGTGAGTCATCCATCCACTTCTATAAATAACGATAACATCCAAAAGGTTAAAGAAATAGTACTTAAATATAGTCATGTTGGCATCAGCGAGGTCCTCTACATCTCTTAACAGGTCAATCGAAAAGTCTCCGATCTGACATCAAAACATGCTATAAATATATGGTCAACATAATTGGCCTACTGAGCGTATTATCCGCAACATCATTACCCATATTGAGACCCAGCAATCATTATTGGATAATATTCGACCGAATAGACCACTTACAGCACGCCGTGAAGAAATTATAGCAGCCGCAGCTGAGAGTGTACATGAATACGGTGGAGAGTCGATTCGGCGCCGTCCGCAGCAACTCAGACTGACGTATGGATTGGCGCATTTTTCTTCGAGATCCTAAATTGAATACGTACAAAATACAGCTTGGGCAAGAACTGGGCTCTTGAAATTTTCCAAGAAAATCCGACGTTTTCGAGTTAAATTTTGTTAAATAATGAGGCCGATTTCAGGCTCAATGGATATGTAAGCAAACAAAATTGCCGCATTTGGGACAAAAAGCAACCTGAAGAGATTCAAGAGCTGCCATTTCATCCCGAAACAAACGGTTTGGTGTGGTTTGTGGGCGGGTGGAATCATCGGTCCATATTTCTCCAAAAACAGAGAGAACACTTCGATGAGCAGATAATTTTACGTTTTGTGTTGGTCGATTGACCACCAAAATTGTGATATCATACGGTTAAAACGTTTCCTGTGGGGATATGCAATGTCTAAAATCTATGTGGACAACTCCCTTCGATTCAGGCCTTGGAGCAAATATCACGTGTGTGTGTGAACTGAACGGATGGACCATCTGAGACGCAGCCACGGCCAACATTTGAAAGAGGTGATCATAAAAAAATAAATGCCAAAGAATCTTCTTTCGAATAATAGTAAGCATTCCACATTAAAGCTGAAGTTTATGTGTTTTTTTTTTTAAGTAGGAAACATCGAAATGGATCACCCTTTAAAATTTTATTGTGAGTGAAGAAATGGATGAAAAGGAGTCTTGCAAGTTGATAAAATATTGAAGAGTAAAAATACAGTTGAGACAAAAACTTGGCTTGAAGACGAGTTTCCCCAGAAAAATCAACCGTCAAAAATTAGTGTGCAAATTTTAGATGTGGTGGAATGAGAACAGAAGACGGTGACCGCAGTGGACGTCCAAAAGAGATTGTTACCGACGAAAACATCAAAGAAGTCCACAAAATAAGTTTTGATGACCATAAAGTGAAGTTGTTCGAAATAGCAGGCACCGCACGAGCCGACTTTTGACCAAAAACTACAAGGAATTTATGATTCGAAGCAGTGTTTGGAGATGTTCAAGCGTAAACACGTTAAAACGAAAGTGCTGTTTCACCAAAACAATGCACCATGTCACAAGTCAGTAAAAACGATGGCAAATACTCATGAATTCGGCTTCGAAGTGCTTCCGCATTCACCCTAGATTTGGCCCCAGTGACTATTTTCTGTTCTCTGAACTCGAAACAATGCTCGCTGGGAAGACGCCGAAGCTGAGCCTTATTTTGAAATAAAGGACAAGTCGTACTACAAAAATAGTATCGAAAAGTTGGAGGGTCACTATAATCAGTGTGTCACCCTTAAAATGAGCTAGGTTAAAAAAAACGCATTTTGCCAAAAAAAAATATGGTAGGCCGGGAACTTTTCTATTGACCTGTAAAGTTTATAGAAAAATACTTTTTAAGTAATCCAAAATGTAAATGAAATCCCACGAAACCTTAAACATTTTAAAGAGTGTCAGCTGACCACCTGATTTCAGCTTAATTAAATATCACTATAAACTTATGCTCGAACATAAATTTAAATCTCATAAGCGCCGCATACGCCGCATTTACGGCACAAACATTGTGTGTGTGTGTGTGTGTGTGTGTGTGTGTGTATAGCCATACATAAATATTGCCAAGTATATAATGCTCATGCAAGCCAAAGTTTACTCAAGCTGCAACGCATGCAAACCAGCACTTCCTTTTCCGTTTGCAATTATTTAAGAGCAAGTAGGTGCACACATACACACATCGTCATATGCTGTATGCTGAACGAAAGTTTATTTTTCATATTAATAATTCACTTTTGATGCACATAAATATATCAGCAACTTAACCGCATAGCATCGCATCGCATGCCGTTGACAGCAGCAAGCTTCGCATTGCATTGGGTTTGACTTGAGGTTAAAACTGCAAGCCCGCTGCTCTCCCTCCTGTGTGTGGGTGAGCATTCTGACAGCCACAGCTTTATTCTGCTCTCGCTGTGAGCCGGCAAGCTGGGCAAGTTTTAACATGTTGCTGCTGCTGCCGCTGCTGCCTGACGACCTGTCAGCCAATTTCACGTTAAGTCGGCGCTACAATTGCAACAACAAGGACAACAGCAAATTTTTGCTGTTGCCGACAATGAAAGTGAAGTTGACATTGAGGTTGCAACATGCTGAAGTCATTGTATTTGCCGTTGTTGACTGGATTTAAGCTTGTTGTCGCTGTTAAAAATTATGTTGATATTTACATTAATGATGACAATCATTCTTCTGCTGATTTTGACATTTTGCATGCTGTCACTTACTCGCCGCTTGTTGCTGCTTTCATTGCCCGACTTTTATGCCACTGACTTTATTTGAGACATTTATGACGAAATTGTTAGTGCCACATAGTCAAAACCACAAATACTGCAACTTGTAGTTGTTGCAACTTGAATCTTGTAATTTTGTGATGCCTTGGCCAACAGGTTTGATGACTTTCGGTTCGTAAGAGCAATATATACTAGACTTCGACTGAAGTACATACTTGTACCATACATAGTCATCATTATTAAAGGTAATAATAACATCAAAATTATTTATATAAAGCAACTCAACGATGCCTTGATTGATTGCGACCAGTAGTCTGCGTTTATCCCTAGGGAGGTTACTTGCATATTTAAACCTCCTGGGATTGTACGCCCCCATTAACAGCTTGACATGCCACATGCCATGTAGTTGTAGCGAATGCCTCTCGCTACCTACTCCTTCTTCCTTGTGGAGCAACTCCTTTGTGGTATGGGGACCCACTTCATTGAAGGATTCAGACCCTCCCATGTCAGTGGATGGTCTGGTACAATGGTATAGTGCCACTTAATTCTTTCAGGTAGTATTTTTATATTGTCCCTTGCATATAATCGATTCTAAGTATCCATACCAAAACACTGTCTAGGTTAGGTGAGATTAGATGGCTAATTCCTCAGCGAGTCGAGGTATCACACCTAGAGTGTTGTGTTCAGACCTTTGTGAGGCCACAACTCTGCTCCTAAGTTGTTTATAAATACCTAATTTCTAACTATGTAAGTCCAACGAATACTTAGTAACTTATACTGAGACCTGCTGTTTGGGAAATGATCCCCGAAAAATATATTTAAATCAACTGAGAAGTATTAAGAACAAATTTAACGAAGAAGTGATTATAACCCAGTGCGATGTGCCACATAAAATACCACTGTTCTGACACTCACAATCTAGTCCCGACCCACATAGTGTATCCAGTCCATTGCTCGTCTAACACTGGGTGCCCTTTTGGTCAGTAGCTCCAGGGAAAATTGAGTGAAAGCTATTGTCATAAGCATTGCATACAAAATATATAGGCCACGCAACATGTTGCTGCTAATGGCTGGCAGGCGTTGTGAATTCGCGTTCATTACCTGGAACTGTTTCTTCACATGCTTCGCTCCAAGGTGTGACGTAATGCCAGCCGAAGACAATTTCTTAATGCGGTCATCGAAGATCGAACGAAATATAGAGTGCTTCTTGAAATACATAGATATCTGTACGTTATAGATCGGTTCATCGACATATGTCAAGGAGCTGGTCTTCCAATTTTGTCGATTATGCCAGGCCAATGTGTCCAGCATGGAAGAAGTGATCAGCCGTTCCGTGTCACTCTGCTGCACCATGCGATACCGTTGCGTAATGTTAGATATAATTCGCGTCATATTTCGCGGATAGAACTCTGTATACTTATCGCTGACGAATATGTAATTTTTTTCTTCCAGCCCGGCAATGGTACGCGGTATCGGTATACGTCTGGATATACGCAAACTATCGAACATTTTGGCTTGATAGGCATTGCGCAGCACCAGCGTTGCCAACAGCCAGGACATAAGCAATAATCGGGCGCAATTTCGACTCGGTAAAATTTTAATAGGATACCCCATCATTACAACAATCAAATTGGTGGAATCACTGTGTTTGCGTTGCCCGACCAATTTCTCGCACACCCCCGAACTGGTACAACTTATTACGAAACGAATAAAAATCATGCCAATAACACAGCAAATACCAATCGCCTGCCAAACGCTCCGGCAGAAGGCATGTACCAATTGCTTGATGGGTCCAAAATGCAAACCACTGCGAACGATAAAAACATACAAACTCTGATGGTACGAGATGGAGTAGCTGAAAACATGACGTAAGCCATCCGTACTACTCAAGCAGCCAATTGCAATGTCCGCCTTCCCGGCAGCCAACTAAAAGAAATTGAACCTAATGAGTTTTACTAAAATGTATTGTATAGCAGCATAGTCTTGTCTACCTCCGCAAAACAGCCAGTCGAGTCGTTGTTTTCGCCGATTACACCTCGGTTCTTCGATATGGAAAAGTTAACACGAAAATTAAGAGCCTTAGCCAGGTCCTTTAATAGATCACCTTCGATTCCGGCCACTAGGCGGATATCCTGCAAATCGTGCGGATCGCTGCGATTGCCATGGAATCCGAGTAAGGGATAGCCCATCTCCAAGCAAATGAACAACTGACAGCCGTGGAAATCACGCAAATGCTGCGGAAAAAGGCGGTCGTGCTCCAAGCTGCCATTAAAATATGTGTTGAAGTGAACAATCTCAATGTTTTCGCCTTGATGGCAGTAAACGTCAGCGAACAGGTAGTAAGTGTAGAAACCAAACTTCCTTTTGTCCAATTCGAGCATCACAACAACATTGTCCACATTGAAACGCAAGCACTCGTTGAATATTGCTCTCATATGGTGCGCCGCGATCTCGCTCGACTTCGTCCTTAATGTTAGAATTATGAAGAAGTGGAACTGATGCTCATAACTGGTTTCCGGAATGTTAATACTTAGATTTCTACAACAAAAAATAGTTTTTTATTTAAGTCTCTCGCTATAATACCCATGCAGGTGACTCTCACTTAAAGGCGTGCATGGAGTCTACAATGAAAATGTTGTAGTCCCACAATCTATCCTCAGGCAGTCCAAAGAACAGCTGCAGCGACATGGTGGGATTGAAGCGCTTCAGAAAGTAGCGCAACAAACGCGTATGCATATTCTGCAGTCCCAGAAAGCAGTGCTCGCAATTCTCCATGATGATGAGCGTGCTAGTCTTAGAGCTGATGTAGCGCTCCACCATGTAGAGCGCCAGGTCGGCGTAGGGCTCATGATCACGATTGGTTTCATCAACTAAGAAACGCATCCTCTCCTCACCCTTCGGCTTGGCCACGCTGTCAGTCGCCAGTGTCAGCGCAAAAATAGTGAATATAACTTTCTTTAACATTTTGCAAATATTCGTCACTCGCCTTTAATTGTAGCTATCTTTATTTTGTTGAATATACCTGCCATCTAGAACTGCACTGTGAACTAAATTCCAACTGCACTCCAATTTATAAGAGCTTTCAATTAGCAACGTGTAAATTAATTACCTAATATCATTGTCGATAAGATGCCTTATTAATTCTCAGCGATTAATATTTACATTTCCCTGGGCTATCGATTTGACCCTTCACGCTTGATTAATTTAATCAATACATTGTCTGTAAGTAAGTCATGGATATGTATTAGATGTAGAAGAAATGTACATAAAAAATTCGAATATAGCATATAGCAGCTGTACTGTTAGAAGGTTTCTCCGGAAAGTAATAAGACTGAATCGACTTTAAAAATTTTTTTGAACCAATCGTTACAATTCTTTAAAAACTTACAAAATAGGCTCCTTCTGCGTCCAAGCATTGAAGATGTTATGGATGTCATCGGCCTTTTCAGGCAAAAAACAAAAAATTTCAGGGGGGCCACATCTAGGCTGTTGGGCGGCTGCGGAAGCTTTGGGATGCCTTGGTTAGGTAACTGTTCTCAAGAAAAGCGGTGTGAGCCGGGGTAAATCTGCGACAGAGATGTTTGATCTGAGCAAATAGGCTTACACAGCTGTTGCTTTAGTAAGAAGTGGTGTGTTTCGGTGGCACCAGGCTTTTTTGGAGGGCCGGGAAGAGGTCGCTGATGAAGAAGTGAAGAACGAGCAAATCCAAAGTGAAAACGATGCTCATTGTCTTTTTTGACATCAAACGAAGGGTCAATCGAGTCCGACAATACAGCCGCCCTACAGCCGAGATGTAGCCATTTACAACCTTCGGCTTCCTTCCCTCACTTCGATTTTTTTGTTTCCTTGCCTGAAAACGCCGATGAAAGTCAAGCAATTTGAATCGTCGGAGGGGATCCAAGCAGCATGCATCTCTGCTCTCAAGGCTATTCCGGAGACTGCCTTCCGTGACTTGGACTTTAATCAACTTTTGATAATGAAGCTCTATCAGGGACCAGTGTTTATCGATGGTATGGTGAATTTATTATGGGTAATAAATCACTTCAAAACGAATTTCTGGAAGGTCGTAAAAATCAGCTTTTGTTCCAGAAACTATTGATTCTGTGTGCCAACTGATATTGCAGGATCGCCTTATGACATAACTATAGGCATTAGTGAGACCAGCATAAGGTACATTCAATATATTTTTCGATCAAAAAAAGTTCGTTATTTAAGTTCATTGCGTTTTTTTAGCTGTGTTTCTTGAAATCTTCTTATTTTTCTTCTTGATTGGCGTATACACCGCTTACGCGGTTATAGCATAGTTTACAACAGCGCGCCAGTCGTTCTACCTTCTCGCTGTTTGGCGACAGTTGGAGATTTCAAGTATAGCCAGATCCTTCTTCACCTGGTATTTCCAATGGAGTAGAGATCTTCCTCCTCCTCGGCTTTTCCCGGCGGGTACTGTGACGAATACTTTCAGAGCTGGAATGTTTTCGTCCATACGTACGACATGACGTAGCCAGTGTAGTCGCTGTCTCTTAATTCGATGAACTAAAGGACCATAAATCTTTCGCAGAATCTTCTCTCGGAAACTCGTAACTTCGACTCATCAGATGCTGTCATCGTCCATGCCTCTGCACCATATAGCATGATGGGAATAATGAGTGACTTATAGAGTTTGGTTATTGTTCGTTGAGAGCGGACTTTATTGCCTACTCAGTCTAAAGTAGGACCTGCTGCCAAGAGTTAGTCTGGGTTGGATTTCGAGGCTGACATTGTTGTTGCTGTTGCGACGACTGTTTGTTTGATGACAGGAGATAATTCGTCTTGCACTCGTTCACTGTGTTTTGAAATGCTATAATGAAATATGCTAGTATTGTTACCAAGAAAATGTTACATTGCTCACAAGGTAAGCTGCTGTTATCTGGTGACACACATCTGGTATTCGTTCGTAGTGCAGTATTGTTACTATATGTCTGTCCGAAGGATTAGCAAGGTTTTTTCCTTAAATTGTGAACAAGGAGATAACAATGCATAAGAAATTTTCTCCTCAACATTTTTAGCAGCACTGCGTAGTCGCTACTTCGTTATAGAGTGATGAGATAAAACTGACCAACTCGTCAACCCGTGTTATTTACACTTACATATAAGCACCATAAAGAGTTACGAAATATTTGTAGTGGAAATTCTAATTCTATCTAACTTTATTACGCATTTTGTAGATAAGATTTCAAGACAATCGTGCCTCCAGTCGCACAATTGCAAAACTTTTGCTTTTACTTTTTGCTATTCACTTACAAAATATGATAACTTTAAGGTAACTTGAAGGCAGTTCACAGCGTTCCACACGAGAACACACGACCGCACACATAGCGGCAAAAGGCGAGAGATCGCAGTTATAAAATTTTAGCTGACAAAAAATGCGTATTCCCATATGCAGAACTTAATCCGACACCGGCATCGTTTACAACCAAGCACACGCCCTACAAGCACACACACACACACACACGTGCGTAGTGGTCTAGGTAAACAAACAAGCAAATAACGGTAAAAAGCATAGAATCTAATTCGCACATGAGGGGAATTGCGACCGCCACAAACACACCACACCGCCCAGAGCGCACCTGCAGCTGACACGGCATGTGCTGGCGTCCAGGTGCATATGTATGCATGAGTGGGGATGTGTGTGTCTGTTGGTGGCGACGTGTGAGTGCGTAAAAGCTGTGAAGAACTTTTGCAAACAATAATGACATTCACTTGGCTTATCACTGCCACTCGGTTGATCTTTAACAAATCCACACTTCAAACACGCTCAACACTTCCACCGGCAGTTAGCTCACTCACTCACCCGCACAAGCACACGCACGCACTGCCTTAGTCAGTCAGGCGCTGCCGCATGTTTTGTGCTTTCATATTATTTGAACGTTTTTGGTTTGGTTTTAGTTTGAGTTTCAACGGCAAGTTGCGCTCCTTTGTTTTTCCACAGTAATTCTAACCTGAAGTTGTGGTTTTGTGGCGCAAAAAAAAATTCGCCCAACAAAAGCTCACAAAAAAGCGCACAAAAAGCGCAAAACTAAAGTTGCACTTCGGTTGCATGGATGCTTGCGTGTGTGTGCGTTTGTGTGTGTATGTTTGCATATTTCAAATAGTTAAATTACGGAAAACACGAAGGGTATAAACGCCCGACAACATTTCACAAACCCAGCGACGGAAGCAAAAAGCAATCCACACAAGCGACGACGAGCATTCAGATATAACAAGTATATATATGTATATATAATATTTATATATATGGATAACTGTACACACACACGCTTAAGCATGCATGTTTGAGTAAATGCGATTATGCAAACTAAAACACTCCCACAACATATGCGTACACTCACATACACATATATACATATTTATATACAAGTATGGGTATGGAGCCTAAACTATGCGCTGTTGTGCGTTTGCGGCAAAACGGCGCCCTTACCCCTTCTAACCATAGGCGGAAACAAAAGAAAAGTTTTCCGAATAATTTTTGCGGTTGCGAATGCAATTTTCAATGCCGCTCCATGACGAGCGACAAGCGATGTGCGGGTGTCGGCGTGGCGTATGAGTAACCTCCACTTGTTAAATGAATTTGCGCAAATTTGCAACAAAATCGTTGCAGGTCAAAGCTGAAGGCGTAATTATACTTAATTTGATGAAAATTATTGTAACGGGAAATTTTAAATTTCATTTGTATGAACCTCGTTTTCATAAACTTTATTGAAATTTCTTGTTATTGAAATCTAGTACATTAGTGCAATGTTAACTCAGGCAGTGCTAGACATTTAATGTATTGATCGAAATTTTGTGCAGACAGAAATAGCAGCAATATAATACAAAGCAAAAAGTAAGAGAAGCTTTTTCATGTCACAAATATGTCTTTCTTACCGATTTGCTTCACTTATTGCGAAAGCATCGACAGATAAGATTGGATTTAGAAACAGTGGAAACCTTTTTATTTACCGCCTTCGGAAATCGTATTTAACTCAAAAAATATTTTAGTCTTTTTTTAAATTTTACTGTGTAGAATTGATTGTGTAATTGTGATTATATTGGGTGATCGAAAAATATTTTCGTATTTTGTCAATAGATGTAGTTGCAGTCGTATATCTCCAGTGCTACCAATCACATTATGTCATACCATATACTGTTGGAAAGCTGACATTTTAAGCTTCATTTAACAAAAAAAATTAAATTCGAGGAAGAGGGAAATGAGTGAACATAATGAAGAAATTCGCTCTATTTTGAAATTTTTGTATAAAAAAGGGAAAGAATACAACGCGAGCCACCAACGGAATTTGTGAAGTTTACGGAAGAATGCTGTATCAGTTCGTGTAGCTCAGCAATGGTTCGCTCGCTTCCGTTCTGGAAATTTCGATGTGAAAGATAAACCTCGCTCTGGTCGACCTTTCGTTGAAATAGTCGATGAAATTATGGAAAACATTGACCAAGATCGTCACATATGCAGCCATGACATCGCTAAGGAACTTAACATTCGTCGTCAAACGGTTTTGAACAATTTAAAAAAGGCTGGATAAGGAAAGGAAGCTCCATGTTTGGGAACCACATGAATTGTCTGTGAAAAATTTTATGCACCGAATTAACATCTGCGATTCTTTGCTGAAACGGAATAAAATCGAACCATTTCTGAAGCGAATGGTTACAGGAGACAAAAAATAGATCAAATACGACAATAATGTGCGAAAAAGATAATGGTCGAAGCGTGGAGAAGCTCAACAAATGGTCGCAAAGCCAGGATTGACTCCTCAAAAGGTTATGCTGAGTCTTTGGTGGGATTGGAAAGGAGTCATACACTATGAGCTGCTCCACCCTGGTCGAACGATTGATTCTACATTTTACTGTCAACAACTGATGATTGAAGCAAGCAATCGAAAAAACGGCCACAACTGATCAACAGAAGGAGCTTCGTATTCCATCTGAACAACGTTGGACCACACACATCTTTGATGACTCGCCAAAAAGTGGGAGAGCTTAATTGAAAAGTTTCGAGACAACCATCACATAGCCCTGACCTTGCACCATCGGACCACCATTTGTTTCGGTCAATGCAGAACGCTCTTAATGGAGTAAAGTTGGCTTCAAGAGAAGCCTGTGGAAATTACTTTTCGTCGAGAAACCAGAAAATTTTTGCACTGATGGAATAAAGTCTCTAGAGTAAAAATGGCAAAAAGTGATCGACGAAAATGCTACATATTTGGTTCATAAAGGATCATTATAAATACAAAAAAAAAGTTGAAGTTTGATTAACAATACGAAAAAACTTTTTCGACTTTCCAATATTTATACATTTTAAATGTTTATAATTTTATATTTGCTAAAGTACTTTTCTTTTAAATTCCCAAAACTCGGCTTCTTTAGGCTGTCATATGTACTACGTGTCTCTTTTAACTATCAGTCACTATCTAAAACCGCCCAAATACAAATACACTGAGTCTTCAGAAAAATTAATGTTGCCCCCAAATTTTCCATAGTATATTTTAAATATTGCCTGTAATTATTTTTTGCTCGAATATTTCCTCAATCATCAAGCCGCTCAAATTCATCCTAAATGTAGGCAACATTTTTTAGTATATAAGAATAGCAAAAAAGAGATAATTAGTGTGAAATCGAAAATATTATAAAGTATTTCGAAATATAAAATCAAGTATCCACGCCACGTGGAGTTTCACATTTGTCTTATAATCCATCAATGGCTCTCACAAGCTTCTTCAATTTAGGTATTCGATAGTTTTCATTAACAAACCTAAAGAGAAGGAAAAATTACATACAAATTTTCCAAGAAATGAAGCTATTTCTTCAGTTTACAAGGCAAGTGAACTGCTTGATGATTCATTGCGCATAGTAATTTTCTTGGAAGAAGCAAAATTTATTTTCAACTTTCGCCGCTTTGAAAATATTTGAGACTCTCCTCACAAATACTAGCACAAATACACACGTAGTAAAGGCGAAAATGCAGTGTGTTGCACTTAAATAAATTTGTATTTTTGTGCGTATATTTATGTGTGGGGAATTTTATAAATATGCCTGTTGGCGGACAAGCTGACAGCAGAGTCTTTTCGGTCTGCTTGCTCGCCTCAACCTCATGTATACGTATGTACCTCCTTGAGCCAGTTGAAAGCCACACACACACGCCTAGCTGCTAGCGTAAACATACACCCACACACACAAGTGCATGTGAGCTGCTGGTTGTTTGTCGGAAATTTGATTATTTTCCAGCGCCACTGTCTTCGTGCAGCTCCAACTTCTTTTCATGCCGCGCCGCTTGCATGGCCTGCAGCTTCACTACTGCTGCTACGGCTGTTATATTTCTTCACCTCGTTATATCCATTGTATGTGTGCATGTGACTACCACCGGGCTCCATTTTTCTCCTCCGTAAGCTCGTGTCGACGCATATATGCATGTGTTTGTGCATGTATTTGTAAGCAGGGGCGCACGTGTGTCTATTATATGCATCCATTATGCATATGCGCCTCGCATGTATGTATGTGTGTGTGTTTGTGCTTTTGCTTATGATGCATCTATTCACTGCAATTTTTCCTCTTTCTTAGCTAATTTTTTATTTATTTATTTTTCGTTTCTTCTCGCCCCCCTCGCCGCTTCTACATCCTCTGCTCATGCTCTGGAACTTTTGACAACTTCTTGAAATGAACTTCATGTTGTCGGCGTCACGCTCCGCTGCCGCCGCTCTGTTGCTGGCTGCTGCTACCGATCCGCTCACGGCATTTGTCAGTTTAAGTAAATTTGTTTATGGTAATGAATTCATATAATTTTGCTTAGTTCTGTTTCCGTCTTGTTTGCATAATTTTTAGTTGTCGCTCGTTGTCTTGTCTTTGTTGCTGACAGTCCGTCTCCGTTCAGCCGACTTCCGCAGTGCGCCGGCAAGGATTTTGTCTTGAGGCGTGACTCCAAAATATGTGCGGGCATTTATTTTATGATTTCATTAATAATATACATATATCTTCTAATATTCTTAATTCTACAAAGAATAGAAACGATGCATAAAAACTTCCCCGAATAGTTTTGCCGGATATATCGTACATCCATTTCCGCACTTAAATCCATCGATTATGAGAATAAAATAGTGTACTTGGTGGTATTACAAAGTTTCTGCATCAATATTTTTCTAGATAAAGAGATATATTGAAAGATTAGGCGAGTGTCGAGCTTTCTTCCAATCTGGGAACTTGTAGAAGTTTTAAGAATGGTTAACGAATAAGAGAATCTTTCTCATTACAGCTTTATACTTAAATTTAAGACATTTCCGAGGCGTCGCCATTTCAAAAACAAAAACATTTCAATATTCATTTGGCAGTAGTTTAGTAGTAAAACCTTAACTTAACTTAGAACTTGAACGAAGGAAAAAAACTGAAAATTGGATTTTGGCAAGACATTAGAAAAAAATAAAAATTTTGCGATCCTTTGTCGAAGTCTTTTAGGATTGTACCTCAAAGACCTGTATAAAATTTCATGAAGATCGGCTTAGTAGTTCTCGAGAAATCTTGCCAACCAACTTCAAAAACACAGTTTCAAGAAAAACGCGCTTAAAGACGGCGCACTTAGTTTAGCTAGCCTCGAGCGCACAAGTTCTCAAGGCTGTATCTCCGAAACTATTACTCGGATCAACTTATGACAATAATCTAGAGGTGTTGTAGAATTTAATAAGATAATAAAAAATCGATTTTTTGAAACCCGTAAACTCATGTTATCCTTTAATTCTCCATTATTCCCTTTGAAGGCACGACATTAAGTTTAGTTAGATTAGGTAAGCTGTCGTGTTCGATCACAAAACGGATCTCACTTAGATAGCTTAGAGCGCCGGTTCGTTGAAGTACCTAAAAACTCCTATATACTGGATCATAAGACCCTTACAAAGCACTTAGATCTTTTCACAAATTTAAGACAGCTAATGTCAGATTCGGTTATGTCTTCTGGTTTGGCGAAAGTAAGACTACCAAGACGGAACGACACTATAGAAGACATTAAACACCGAAGACAATAGTTACATGTGTAATATGACCGCTTCAGTCCTTCTTACGTTACAACTAGGACCGAAAGCTTAAAAGAATCAAGATATAAAATATATAAAATTCTAAGCAAAATTATATTCGGGTTCTGTTAATCTATTAAAAAAGAGTCGAAGCGATTGAAATCCATGCCCAAATACAACACATGAAAAACGTTGCAACGACAGTCGGGTTTATGTCACCAGAACGGACCCGGGTTTTTATCCGGCCAAGAACTGTCAACCCGACCGCATTTTTGCAAATTAATTGAGAGATGTTTTCTGTCACTACAACAACATATGAAACAAGAGCTTACTTCTTTAAGTAATATCTGCTGACTATTCAAATATAATGTGTTTTCGAATGCAATCCACTGTCGTTTCGAAAATAAGCTGCTTTGAATGCATACCTTAAGAAGTATATGGAATCGATTCAGTAATCTATTGTTTAATGATCCCTCAAAGATGATTCAATTCATCAATTCAATATTCATGCGAAATCATTGAAAGAATTATCACAGAAACACGCCACAAACGGAGCAAAACAAGCTAAGCACAAGAAACACACATACACAGACGATTACGAGTTCCGAGGAAACCATGCACCGTTATTTACATACATGATTGCATGGTCGATGCAAATACATACTATACATATGTAATGGTAATGTGCCTTACAAACATGCTTATGTGTGCATCATCACATGTGGATCCGTCGAGGTGCAATGTCTATTTAGAACTTTTCACGAGCATAAGCAGGGCGCTGGCATGACAGCTTCCGGCAACAGTTTTTCGATGAACACACACACCAATGCATGCACTAATGCACACACTTCTATATATATGTATTATCATGCTTGTGCAGGACGATAAACCCACATTAAGGCACTGCCTTGGGTCGCTCAAGTCGGCTTCCACGAAGCAATGAAGAGCTGCAAATTGGCTAGATTATAGAAGAAGGTGTGCGAGATGATAGTTTTAAATCGAGAAATGCAATGATTTACAAAAACTGTTAGATGGGAGAATATTGTTTTACGCATTTAAAAATCACAAAAACCGGAAAGGCAATCAATTGTGCTTTTAATCGAGCGAATCGCGCTAAGTTTTATATGTAGCCGGTAGGTGGTGCTGATGTCGAAATATTTCTAACTTTGTCCAGTTTAATACCGTTTGTGAAACATTTTGACAGTTTAGCTACCCTCGCTTCTCGAATCTATATTGGTTAAAAGTATAGTACTTATATTCCAGAAAAATTAAGTATGTATTAAGAAATGATTCTCCGTTCTCTATTCCACAACTCCGACTGTCGATTTTCGCACATATCTCTGAAGTCACGTTTCTCAAATACAAACCGTTAGCAGCAACTTCACGTTCGCCGTTTCTTGTTTTTCTTTTGCCACGTTTCTACATTTGTTTACCCATTGAACTGTTGGATGCAGCTACAGGGTGTTTGCATTGGCTGCTTTGAATGCAAGTGACTAACAAGTGATTTTGGTTTTGTTATAGAAAAATTCGCAAATATTTGCACGATTTGGATTTGGTTTGTGTGGTGCTGATAATAATGTGAGGCATGTCTCTTGGAACTCGACATTTCTACGTGATCATTGCAGTGCATTCTAAGAGATCGTGCGAAGGCTGCTTTGCTTAGGGAAAGGTAAGATCTTAAGCTGTAAAAATATTTTGAGATATTATAGTAAACTTGGAGTTTTCTTTCGTTTCTTAGTAACTAAATTGTCTTTCAGATAATCAACAAATATCCGAGTGAGTTTTTCTTCGCGTACCCTATTCATAAAAAAAAGCGGAACATAATATTGTACTATATAGCATTTTGACTTAATTACAATTCAGAACACGACTAAATATTAGTTTAGGATCTATCAATGGCGTACATATTAACCCTGAACATGGTATTTATCACCATACGTGATAAAGAATTTACATTCACTGACAATAATATGCTTACAATCAGCAAAACAGGATTTAAAATAATATGTGAAATTATCTAGAAGATAATTATAGACTCATTTGTACTTTTAGAATTATCTGTGACAGAGATTCAAGACTTCAAAAGTATCTTACACAAAAGCAAAATGCTGAATGGATAAGTTATATTAAAAATTGAGTTCCCATAGAACATAAATTGGTGAGAAAATCTTTGGTGACCATTCAGCGTCTTCAAAGTAATTTTTCCATGAAGATGTTGCACTCAAATAAGTGCCTTCAAAAACCACTTTATAGAAATAGATTAAAGTGCGTTGGTGCGTAATAAATTTTCGTAAATAATCTACCAATTCAAACTCTATCGGTAAAACGTTTGAGATGAAAAATCTTGTTCGTGTCACAATCTAAAAGCGTGTAAAGGAAAAAAATCGCCATAAAAATCGTATTCGCCGAAATACTCAGCATAATTTTTTCATTAGAAATAGTTTTTGAAATGTCGTAGCTCCCACGCTACTGTCTTTCGTTAACGGACATTTATGAAGGCGTGAAATATTAAGAAAACGGTCGTTGAGCAACTCCTCCAGCGCCAACAACACTCAGCAATTAACTGTTTTTGTTATGCATTCAATAGCGCCACGATACCGGCAGCGTCAAACCGTTATGCTGTGTCTCTCATTGAGAGTGGGCATGCGCATTGCTCCATTATAAGAGTTGACGGAATAGTGGGAAATATGTTGGTCTTATCACAGCTTGTTTTCCAATTTTAACGGTCACAATCTAAGAAATATATTCCTTATATATGTGACTGCAATGATACTTTCTGGTTGCTCAAGCAGAAAAGTTTATTATTATATAAGAATATGAACTATTTTTTATAAAAAATATTTATTTAAATTATATAATCTTTATGTGTATAAACATATATTTTTTCTAAAGTCGGGAAACTGTTTTCACCATTATTTATTTTATATATTTATTTTTTTTTTTCTTTCTATAAATAAATTTAAATTATTTAAAATTATTCGAAAGCGGTGTCGAATTTTGAATATATTCAAAGACAAATATTTGTTGAAGGTTTTTAATACTAGAATCCAAAACCAGTTGGCCATTGTTTTCGAAGTCGAATATAAATATCCGTGGCGGATTCAGATGGCGTAAATTTCAAAAAATATAAAGCATCAGAAAAATAATCCAGAAATTGCCCTTTTTATTTCAGAAACAAAATATAAGATACATACATATATAATAATAAAGATAAATAATGTTAAACTGAAGTTACAAAGTGTAGCAACATATGCAGATTAAATTATTAATAAATCCAATCAGATCCTAACTGAAAGTGCTAAATTTGAAGCGACGCGGCGTGGATAGAGAACTTGAAATAGATGCTGCGTTCAGCTCCATCTGTGATATGTTCGATTGATACATTATCCTCCAAGTTTTCCAACATAAAAGAATTCTAACTGGAAACAGCTGGAAAAGCAACGATACTCATCGCTGTGGTGTGCAAATTTGAATTTATAATATTTTGCCTATGTGATATTCTATCTCTAACTCATTCACTCGGCGTGATTCTTCGGAAAGAATCGATCAATCTGACAAAGGCATCAAATATGATAGAAACGCTACTTGTAACGATCCGAAATCGAAGAACATTTTCGATCCATTTATTGCGACACAAAAAAACATGGTGGCAGAAATGAAAGCTGACGAAGAAAAACATTTCTCTGTGAGCGCTTGCGAAGAATACTACAGGGTCTTAGTTACATTCTTACATTTTTCTGTTGGATAGAATCGGCGAAGATTTGAAGACGTTGTTTTCTCAAGCAGTATTGGATGGATTTCAACTTAGTTTGCTGCTTCCAAAAAAAGTATGTGCTTTGAAAACCAAAGAAATGGAGAAACTCTTTAACTGCCTCATAGATAAATTCAAAGGTCTTTTGGATAATGACAACGTCTTGCAACATTTGAAGCTCAAAGGTGAACTTGATCACTGGCAGTGCCATTGGGGGCAGAAGCAAAAGTCTAAAAAAAAACATATTACCGACTACTGCATTGGAAACGTTGAAGAACTGCGATGTAGATCTATACACCATAATTCATAGTTTTCTTCGCATATTCTGCACACTTCCTGTGACGAATGCGTGCTCTGAATGCTCTTTTCGGTACTTTGCCGCATGAAAACGTGGCTGAGGACCAACATGCTTCAAGATAGATTGATCGATCTGTCGTTGCTGCACACGCATCATGCATTTAAAACACTGCAGAAGAAGTTATCGAACTTGAAAGAACTTGGCCCACATCGTTTTGTTTTGTGAAATTTTTCTATTCAATGCACGAACTGACTACATTATTATACATTACAATAAAGTATGTCACCCGCACGTCTACGATTTATAATGTGTTTTTTCAATTTAGTAGAATGTGCTATTAGAAGGTCGATTTGAAATTTTTCCACCACGATTTTAAATTGTTTAAAGACCACTATATTTAACATAATAATCTTCATGTTTCAAGTAAATGTTTATCCAAAACTCGATTGTATGGGAGATATATGATATATGTAGGTCCGATCTCACCGATTCCGACAAATAATCAATGGAATATCAAAATGCAACTACGTACTAACGAACAAATTTTTATGATCCATAAAAAACTTCGACTTAAAATTCTTTGGCTCCCAAATATAAGCATGTTTTAGAAAATACATCATTATATAGTATGTATGGAATAATCCGGTAAAATAAAAATTCAAGATTACATAAATTTACTACAAGCTGAAAGTTAGTGGATATGTTCAAAACATGTTTGAAAATAACATACTAATACTCCTTATCGTTTCGACATGTAGAAGGAAATGGTCGGAACAAAAGTCAAATGTTTTCAAAAAAAGCGGTAAGTTGTATTAATACCTTTGACGAAAATTGTAGATCATAAAATTATCTAAAATATGTACGAATAATATTATCCTAAGAACCACCGTTTCTTACAATTGCTGCATTTAAATACATAGAATTATTTATTTAAATTTCTTCGCTAAAATTTCTTTCATAAACTAAAAAAATTAAAATCTTCGAATTTACAAACATCTCAAAAAATTACAAAACTCTTTAAAAGTTCATTTTAATAACAAACTTTTAAAGATTTTTCAATTTCGAAATTATTGCTTTTTATTATAAATGTTTATTTGCATGTGCCAACAACTCCAGAAAGCGCACTCACCAAACTAGGGAATAATTAAAAAATATGATGCGAAAGCATCTGGAATAATGTGAAAGTAATGCATTAATTCGCTCATTCATCCATCATTTCCCACATTTACTTTAACCTAAGCTTCCGCTTTAAAGCCTCTTTACCGTTGTAAGCACGCAAAACTCTTTCGAATAGCTGCGTATATTTAAATTATTATATAAATATGCCCATATACTACATACACACATACATATATACGCACACACGTGACTTTGATGTCATTGAGTCCGAATAAAAGCCAAAGCACTGCAAGCTAAAAAGCTAAAAGCAGACAAAAGCGAATGGTAGGTTAAGAGCGCCAAAGGCTTAAGTTGAAACATTGAATTTCAAACAAAATTGATGAATCATCATAACGCATAGCATGGCATAGCCAACATTAAAGCACACATTCGCATATGTGTATATATGTATGTATATGGTATATGGTAATATGTATCTGCATCCAATTCGGGCTGGCTGGCGAGCCTCTCCGGCTGCAGCAGCGAAAAAGGATAGACAGGAATGATATAGTGTTGCGGTTACAGCCGCGGGCCAACATCCAGCAAAGCAGGCAGAACAACACCAACTACAATAAGCAAGCAATAAAAGGAAGTAAAAATGTGGCAGCACAGCTTACATGTGTGCGTGTGTGTACGCCGCCAGCAGTACAAGTGGCGTAGAAACAAACACGCGCAGCCGAAAATACCGAAAATATTACAACAAGAAAGCACATATAATTTCCGAAAATGAATCGAAACCGTTAGCAGCCAACCACTAGTGGGCTGCAGTGCTACGCCGTGTGGGTTAGGACGTGAGGGGTGGGCCACATTATTGCACTTAAATCCATTTACTAGATTTGCCCTATTTGCTGTTGTTGTTGTTGTGGTGTGCTTAGTAAGGGGTTTGTGGCTAGAAATCAATGAGCCGCAAAGATGAGCTCAATTCTTGACATAACGCCGCACTCAATGACCCGCTGAATGGCTGGCACAATCCGTCAAAAAGTCAACGAACTCACTGCCAAATGGACCAAAGCGCCGGAGTGTGCTGCGAAAAGTGTTGCGAAATCTGTTTAAGATTGCTTCAGCATTGAAACCAATTATGTTAAAAAGGTGTTGAGAATTGATGTGCCTCAAGCCAACGTTCCTTACATTCCTCAAAGAGAGTTTGGAAATACTGCTAAGTTGGCAATAATTTAGCAAATATCTGGATCAGTTCCGGTTACGTCTATTGCTGGGGGGAAAATCCTTCTATATATATTTGGAGTCGAAAAACTTCCATTGCTAATGCTGCCCTGATTCCAAGCTACTTGTATTTAGGTCAGGTCTTTGACGATGAAATAAACGTAAAAAAGATTTATTGCGCGATTACCATACAATCCGTCTCTGTGTGGATACAAGCACCCCCAAACGGTAACAAAAATCGCATGACCGATTTTTCAATAGCTCTTTATCAATATAGTTTTTGAGATATGGGAATGACATTTGACGAAATATCTTCACGAAATTTGGCATAAAATATTGCCTAAAGCGATGGTGTAATCTTCGAAGGAAGTGTTCCGATTGAGTAACCATAGCTGCCATACAAAATGACCGATCACACTTCTTTTACAGACTCTTTTATATTCGTATAGGATGTTATAACTACCGAAGTTCACGTTTTGGTTTTTGGTTTTTGTTTTTTTGTAACATAACGGGTGGTCCAATTGGAGGTACTTTTTTCAATAGAATTTTTTGTCAGATTACGCATGAGTCGTGTCAAGCTGTCATGTTATTTTTGCTCAGTATTGTTTGGGTTTTCATTTTGGAAAGACTTACGCCTCAACAATGTTTACAAATGGTTCAACTTAATTACGAAAATTCACGTTCTGTAAAGTATGTTTTTCGCGCACTTCGCTCAGTTTATTGTCAACATAATCGGCCTACTGAGCGTACTATTCGCAACACCCATCTTGAGACCTAGCACTCATTATTCGATAATATTCGACCGCATAGATCACGTCCAGCAGGCGGTGAAAAAAAGCATCCGATTTGGCGCCGTTCTGAGCAACTCAGACTGGCGTATGGAACGACTTGACGCATTTTACGTCTTAAAACCACACAAAATACAGCTTGTCACCAAGATCGTGTGATATCCCAACGTTAGACTTTTTCCTGTGGGGATATATAAAGTCTAAAGTCAATGCCGACAATCCCACATCGATTCAGGCCTTGGGGCAAAACATCACGTGTGTCATTCATCAGTTATCAGTCGAAATGCTTGAAGTTTCTGTGTTTTTCCTTTAAAAAAGTAAAAAACCTCGATGGGGTCAATGACGCCTTTGATTACATTACAATGTCAATGATTTTGTTGTTTGCATTTTTCGAGGTCAATGAGCCCTTTGTTTACTTTTTTCGAGGTTAATGACTCTTTTGTTTACATTTAGCCGTGTTCAGATCCATTGTATACATTTAGTCAAGTCAGCAAACTTTCTTTACATTTGGAGTCGCTAAACCTTTGGTTAACATTTTTTGGGATCAATGGCCCATTTGCTTACTTTATGAGGTCAATGACCTTGTTAGAAGTTAGAAATTTTTATACGAGTATTAGGTGTATGGGAGATAAGACTCGATTTTATCTATTTTTGGCGTTACTACATATTAATAAGCGAAACAATACTCTGTGGGTTTCAATAAGGTACTGCACATATGGTACCATCACCAATATAAATGTAATGATTATAGTTTACCGGATGTTTGAAAACCTTAATATTAGTTATTTGGAGGTCTCTGCGTCGGTTTTCAATAGTTTGCAACATGTTGCTACAGATTATATTATTTTTTCTCGTAACGGTTGTTTGTATCAACTAAAAGTAATCGAGAAAGATATAGAGTTATGTGTATATAAATGATCAGAATGAAGAGGCAAGTTGAAATCCGGCTGATCGTTGTCCCCTGCCACGACCACAAACACCACCCACTTTTTAGTGAAATCACATATCTCGGGCCCGACCAATCGATTTAGAATAAATTCAGTGCGTAGTGTTCTCCGCATATTCCTACATATATCACAGTGCGAGAATTAGTGACTACAACCACGCCTAGTTCCCATATAACACAATTTTAAATTTCATTTGATTCGTTCAGTTTCCAGTACACAAATCACGAAATAACTCCTTTAAAGTATGACCTTATGACCAAAGATAACCTAAATCCAACCAAAACTGTTCAAGCCTTCAAGTGATTTTATGCTTGATATATCATCCAATATTTGAGTTATCTCAATGAAAATTACAGAGCATGTTTTACTCAAAACAGTGTACCTTTGTGCCTAAAATAGATAAAACTGAGTGTAAATTTGAACTATCCCTATATAACTAATATCAGGATTTTCCAACATCGGCCGACTTTACTCCATGTGATTGGTGATTGTATGTGAGGCACCGTAAGAAACCCAGGGAACATTTTTTAGTATGCGGCATGATAACAATTAATAGATAAAATCGGGTCGATACTAACCTTCAACTAGTACGTATAGTATAATGGCTACCCCTTTTCTAACGGTCAGTGTATGAGTTACATAGAATACATATAAAATTGCTTGGTTTCCGATCCTCTGGTTGGCGTTTTGTATCTTAAGGTATATCTCTGCCGTTAATTCCTGTAAGTTGCAAGAATATAGAATGTTCGATTGCACCCGAACTTCACCCTTCCTTACTTGTTTTTTTTTTTAATAATTGTTTACGTTTTTCAAGGATTTCCCACACAAAACCGCCGTTTTGCGAATTCGTTTGTTCAAACACGCATGAGCACACAAATTGCGGCGCCGGCCAATTGCTGTTGGTCAGTCGTCTTGAAGCCTACACACACATGCACGCACCTTTTTCGCAATGCCACATTTTTCGGTTGTTGTTGTGAATTTTAATTGTCCATAAAAGTCGTTAACAGCTGCGTGAAATACGATGTGCTTTGGTGAGCGATTGCGAAATATCTCGCCACACTCGGCTGCCCCGCAGAAATGCACTCGATTGTGGTGTTGTTGTGTACACCGCACACACTTTTGTTTCTGAATCCCATTGTGGCTGTGTGCGGGCATGTTTGAGCCGCTTTGTGGCAACAAAAAATGCAATTTCTCACAACCAGGCGGAAATGCGAGAATTAGCAACGCTTTGAGTTTTGCATGAGCCTACTCGGTCACTTGGAAAATATACAATTTTGAATGTACAAATACATATGTATGTATAAGTTTGTGTGGCGCTTTAGTGGTCTTCTGCCAGTGTTCAATCCTCCTTCTGCAAGTAGAATAATTGCATTCAAAAATCTTGATTGTTTTATGTAACTTTGGTTTTGTCTGATTTTCTATTTCGCCGTTAACACTCAAGCCTTCACCTTTTATATGCCATAAATCTATTTAGTAATTTTGAGATTAATAAATATGTAAATTAAAATCGTCGTTCACTTAGCAATTTATTGAACTTTTTCGCAGCCAACTTCAAACTTAAACACTTTACCGTTATATATTTGAAAGGCTGATATAGTAAGATTTGTAAAAAACTTTCTTAAACTTTTTAGAATAGGCACTCAAGCCTTATCGAAGATGGAAGATCGAAAACTGCATTTTCATCATATTATACGGTTTTCTATCAAAAGGGTAAAAATATAGTTCAAGGAAGGCAAAAATTATGTGAGTGTAAAGAGAAAGGCTTGCAACATTTTCTTCCGGCAATTTCGATCTTGAGGATGCATCACATCCTGGAAGTCCTCTTGATCTGGTTAAAATAAAATTGTTGGTCGGTGCAAATCATTGAATAACAACTCGAAAGATTGTTTATCTAACCCTACCGTTGATCTGAAACGTCACATATTAATTCGAAGCTTGACGTATGGGTTCCTAATGTACATACTTACAGAACGAAATTTTCTTCGTTGCATTCACGATTTTTTGTGATTTTCTTATAAAATGACAAAGAAGTGATAAATTTTTTTATCGCATTGTTACCAGCGACAAAAGGTAAGTTGTTTACAAGAATGTAAAGTACGGGAGATCATGGCCGAAAAAGGATGAAACCTGGACCAGTTTTTGCCTGCAAGGATCAAACATTATATGAGCGCCGAATCAATTTCTTGCCGGAACGATGGCAAAAGGCATTGAATCAAAATGAATTTTATAAAATGTTTTACACGATAAAAAATTGCTCTAAAAAACGAATTTACTTTGTGAACGAATTGGGAAATCAACAAATGGCGGCTAAAGGGTTGATGAATTGAATGCACCTATTTCAAAAGACTGCAGTTTTAAGAGCAACAAAAGAAATGTAACCTATATTTAATAATACTAAATAGTTTCCCGCTAAGCAAACCTGGAAATAATAGAAAAATGGGAGACCGAATAATCTGGCTAACTACCGTGGGATAAGTCTCCTCAACATCTATCGAGCGTATTGTGTGAAAGATGAAAGCCCGCCGTCAACAAACTGATTGGACCTTATCAATGTGGCACCACCTCTTCGTCGATTTCAAAGTTGCTTTTGATAGAACGAAAGAACCTGGCTTTATGCCTGAATTTGGTAACCCTGCAAAACTAATACGCCTGTGTAAACTGACTTTGAGCAACACTAAAGTCTTCGTCAGGATCGGGAAGGACCTCTCCGAGCCGTTCGATACCAAACGAGGTTTCAGAGGTTTCGTGTGACTTTCTCAACCTACTTCTGGAGAAAATAATTTGAGCTGCAGAACTAAACAAAGAAGGTACCATGTTATATATGCTACCTCGGACTAAGTAGGCAAAGTCCTTTTTCGACAAACAAAAACCACACTCTATAAATCACTCATAATTCCCATCCTGCAATATGGTACAGAGGCATGGACGATGACAGCATCTGATGAGTCGAAGTTACGAGTTTCCGAGAGAAAGATTCTGCGAAACATTAATGGTCCTTTGCGCGTTGGCCACGGCGAATATCGCATTCGATGGAACGATGACCGTATGAGATTTACGACGACATTGACATAGTTCAGCGAATTAAAAGACAGAGGCTACGTTGGCTAGGTCATGTCGTACGTATGGACGAAAACATTCCAGCTCTGAAAGTATTCGACGCAGTACACGCCGGGAAAAGCAGAGGAGGAGGAACACCTCTACTACATTGGAAGGACCAGGTGGAAAAGGACCTGGCTACACTTGGAATCTCCAATTGGCACCACCTTGCGAAAAGAAGAAAAGACTGGTGCGCTATGGTTAACTCGGCTATAACCGCGTACGCAGTTTCTACGCCAGTAAAGAAGAAGAAGAATAATCAGCAGTTGATATCAAACCTTTAATCATATATCTGGCATAGCTATCATTTCAAAAAGATTATGTGATAACCTACAGATATACACAATACATTCGAACCTAATACTAGGTTAAGAGGCCAAACTTCACAGGGATCTCACTGTGGTAGAACCTAGTACTAAGAACAATCATATTTCAAGCACCGTCGAAATCGAAAATGTACCACCAAGCTTCGCCTAGATCCTGCATTATCCTAGAACCAAGTTCGCACGCCTTTACTTGGACTCTATGGTATACGCCGCAAGCCTCAAGTTTCTTCAAACACCTCTCCGCATAACGTAAATTCCGTTCTAATTGCTAATCACTGCGTCGACATAACAGAGATTACCGTTAATTGGTCTAATTGAATTGTAAATGTTAACATTGCAGCAAAACACTTCGCCAGCCTCCGTCATCATTTGTGCTCCGTGCTTTTGTTTTCTTTATTTCCCTTTTCATCTTCTTTCTGCCGTTTCAATGGCTTGTTTTTTTTTCTTAATGTCTCCTTTTCTGCTATTTCCTTCATTTACGGCACTTAGCCACTCCACCAACTGTGCCTCGTCCCCCCCTTTGCGCTAATCGGTCGGCCTGTTTTGACTGGTAACAGCCGTACTGGCGGCCGTTGCCAGTGGTATGAGCTCTAAAACCCTCAAAAATGCCAATAAAACCGTCAATTAAGACGAAACCGAGCACTTCGTGTACTTAAGGGGGCCATTGTTCACACAATTTAACGGTCATTGGCTGGCGGTACTTAACCGTTGAACAGAAGCGTTTAAATGGATTAAATTTCCAACATAAACTTTTCACTTAAACAACTCGCCAGCAGCAGCGCGGCTACTCGTGCGACGACAGCGCCCTTTCCCTGCTCCTTGGCTAGCCGCCTAGGCAGGTGACTTCTTCTGTGTGCCAAAGTTTTAACATTCAACAAATTGTCTCCACTTCCGCTGGCAACGGACAAGGACACAAGGAATGCAAGTGTTTGGCCAAGAACAAAAACACCAACAGCAACAAAAGTATTAACAGCAACAACAACGAAAAGAGTTTTGCCAACAACAATAACAGTAACGCTGGCAATCAACTTGTTAATGCAATGAATGTGAAAAACACCAGCAGCAATAGCAACAACAACTGTAACAAAGTCAATAAGGACAAGTGCGAGGACGTCGGCGACGAGTGCATAAATCAAAAATTCCTCTGCACATTCTCTCGCTCATAAACTGCGACTTAACTGCTGGCGCCGAGCAAGTGGGCATGTATTAGAGATTGCACACACACACATACACACACCTTTTTCTAAGCATTTGGCAGTGTTCCTATGTTGGTGTGACTGGCCGTAGTCTAGCAGCCAGCAACTGCTGCGAACTTCAAGCAAATAAGTCAACTTCCATCGACACACACACACACATGTATAAGGTGCATGTGTAGGTGTGTCAATATGTGTGCGCCATGGAGAAAAATTTAACAAATTTGTTAGCTTGAAAAAAGCGTATAAACTACAAGAATGTGTAAGAATTGTTACATGACATAGTTTGCCGTTGTTGTTGTTGTAGCCATTGTTGCTGCTGTTGTACGCAAGCATCCGGCGCACATCATGTTCCCAGTAACATATACATATATATTTGCAGCTCCAGTAAATCGAGAGCAAAAAACCTGTGTAAAATACGCTCGTTAAGTATTTAGACACAATACAAAACGTGTCCTGGCCTCTCATTTATTTTGTGGCACGACATGTGAGTGGCCGCACGAGCAGCAGCTTTCACTAAATTATGCACACGCACACAATGCTACAAACATACTCATTTGCATAGAAGTTACCGAGGAGCTCCATACAAGTCATGTGACTTCCTGTTGGCAAGTGCAGCCTCAAGACTCGGCTTGAATCTCTTTAAGGTTGAACTCTTTTCATTTTGCCACAAAAGTGCAAGTATAACTGTACTAAGATGCATTAATTAAAAAAAGATGCTCTTGGTTTTGACTCCAGTTATCAGTGGCATTAAAAAAACCAATGAAAAGCCATAAGTTCTCGCTGATCTTCCTCCATAAAAACCGCAACGCTTCCATTTGAGCGGTGCGTGAGGGGAAGTTAAGCTTTTGCAGCGCCGCAAAGCGCTGCTAATTAACATGTTGAGCATCTACTTTCGCCCAATAACGGTAAGTGGCAGCAGTCTCCCCAAAAAACGAGCGGAGTAATTACAGCAACATTTAAATGAGTTCGGAGCAGCGCACTCTCGTCTAGGCCACGCTGAAGGGCCACTGATGGGCGAAAAGAACTCATTAGAACACTTAGTGGCCACTTGATGGAGCGGTGAGGGACACGAGGAGTGGCGATGGTCAATTTCTATTTCACTTTATCAAGCTTGTGAAGGATCTTCGAAGGATGTTGCGAAAACTCATTAAGACATTCTTTAATGTTACCATTTGAATGGCGTTTAAGTCCGGCGCTTATTTTCTGGTATAATACTCTAGATTAAAGAAGCTTCAATATAAAATATTTTTTGTTTTATGTTAAACTGAAGCCAAATTATGGCACGTTATGGTAAGTTAAGTCAATGATATAAATGAGAGATAAACTTTAAAATTAAAGCTTTGGTAAACAGCTGAGTAGCGTAAATACAAACCTCAATTGTTGAGACACAGTAAATATGACTTTGAGACGCTTTATTGAAGTTTTCGAAAAATCGGTATAAATGCATGTTCGATTAACTTCAAATTGAGGACTGTTTGAAACAATTGAAAGCTCCGAAAAAAGCTTATACAGGGTTTGTCCGGAAAATAATGGGACTAATTTTCTTTCCCCGCGACTGTACTTCGGAGCATGCGCGCACCAACTGGTTTCGGTAGAGGCCGTTCCTAGCTAACGAACGAGCGGCTGGTCAGTTGTCTCCCAGCTGGTCAGTTGTTTTCGGTGGCACCAGGCCTTTTCGGAGGGCCAAGAAGAGTCGCTGATGAAGACCGGGCTGGGAGACCTACGACTTCGACAAACACCGACAATGTCACTCGTGTGCGCAAAGTTTTGAACTCAGACCGTCGACTATGTATTCATTTAATTGCCCAGGTGTTAAATTTATCAAGATCTGTGGTTCATGACATTGTGACGAAGCACTCGAACATGCGCAAGGTGTGCGCGAAGATGGTCCCAAAAGTGCTCAGTGACTACCAGAAATTGTGGCAAGTGGAAGTGTGCCAAGAAAATTTGAACATCTGTGAAAGGTAACCTCACAGGTGACTATGCCTCAACAAAAAGTGGTACACGACGAAAGAGGGGATCCAAGCAGCATGCATCTCAGCTCTCAAGGCTATTCCTGGGAATGTCTTATCCGAAGATTGGTGGATCTTATGTATAAAACGCTCTGAAAATAGTACCATTGTATATACAAATAGGATAGTTAGGTGACCAGATGAGCTTGAAGTAGTTGAAAACTAAGGCATTTCATTAACTTGAGATTCGAACAAACATATATATTTACCTACTTATAGATGTATATGTATGTATGTATGAGCAAAGGCAGTCTGTTGAGCAAATAATTTTCCCAACCATTTTATACGCTTGGTGCTTTTCGACCGGAAACGGAAGTGTGTTGCCTAAGTCAAAAGTAAAAGCATAATTCAGTCGTTCGACTAATATTTGGAATGCGTATGTACAACAACAATAAACAATAGATAAAAGCATTGAAATGAATATTTGGATGTGGCAAGTTCATACATATGTGCCGTCAAAACGCCGTTTATAGAAGCTTCAACTCAACTTGCTTCAAATATCCTTCTATGAGACACAGACTTCGAGGAATTCAATAAATTTTCGTGATAAAAAGGATATCATCGAAGCAAAATTAAAAGACATTCAAAAAATTGACTTAAATACAAAGAAAACGTCCTTTATTTGTCTAACTAAACTTGAAAGTTGAAGAGAAAAGCGAGACGCGTGAGTACGACAAGCTGGCCGACAGGGACACTGCTCGAGAATTCTACGAAAAGATGCGGCGACTAACCCCTCGAATTTATCTAGTGACTGATGTCCATTATGGAAATTATAAAAGGGAGACCCCACAGTCTGCGCCAACTACATCATATACTAGGTTCTATCGAGCGTATTGTGTGAAAGATTAAAACCCACCGTCAACAAACTGACTGGACCGCTATATCGATCCCTTCGTAAAGTAGCTGCCTTAATGCCACTATGTCTGAATTTATTATCCCCGCAAAACTAATACGGCTGTGTAAACTGACGTTGAGCAATACCAAAAGCACCTCTCCGAGATGTCCCTATCGTGCGACTTCTTCAATCTGCTGCTGGAGAAAATAATTCGAGCTGCAGAACTTAATCGAGCAGGTCCAATCTTTTATAAGAGTGTACAGCTGCTGGCGTATGCTGATGATATTGATATCATTGTCCTCAACAAATATATACATATATAATAGCATCTATTCGGGAAATCGCCCAAAAAAATACCGAGGAATGTCGGAGCTTAAGTGCAAAGCATTATCTTATCTTACATTGTACGGCGCAAGTTTAAGATTTGATTAGATTAGATTAGATTGGAAAATGAGGTATGCACCGCGACCTATGGATATGTTGTGCACTCCCCTAAGTCAAAACGAACCACTTAGCCTCAGTACATAGACGAAGCCCAATATGTTGCTGGGTGCTAGTGAGGCGATGTGATCGCTATGCGGAAACATGGACCCGAGAGCCTTAATCCTGCGTCTACAGACTGCTGAACAGTCTATTGGTAGGCATATTGGTGGAATGAGGAAGTTGCTACTCTGAGAAAGCTTTGTCACTCAGCTAGACGGCGTCTGCAGCGTAACCACAATGAAACGAATGAAAATCGACTTAAAGAAGAATTTAAAAGCCACAAGCCCCTGAAGTCGGCAATTACTCGGAGCAAAAACTCATGTTTTGAGAAGCTCTGTGAAAAAACAAACATTGACCCTTGGGGAACAGCTTACAAAAACTGTATGTCGAGATTTAAAAATAGCAGCAACAACCTTAAGTTGCATTTTTTTGGAAAAAGTCGTCGAAACGCTATTCCCGAAACACGATCAGATTTCCTATGCCAAACGACTAAACGAAGCTGCAGAGTCATCCCCGTTAGTCACAGAATAAAAACTCCTGGCCATAGCAAGGAAAATAAACAACAACAAAGCACCTGGATTAGATGGCATACCTAATAGAGCCCTGATGGAAGCTATAAGCTCAAAACCTCAACTGTTTGCTAAAATGTACAACGCTTGTATAAAGGAAGAGGTGTTCCCCTACTCGTGGAAAGTTGAGCGTTTGGTTCTGCTCCCAAAACCAAAGAAACCACCTGAAGAACCTTCATCATACCGACCTTTGTGTATGCTCGACACAATGGGTAAAGTGTACGAATGTATGATACGACACCGCTTGGAGTTAGCAATACAGAAAGCCGGCGGAGACAATAGGGCTTTATAAAAAAGAGATCCACTATTGACGCACTACGAGAAGTCGTCAATACTGCGAAATGTGCAGTAAGTGGGAAAAGATGGAAAGGTGGCACGAAAAAGTACAGCGCGCTGATTACCATGGATGTCAAGAACGCGTTTAACCCGGCAAAATATGCGGACGATCTCATGGTGGTAGCAGTGGCAAAACAATTAGACGACCTAAGAAGCAAATGCAATGAGTGCGTAAATGATCTACGGCACTGGTTCTCTTCTGTGAGTCTGGAACTGGCGGCGCAAAAAACTGAAGTTTTATTCATAAGCACCAGGAAGGTACAAGAACAAATAGAGCTCACTATAGGGGAGTGCGAGATTACTTCACAGCAGGAACTAAAGTATCTGGGAGTAATATTGGATTCCAAATTAAAATTTAAGGAACACTAGTAGTATTCTTCCAGTAAAGCAACCAAAATTTATAATGCTTAATCGAGAACCTGAACCTGATGACCAATACAGGCTGTGTACGTTCCAGCCGGCGATTCTTAATAGCGAAAGCAATGAGTTCCGTAATACTGTATGCAGCTCCAGTATGGATTCAGGCAATGAATATAAAAGCGTATGCTAAACAAATAATTGCGGTACATAGGCTTTCTGCAATTCGAGTAATAAGTGCTTTCCGGACTATATCAACCGATGCTGCAGAAGTATTATCCAGTATACCACCCATTGACATCCGGGGAGATGAACTCGAGCGATTATATCAGCTATCAGCGCCTAAAACATTATCGGCAAGGGCAGAGGAGAGAAACAAAAGCACTAAAATGTGGCAGGAGTCACAGGAGACATAAATGTCCTGTCTCGCCCATGGAGTAATACCTAATCGGTGGTTCCGTGGAAGAGTCTTGAGTTGAGAGTAGGTTAGGTTTAGCGGATTAAAGTTCCGCACTTTGGCTTTCGAAGCTTCCCCCTAAAAAAAAAAAACAAAAAAAAAAAATAAATTAGTAGGTGTTCTGGAGTTTCCGGCTCCATGTTGCAGAACTGGCAGTTTGCACAAGAGGCCAGGCCCATGTTGTGTAAGTGCTTCCTGAGTTTGCAGTGAATGACGTTTTCGAGCCTTCGTTGTACCACTTCATCACCATCCTCTTAACATCAACAGTTTACTGTTTGGTAATGGTGTCCTTTAGCAAAAGAGCCAGTGGTATTTCATCACTTAATGCTTTCAGACCTGCAGTCGGGCACGTACCCATGGCACCCGATGCGCAGATGCAGGCAAGTCGTTGCAGCTTCTATAGTTGAATACGTAGCGAAATCTCCGATGCTTTTGGGGTCCAAGCCACCGCCCCATGAGTAATAATCGGTCTAACCTTCATGATGTGCTTGGGTAGTAACACCAGGATTTACCGACAAGTAGATTGCACACCATTAGTGCATTCATAGCCTGGAATATGGTCAGGTCTACATGCTACTTCCACGGAAGTGTAAAATCCAGCCCAGGCACAGGTATTTGACATATACATGCATATGTACATATATATTAAACAATCTGGCAAGAAAAGACAGTTGTTCCGGAGCGGCCATGATTTTCAGAAATTCTAACAATTACATTGCAATTAGTTGAAACATTTAGAAACAACCAGGAAAGATATATTACGCTTGTGAATAACCGAGATGAAAATCCAATGTTATACCGTTATCAAATCGAAACTCTCTGCACTCTTTATTCAACACGATAGAGTGAGTGGGATTTTGCTAGACTGCGTATGTTCCTCATTCAAAAACCGTTATACCATTTAGTTCAACTTAACATTTTCAACTTTATTTCTGAATGCGTGAAAATAACTGAGCTGGCGCATGCCGTTGGTGCATACGTACTAGTATAATTGTTGTTTTTATAATAATTTTCAGTTTTTGTTTGTTTGTGTGTTTATTTGCTTTACTTTATACAACTTTAACTATTAATGCTCTTTGTGTTATTTTTGAGTTTTTCTTTCTCATTTATTCCATTGCCAGCTCCCATCGTGGCCACTCCTGGCAAAATTAACAACTAAAGGCAAGCTACAATAAAAATAAACACAATTCGGCACTTGCAACGGTAAGTGCGGTAAATTAAGTTAATAATTAAAAGCATACAAATGCATAGATCAGTATTTTGCGCAGTTCGCAATAGCAGTATTATATATTAAATGAACTTTTTTTGTTTTTGTATTTGTTAAGGAGTTTGGCAATCAAACAAATGCAAATCATTTGTACTAATTTTTGGTTTGACACTCGCAAACAACAAAAACGAATGTGTTTACACAACATAACAAAGTAGCAATTAAGCATAAACTCGGTTTACTTTTCAAACATGTCTAATTACATACTTATGTAGATAACTGCCGTCTGCTGCCGTTTAAGTAGTGAACTGGGTGCTGCCTTCTCTCCGTATCGTCCGTGGGCAACTCTTTAGAGCAGTCAGACCACGCAGATAATGACATCTATGTATGTATGTATAATTCTATATTTCATTTATTTATTCTTAACAATAAATTTGAATGGTTTTAATTTGAATTTTGTTGTTAAAAGTAAAATTTCTTCAAACAATTAAAAGGCAAATTTCGGTTTTGTTGATAACAAATTGTTTAACTACAAAAAGGAGTTTGTAAATCAAATTTAATTAACTGTAACAACAATGACGTGTATTGCTAAAATTGGACAGAGCATTAGCGTTGTTTGCGTATATTCTCGTACCGCTGCTCTTCTTAAATTGTTAATTCTTTTCCATATTTTGCTGTCGCTCTTTGCTGTTAAAAGTGAAATCTACTGGAAAGTGTTATTGTAGAGTTGCACAATAGTGAATTTTTGACAAATAGAACGGCAATTTAAATATAATAATCACTGATGCAATTTAAATGTCGTTCCAAAGTTGACGAACGTGCCACTAATATTTCACCGTTATCGAAATTCTTCTTTACGGAAGAAGTAAAACTACGAATTGTAAATGTAAGTGTTTTGAATAGTCATTGTTCTCGTAAATAAAAGTTGTAGTCTTTGATAAACGTATATTTGTTTTGATATTTTCTGCCAGCCCTTCTACTGTTGTTGTTGTGTTGTTTGATACTACTGTAATTGTTGTTATACTAAACTCTCCGTCTTTATCTCTGCAACTGTTGCTGCAGTTACAGACTCAGCTCCCTTTACACCTATTAACTGAGAAGCTAATTATCCAATTATCAAGCCGCAACCGAGTCTAAACTGATTTTTGGTATGATTCAAGCGTCCGCTCAAAGCAAATGAAAACGGAAGCGGTTGCAACCGTTTCTCCAACACACCGCACACATTCCAGTTGGAATCGAAGGAACCTACGATTGCAAAACAAATTATGAATTATGTAATTAAAAATGTATGGTGATTTATATTAAATGCGTTTTTACCTCTGAAAACGAGATCAGCCTTCGGCAAATCAACTTGATAACCAATCGTTGCAACAGCCTCCTGCATTCTTAGACTAGTTTCTACTTCAACACCAATTTGCAGTTGTTCACTGGCCTTTTGATAATAGCAGATATGAATGCCACCAGGTCCCAAAGTTCCCGACCACACAGAATCGGCTTGTGTGTAACGACCAACTGCTGATACCACAGCTATTTGGCCGCCCGGTACATTAGGACCATATTGGTAGGCAAGCTCTGCACCAAGGGCAATGTGATCAGTTACTGACTGTAAATAGTGACCAACAAAAACGCCAGAATTATTAAAAATGTTTGGATTGCCAACGGTTAGGGAGGCTGTGTAGTCATCACCACGGTAATCAGTTGTTAACTGGGCAGCTGTGAGTTTAGAATCTTGAATCTGTGAAATAAAGTATCGAAATTAAATTGTAAATATAAAAAAAAACAATAACTAATTGCAAAGCAATTTAACAGAAGCAAGTCAGTATTCACTTACTTGCGAGGCGAATTTACAACGAATGCGCGGAGTAAATTGGTGTATAACGTTGGCGTTTAGATTTCCGGAAGGATCAATGTCACCCAGCAATACTGGGAAAGCTTCTGATGGCCCGAACTGTTTGGTACCTACATAAGTAGCACCAAATCGGTACCCACTTGGCTGTGTACTGCAGAGGTTTAAAGTATGCGAAACTTGAAAATGATTACTTAAGCCTTTATTCAGCATAATTTTCGCACCTTCAAAGGTCATAGCTTGAATATCTACAAAGTAGCAAAAGATAAACATATCATATCACAATTAATAAACTTGTAATTTTGTACATATATAAGAAAATGAAGTGTGAGGGGTTTGTTTGATGTATGTGAAGCAGCGTGCAGCACTTGTGCGCTGTCATTTCCACCACCACAACGAATAACATGAAAACACCATTCTTTCACATGCGTTTGGGTTATGTCATCACTTGTAGTGGAACTAAACCGGTGACTTGAAAGAACACACACGCTCACCTTTACATTTCTTATGCAGTTCTTCAACAGTTCCAGGATTCTCAAGCTTTTGTTCCTTTAAATCTCCTCCGTCGTTGGCAGAAGACGCCGCAGACGTCGCTGAAGTAGCGGAAGGGCTCTGCGATGGACTTGACAATTCTGGTAATCCCAGTTTGGCAGCGTCCAGCGATGAGCTAGAGCTAGACGATGCGGCCAAAACATTCCCCATATTTATTTACACACTCAAGTTTCTCAATTTAAACACTTATTTCTGCAATTTATCACGCTTTTTATACAGGTCTTATTGAAATCTTTCCCGAATTTCGAAACAAAAAGTGGGAAAGTTCACAAATTTTCCGATGAAAAGAACGAAAAATTGCAGTGACGTTAGTTTTGACAGTTGGGTGAATTTCCACCACGTGTGTGTTGAGTTTGCAGAGATAACACTTTTCAATTTCTTATCTCCAGCTTTTAATCAGAAGAGTTACCACAAAAAAAATACTCAAAGAGAACAAAGCATATATACCAGTATCGGTGAATAGTACTATGTCAAACGACGTTCAATTTAACTACAATTATGTAGAACTATTATATTTTATGGCTCATATTTTCGGAAAAATCATATTGTTTATGAAGCGGGTATCTGCACCAGAATACCTGGTAAGGGCTGGCAACCCTAAGTATTGTTATTTCTTCTTTTTTGACATACGTCAACATTGCCTTTGATGCCGAGCTTATGTTATTCTGTTTTATTGTTTTATAGCAACATAGGCAGAAGAAAAGTTAAACAATTTTTTTCTGAAACTGATTCAAGCAGATGAATATTATTATAAAATGCCAAGTAACAAGATTTATATAGTTATGTAATCTGTAAGTGCCTCCAACCAAATTAAGAGCTTCAGTAACTATTCAATCGTTGGCAGCATCCTGTAAATTTATATAAAGGGACAATCACTTCCTAACAAAGATTTTTTGGTTATCGCTTTAACCTTGGAACGTAAAGGGGAATAGGTGGTTATGAATTTACAGTCATTTTTTAGGGATTTTAATCCCAGGTAAGCAAATGTTTCGTAAAAAAAACAATATTATACATGTGTGTTGAAGATTGTAATGCATATATTTGAGCTATTGCGAATATAAGTTCACTGGTGCAGAGCACAAAGTAATAACCAAAAATGTAACGATATCAATGGTAATGAATAAAACCAATACTTTGTTTTGAAAGAAATGGCTTTGAGATATTCCTGAGCTCATACACACCTGTATTTATAAATATATATAGTATATCTTAAGTCACTCATGTTGTGTTGCTATTCTTAATTTTACTCATTCAGCAAATTCGTAGTGCACTGCAGCTTGCTTGGATTTATAATATTGTTTGCTCTCCGCTTAGATGGTGGTATTGGTAAGATTATCAAATTTCTTTCATTGAATTACACTGTTTTCAACGATTTCTCGTAGATTGGCCATATTGGGCCATTTTTATGCCGTTATGGATATGGAAAGGAATCGCCATTTTGGGTGCCGCAGTCGGTGCTGTAGTTTGGTGCCGGTACCCACATTACCGGTAATGCGTTGCTTTTGGCTAATCAATTCAGATTTTAATATCACGGTCTCTCCTTTTATTGTAGACTTGAAGGTGATTCGTACACGCAATTCAAGGCAATGCTGATATCTCTCTCACTGCATCTTATTTTACTCATGTTCGAATTGCTCGCTTGTGACAAATTAAGTTCTGGCCGACATCTCTGGGTGCTAGTTTTCATACCATTAATATTTGGTTCGGTGGCGAGTGTCGGAGCTTGTGTGTGGGCTGTTAAGCACGATCGTTCTTTTGAGCTGGAGCTATTTTTGGCGGTTAACGCGTTGCAGTTTGTGTCGTTGCCTCTTAAGTTAGACCAATTCGTCAACTGGAATTGGGAAGTGGTATTTGTCCCAATGTGGATAGTTATTTGTTTGAGCTTAGTCAGTAAGTAAACCAAATTTAAATTTTGCTCCTAACTAAAAAACCTATATAGGTGTTCTATACAATGTAATATTTTGCGGCATTATGATGCGTGCACCGGAAATATCTTTACAGCAAAAGCGAGCTGCTTTAAATGCGGCTGTGGGAAATATTTGCACAGTACTTCCTTTGCTTTGTTTTCAGGTATGAATTATAACACATTTAACATATGTATATGATAAATACGAT
The DNA here is from genome assembly GCF_024586455.1 of Bactrocera neohumeralis. Taxonomy (NCBI): domain Eukaryota; kingdom Metazoa; phylum Arthropoda; class Insecta; order Diptera; family Tephritidae; genus Bactrocera; species Bactrocera neohumeralis. The sequence continues at coordinate 3,886,185 of NC_065922.1, read as the reverse complement.
AATATAATCATATTTTTAGGTTGTAATTTGTGATAAACTGGAAGGAGAACTGAAGTTTCCCTATATGATTGTTTTCAGTCCTTTAATGATTTCACTATCAGCATTAATTGGATTAAGTTTTAGTGCAAAAGGTGGAAACAAATGGTGGTTCGGAATTCGTAAATCCTTCCACCAGTTTCTATTATCAGCCATGCCTTTCCTACAGGAATATGGTAATATATCTTATCACGTGGATCGGTCAGCAGCTGCGCAATCAGTTCCTTTGGATGCTTCTACTAGTAATGCACATACAGAAGACTTCGACAAGCACGATAAAAAGAGCAAAAAGGGAGCCAAAAATGATAACATGAAACCAGTGATGCCCATAATCAGTATTGACATGCCTGACTAAGATTTTTGGAATATTTTAAACTCATAAACAAATATGAGTCCAAATACTTTCATATAGCTTAAGATAACTGAAACTATTAGAATTTAGAATGTATGTACTGCACACAATGATATGGGGATTACATTTCATTTGAGCTTGTCGATTCCGTTGTTTAAGCGTTTTCGCTTCGAAAATTGCAAGCTAATAAGTAGCTTAGAAGCACACATGAATCCTGTATGTCCTGTTCATTAGGTAGAAGCAGGGCTAGAAAAACTTTGACCAAAATAATTAAAATTCTTCCTATTTAAGAAATTCAAAATAAACAATTTTTAATTTACTGTTTTAATTTCAAATGCGTAATATTTTGGTCACCTACTATTATTTTCCGAATTATGTCTTTTATATCACTTTTAATAATAACAGAATAATTTCTAGGTTAGAAACAAAAGTAAATAAAATCTGTAAAGGCAAAAGTTTTTAACCCTTTTCAGCTAAGTACTTATTAGTGTTTGTTAGCAATATTATGTTTTATGTACAATTGCATTTGTAAATAAACACATTAAATCACATATAAAAGTTTCATATGATTTCAGTGTTAAATAAGTATTTTTGGTTTAATTTTCTTATTAGAATTTCATTTGTATTTTGACGTTTTCATAGTCTGCATGTTTCAAAAGTATGCAAAACGAAAAAAAAATATCGTTAATATATTATGTTCGCAACAATAGACAAATAGTGAATGCCTTTAAATTGACTAATAGCAGATATGTGAAAATAGTTATTAATTCACCACTTGGTTCTAGCAAAAGAATTGTAATAGAAGAAATTATGGGAAATCGATATGCAACACTGCGTTTTGAGGACATTGCATACAAAAAAGCCGAAAATATACATATTCATTTTTTCAGGCGTCTTTTCAGTGTAATAGGAAGAAAATTTTTATAAAAATACAATTTTCTACTTGTGTCGAGCAAGATTAAACGATAAATATACTTTAGTTTTATTGTATCTTAATTAGAGAAGATATTCAACAATATTTGCATGATTCTTTGTGCTATTACATATAACCCAATATCTTGAGAATTTCAACTTTCCTAATTTTGTTAACGAGTTTTGCTATAGTTTAAAACGCGTAAGAGTTTAAAACCAGTGAATTGGAAATTGTGCTATTTTGTGAAAATATGAATATAATTGCGGGAGAACCAGTACCGCCCGGTTTTGAGGATGAAATAAATCGTGACCCCCAAATCCAAAAGGCAATTGATCAATACAAAGGCAATGCTCTTGTTGGTCTTGAGTATACACTTGAATTGCACGAAGATGACCGCCGTGAACCTGGTTACTTTTGTGTGCTTTGTGATAAGCGTGGTGATCCACGCACCATAATGCAACATTGGACATCTTACAATCATCGCCTAAAGTATCTAGAGAAACATTTCCCAACGGCGGTACGTGAATTCAATCCTGTCAAATACAAACCGAATTCGCATCAGATTCTTTTAAGCGTTGTGCAAAAATTATCTAAAGCTGTAGAAGATCACCATGGTCGTTTAAAGTTAATGGTTGCCAATAGCGATGACTTTCGTCGTATGAAAGCCAAATTTGTTGGAGAAATTAATAATAAATTTCATTTTGACGAACGAAATGGTCCAAACTTTCTTGACGTGATCGATCGGTCTCTTTGGGAACCCAATTCGAGCTCAACTACGAACAAAACAGAGCAAACATTACAAATAACTATTAAAGCTCCGAAACGTATAATTGAAGACTTTCCAGTAAAATCAAACCGCGACGACTTGGATGAAATTTCAAGTGACTCCGATGGACCATCAAATTCGAAAAAATTGAAAAAACGGGAACAATCACCTGCTTATAGAGTGTTGCCGCGGGTCCGACGCTCGCCGCCTTTCGAAGAAGAACGAAGCGAAGATCGTAAGGAAGCTGAAAAGAAGCTCCCAACACCAAAAGAACTATCGCTGCAGGCTTCGCATATTGCACAAGAAAAGTATAAGTGGGAAAAATATAAGTGTATGCTCGAAATACAACTTAAACAAATGGAAAAAATTCAACAAGATTATGACAAGAACCCAGAAAAACATCCTTTATATCCTGATGAATGGAAGAAATTTTGGAACCGACGTTATAAGGAGTTACAGATGGAGAAGAAAACAGACCCGAATAAATACGATTACAAACCTGAGTGGATTGCTTTTTGGACTGAACGCATGAAGGATTTGTTCAACTCAGAAGTAGAAAAAAAGAAGAAAGAAATTAAAGTTAAACTTGGTCTGCCAGAGAATGCAGAGGAGATGGTCGACCAGCTGAAGGAAAAATACAAAGTACATATTGGTCGAAATGCAGTAGGTATAACATCTGGAGGTCATGTTTTAGGACCAAAGCTTTCTGATCGTGGCCTTGACATTGCCTCAAAACGTTCCAAAAATTCAGGCGATATTATTAATATAAGTGACGATGAGTCACCGGTTCGCGGTAGAAATCTCCGAACACGAACACATTCTCGATCGCATTCTCGTTCGCGTCGTTCACGATCCAAGTCGCCACGTATCTCACGTGGTCGTGATTATAAGCGGTCACGTGATCGTTCCTCATCATTATCAAAAAGTCCACTTTCGGATGAGTATAATGCATATCCCATGCATTCCCACCGTCATCGCCATCCAACACGAAATTTTCCACCATCCGTTGTTGAAAGTGAGTATTTCAGTTCATCATATCCACCACGCGGAAGATTTTCAGCTGTATCAACTTCTGCACATTTTGGTGGATCATCACATTATCGAATTCTCGAACCTCACCAATATCCAAAATATGAACGTTCACCATCACCGAATTCTAAATCTGCAACAGCTAGAGAAGAAGCAGAGCCTGAAGACAATGGACCACTCACGGTTGTAGCTGTACTGCGTTTGCTTACAGCACTTGAGGACCATCTGGGCAGTCTTGGACCAAAAGTAGTTGATTTGTTAGGCAAGGCTTTGGCATTAGAGAAGGTGAAGGCCAATTCTGCAGACGATTTATTGTTTAATGAGGACCACGTTGTATTTTTTGAAACTATCAAAGAAAAATTGAAAGGTATAATAATCGCGGACGTCCTAGACGATCAACAAAAAATCAGAGCTGTAAAAAAAGCTATACAAAATATTGCTACTGTAATTCATCAGGTTTCAACAAAAGGTAAGTACCAATCATTTTGAAACAGTAAGTACAAAACCTTTATGTATATGTATATATAACATTAAAATATAACATATTCTGTATTGAATATAATTATAATTAATCCATTAAAAGATAGTAAAGCAAATAAAGGATATTAGGAAAGTGGCACACATGTGTGAACGTAGATATATAAGACATAATTGTAAATGAACTATGTAATATTATTTACTTTATAAAGCTAAGGTAACATAAACTATTTGAAGAAAAACCACGATGTGACACGTGGAAAAGTGTGAATTGAAATTCCCGAGTATATATATCGTTGTATTGTGATAAAATGTTTTTTTTTTTTTTTTTAAGCTACAACATTCATACAATTTTAAATCGTTCTATCGTACCACCAATTCAAAATTTTTAGAGTGGTAAACCTCTATATAAAATATACGAATATACGTGAGTATACTCGTATATCTAAAGGCTGTTTTTGCTAGTGTTTTTTTTTTCAACTATTGAATCAGCTTAGTTTTGTACTCATATTTAAAAGAAGTGAATTGTGAAATATTTCGACCGTCCCGTCGCTTGCCTAAGCATTTGAAGATTTGCGAGAACGCTTCATTTACGTTTTTTTTTCTTACTCAAAACCGATTCCTTTTTTTGCCTACTTCGTGCATTCGTACTAAAGTTTTAAGTGTAAGTGAAAATATTATAATGTGTCGAAGAGAAGCCAAATATCCAACATCGGTATATGGGCCTATTGCAAAGAAAAAGAAAAGAGTAAAAGCTAAAATATTTCATAACATAGTATGTCTTCCATTTTGGCATTCAAATATTAAATGATGTTTTTCTATTTTTAACACCCACTTAGGTAACTCATCAAATAATATTAACACTGAAGTTGCAAAAACTAACGATAAAGGCGAATCAGCCATTAAAGTCAAGAAATCAGACAGTTTTAGTATTAAAGATTTACCATTCGACCGCCAAGTTATTTCCACTAAATTGGCTGCCGCTTTAGTCTTTCAAGGACGCGAGGATGTATCCACCGAGGATATGGATAAGTTGATTTTCATATTCCTTTTATTCGTAAAATTATCGAAAGAAAAACGAGAATTGGATGGTAAAGCTTTACAACTTGCAGCTTTGCTAGCTCAATTAGGTATATATGTACCATCGTCGTCATCTACCACCTCTGCTGCATTGGCTGCTTTCCCGACTATTGTTGAAGACTTGATGGAAAATGAAATAGGTACCGGGAATGTTCGTGGCCACGTCAATGAGAATGAAGCTTCAAATGAGACAGTTGATAAAGATGCAAAGAATGATGGTGCTAACAACATGTTGGAATCATTAACGGACTCTGACCTACAAACACTATTGCAAAACTTTAAGCACTTGTCGAGTGAGGAGCAACATCATTTGATAGCACATCTAAAGAAATTGGAAACAGCTGACCCATTACGTGTTGAGAAACTGAGAAAATTTGTTAACCTGGCTGACCTAACTGAAGCTGCTTATTCATCACCCTCAGCTAGTACAAGTAAGTCCAATCTCCGAGAAAGATCGCGCACTCGTGATAGTCGTTTTGATGAGTCTCCAGTTACAAGTACTAACAAAGGACGTGGTCGTATTTCCGATGATGACGATGATGATCGACGTCGTGGTGCTAGTGTTTCGAATCCAAATAGATTTAGTCTTGATGATGAAGACGAAGATGATGATTATAATGTAGATGATGTGTTTAAGGCGGCATTCCGAAAAGTAAGTGATAATTCACGTCAATCTAAAGGAGAATCTATGTTAAGCCTTGAAAAAAAGAAGCCGGCTCCTGTACAAGCTCCAGCGCCTATTATTCCGGTATCGTCATCACCGAATGCATTGACATTTAATCGTGCTGGTCTTAATATATCACTGAGCGATACACAAAATTTAATTGCCAATTTGATGGGCTCATTGCAACAAAGTAATTCAAATCAGAAAACTAATACTAAATCGACACACACAAATGATGGGAAAGGACAACAGATACCGACTAGGTCCAATGTACCAAGTGTGCCCAAAGTTCCGAAAAATCAAGCAATGCAACAACAGACACACCCATCAATACAGCCAACTACTATGCCCTACTATCAACAAGGTCAACCGTCACAGCCGCAAGCTTATCCTGGCGGTAGTGGCTATCAACAGATGGGTGGAATGAATAATAATCAATCATATTACAACTCGATGGGCTACAATAACAACAGCGGGCCTGGTTACCCGGGCTATCAACAATGGGGTATGGGAGATGGTCAGCAGTTCGGTATGCAAAATTTCATGGGGCAACAACCACAAGGATCACAGCAAAATATGGGTTACAATAATATGTATGGTCAAGGTCCACATTAATTTTCGCAAGCATTTAAATATCGCATAAGAATAAAAAAAAATTACGTCTCGTCTCTCTCGGTATGTATTTATGAGAATTTCGAAAGTTTTCCAAAATAAATGAACAATCTTTGTTATTTCAGGATAGCTAAAAAACTTGGAAAATGAAAACTTTATGTCCAATACTAATCGTAAAATGTTTCAAATAAAATAATATTGTACACGTACGAGTTCTATCAAATGTATGTACCATCTATACTTTATGTCTATTGCAATATGAATTTTTTCCTATGAAGATAGGGATTAAGTTTTTAAATACTTTTCATCTTACGCATTGGGATTTAATTAAATTATTAGATAAGAAAATCTTAATTGTAATTGAACTTTCGGTCAAAGGGGTTTATGCTCAAGCTCGTAATATTAATATACGCGCTTTTATTTTTTTTGATTTCGTATAAAAATATGGGCCGCTTTGCAGCCAAAATCTGGTTTATTTTATTCTTTAGGAAAAATTCAAATGCCTGAATATTATGTATATGAGAAACACTGCTTTTAAATCTAATTGCTGGTAAATACAGCTTCGGGGTGAAATATATTAATAAATGCAGACTTTCTTTAATGTTTACAAATATGGAGACGCACGGTAAGTACAAAATAAGTTATAAAAATATATAGACCTAAAAATTCAAAGAAAGTTGAAATTGTGTCTTGGAAACCCATAAGTACCCGAATAATTTTGAACATAATTTGAATCTGTAATTTTGAAATTATCATTGCATTTCCTTTTAGCATATTGGGTATATACATAAATAAATAAATTGTAAATCGATTTCAATATCGCCTCAAAATTGCACGTGAGGTATCCTAATAAATCTTGGTTTTTACCTATCGCTTTAAGCTTCTATTACAATTTTGAGTGTTTAGCCTGACATTACTTTTAGCACATACATACATATTTGTTTTAAGTGTATGGATCACAATAATAAATACTGATGTAAAATAGAATATTTATCATTTGTACTTTTAATTTTATATAAAGTGTTATAAGAATATTGACAATGCAATGCCGTAACAACAAAAGAACTACCCAGAAACGTAAAATAACTCATGCACCTTCACCTACTGCTGAGGAAGAAGTTGAGAATGTGGAGTATTTGGATGAATGTGTCACGGACGAAATCGAAGAAGTTAGTGGAAGTGCACACAACAATCTCCCACAGGGATTTATTAAATCGGAAACTGCGTTTGAGGATACATTTTATCCAAATGCTGTTCACTGCCTTATAGCTCTTTACCGCGATAAATATGAAAGGAATATGAAAGATCCTAAAGAAATTCAAAGTATATACGAAAGCGTCTGGGAAGCCATTTCTAAAGATATGCGCGAGAGCTATTTTGAGTTTGACGCTCAACAAGTGCGCCACAAGTTCACACAGCTTCGTCAACAATATTTTAATGTTTCCTCCAAAAAAGAAGCAGAAGAATTTGTTTTCTTTCAACCACTACACGAAATTTATAATGATAAATTAATTACAATTACGGTGAATAATGAAAAGTTCTCTTCACGTAAAAGTAAACACATACGGATATATCGAGATGATGTACTCTTCAACTCACGTATTGAAACTGAGACGCGTGCCACTGAAGAAAGGCCACAACAAACAGAAGAAATCATAGAAAAAGGCCCGAACAGACTAGTAGATTGTGATGTAGATTCACTAGTTACAAAGGATAAGAATGAACAAAGCGAATTAAACGAAATTCCGGTCATAAATTTGGAATACTCAAAGAGAAGGATTCCTGATACAGAATCCGACGAGATATCAAATTCAAAACGGAAAACAGACGATTTCAATAGTGAAAGGCTTAATATGACACTTGCAGATTACAATGAAGCTCAACAGCGAAGGCATGAAGAAAAAATGAGCTTGTTGAGGCAAACACTTTTATTACAAGAACGAGCTTTAGATATACAGAATAAACTGTTGGATGAAATTGTTAAGAGAATCAAATGAACTCCAAGTATCCTACAATCTCATTGCGAAACTATGTAGAATTCTTTCAAATAAATAGATCTCAATAGTACATCGTTGTTTTAGTATTTATTTCCCGTAAGGAAGTTGGGAAAAGTCAAAGTCTTGTTCTGTCAATATTTTCCTTAATTCTCTTTGCAAAAGGTCATGTAAACATTCGCCGCTATGTTTGTAGATCCACCTACCCCACTGCCCTTCAGTTGATACGAAATCATAACGTTTGGGTCCACTTGTGGGAGAACTGAGCCAAATCTGTTTGTTAGGTGTCTGACGATTTATAACATAGGTGCCATACTCATTACCAAATTTAACAGTGAGTACGCCATCCTGTGAAATATAAAAAAAAATTAAGTAAATATTTGATTTATCTATGATATTCTTAAATAAATACTCCATAGGTAACATCGCAAGATGATAAATTTTGAGCATTCTCTGTGAGTTCTTCAAAGTAGTCACATAGCGCGTCTAGAGTCTCAGAGCAAACTCGCTCATATGTGTTGCTATCCACCAAAGTTGCGTTTGTGTCATTCTTGCTTTCGGTTGTAGACCCAAATGATCTGTGTGTTGACAGTACTTGAGGATATGAGGAAGTTGAATTTATCGGCCTATGCAAATGTGGCAATTGTCTTCCGAAATTTAGTCTATATATATTTCGTCCATGATTTTTATTTATACAAATTCTTAAAGCACGTAAAACCAATAAACTCGACATTCTCTACAATGATCTAATCAGCTGTTCAAGAATTTATAAACGTCAATTGAAATGAAATTTTATTTATTATTTGTACTGCTGGCAACACTGGATTTTTAATAATTGACAGACCATTTTGTAGAATTTTGCGAGATTTTCTGTGGGCAATACCGACGCCAAACAAGTTCGTGAAATTAAAAAATAAAAACTTGTATATGCTAATATTTTTTAAGACGTAATGTCTCTACCAAGTAATTACAAACAAATTGCTGTTGGTGCACCTACGGGACCGCCAACCCCAGCACCTAGTAGCGGCTCTGGAAGTAGTCGCTCGCGTTCTTCGACTGCTGGTGGAGGTTCTGATCGAAATAAAGATACTACACCAATATTTACTCATAGCAACTATGGTAATCCCGCTTTTACCCCTCAAAAGGCAGGCAAATCTTCCAGTTCGAAAAATCAGTCGGAGTCTCGTACACCTAAACCACCAAAGCCTCCAGAGAAGCCTGTGCTGCCATATATGAGATACTCGAAACGTATTTGGGATAGTGTTAAGGCACAATATCCAGACTTAAAATTATGGGAACTAGGAAAAAAGATTGGTGCAATGTGGAAACAACTAACTGAATCAGAAAAGCAAGAATTCATTGATGAGTATGAGGCTGATAAAGTTGAGTACGAAAAAGCATTGAAAACGTACCACAATTCACCGGCTTACCTTACATTTCTTGCTGCTAAGAGCAAAGTTAAATCAGATTCCGATGTACACGAGACACCATCTAGATCCAGTGGTAAAAGTCAACAGGAACGACGGATTGATATACAACCTGCAGAAGACGAAGACGATCAGGATGAGGGATATTCATTTAAGCACGTAGCATATGCCCGCTATTTGCGCAACCATCGGCTTATCAATGAGATATTTTCAGACGCTGTAGTCCCGGATGTACGTTCTGTAGTAACTACTCAACGTATGCAAGTATTGAAACGTCAAGTAAGTTCACTTACTATGCATCAAACGAAACTTGAAGCTGAGCTACAACAAATGGAAGAAAAATTTGAGGCAAAAAAACAACGTATGGTAGAATCCAGTGAAGCTTTCCAAGAAGAATTAAAGCGTCATTGCAAACCTGCAGTAGATGAGGACACATTCCAGAAAATGGTAGTAAAAATATATGACGAAATTAAGCGAGAACGACAGCGTGCAGATGAACATCCCTCTGGTGGGAGTTCCGCTACGGGTATACCGCAAGCAGTGGGTACTCCTAATGAAGATAAAATCGTTTCTCCTACTGTACAATCTGGTACTGGTGTTTTGCCATCTTCAGGTAAGATTCAAATTATATATATTATTTATTCATGTTAAAATTGCTTACATTCCAAAATTTTAGGAAAAAAAGATTCAGATATGTCACTTCCAAGTACACAAACACTTCAAACTCCAAGAGATGGAAATGAGTGTGGCAGTAAAACAGAGCCAGAGCCGATGGACATTGAACCCAGCTCAAAACCTTCAGCACCGGTGCCCCCTAGACCAGAGGTACAGAAATCTGTAGGTAAAATGGGAGGGGAATTAATAAAGGAGACAAGTAACAAATCACCAACTTCGTCGAATATAAAACCTGGACAGCCCAGTAAAGTACCAACACCAACACCAACCCCACCTCCACAAACGGGTCCAATAGAAGGCGCTGCTGGAAACCATGCTCTTTCATCTGCAGCTGTATCAAATCCATCATCTCAAATAAGTGTACCACCAACACAAACACCACCACCACAAGCTGTTAATCAAGCTAATCAACAACCACCCCAACCGCAATCTGCTCAACAGCCACCTCCAACCCAACCAGTTCCACCAACAATGCCAATGCACCCACATCATCCTCCTCCAACACATACTCATTTACCCCCTCATTTACCTCCACATCAATCTATGTCAGCTATGCCCCCTCATAGTGGGTATGGCAGTTACGGTGCCCCAACTGGTCCCACTCGGTCACCATACTATCAACCGCAGTATGGGGCACATCCTGCTCAGCCATATGGACAATATGCTCCTTATCCACACTACCAACAACCTTACGGTCCACCTCCGAGCTCACATTATATGAATGCACGTCCACCGCCACAGCACAACGGTTCGCCTGTTCATTATCCGGAGCATGGTGGACCTGTTTCAGCACAACCACAACAGCCCCACGATGTTTATGGTCAACAACCACCCCATAATCCAGTTTTACCACAACAGCAACCTGTAACAGGTACAGTTCCACCTTTAGCTGTTGCTGGATCGGGTAACGCAAGTGCATCAACAACAGCTTCTGGCGTTGGTATTACGGCATCTGATGTTACCAAAACTGAGATTGAAAAGAAAGATACTGGCGCTGAGTAAATGAGGATAATCTTCGCATGCTTAATATTATAAAATTTTCTCAAACCATTTGCCCATTTTATACTTATGCATAAATACTAAATATTAGATGGTCTCTAAATGTCTAATCTATAGAGCAATAAAGTTGCTGAAGGTAATTATAATATATGTGAATCATTATTTGATGGTGGCCTCTTTGAATTGGAAATATTTAATATTGCAAAAAGTTAATCGTTTCGCAATGGGTATAAAATGAATCCGAATAATCATATCAATTAATGTAAAGAATGAAGTCTGGCAAGGCTGCATTTCGCCGGCCCCTTTGTTTTAAGTTTCTATCAACGTCATTTTGCTTTTTGCCAAAAGTGCGAGCGCAACACGAGCGACATACCTTAATTCATTCTTCCTATTTTTGTTGAATTTTCATTTCGAAAGTTTTATAATTTCATTAATATTCGCAATTATAAAAAACATTTTAGAATTAAATAATAAAGTGATGCAAATATTAACTTCTACCAATAGATAAAAAAGTGAAAAAATTGCAAAGGCAAAACTCAAAAAAGTGAAAAGTAACCGCCTTTGCCGATTCCACGCCATTCGTTCGTTATTGCAAACGAACGACTCGTCATTTGTGACTTTTTGCGTTTTTGTTCTTCTGTTTACGGCTTATTCGCCGCTCGTCCATTTACGCAGTGTCAAAGACTATCGGAATTTTTTTATTTGTCGGCTTGTTTCTGAACAAATTGCTTTATTATCATCGAGTTTTCCTGCAGGATTAATTAATCAGGTAAGTAACACATGCTTCTTATTGATAAATACTCATGGTCTTGTAATAAGACAATGAAAGTATTGAGATGCTAAATTACCGGCATATTGAATTGTCATTGTGTTCTTGAAACTGCATTTTCTTTTGTAAGTGCGTCCAAATGAGTCATTGGGTTGGACGCGGAAAGCAAAAAAGCAAAGTGTACGAATTAATATTTCAACAAAGCGAGATTTGTTTGAAATAAAAAGAAACAAGAATGTATTCCAAATGAGCTCATCTGCGTGTTCTTACAATTACTACTGGAAAACATCGGAATAATTATTTAAGTATGTATTTCGTGTAATTTTATGATCTGAATCCCGCTGATCCAAGTCGGTTCAGTAACCTAACCTCACTTAGTATTTATTTCATCGCTTATCCAGTCTTCGGTATGGGTATATTGTTTCTATTCATAATACGTTAATAGTTTATTATGTGCTTAATATGTGTCAAGCGTTTGTTTGGATTCAAAGACCTTTATTTTTCCCGCTCTAATCTCCGTTGATGTTCCTGTCCATTTTTTTTATCCTGTCCTCATTTTGTGGTGAAATACATCTGTCTTAAGGTTTTAAGTTCCTGTCGATTATAAGGAAGAAATTAAAATTTAAAATATAAAATAATTTTTTTCTGGTCTAGTATTGTAAGGTACTTTTGTTTAAAAAATGTTACAAATTCATTTAATTAGATCAGTGTTATTTTTGGACGATATTAATATTATTTTATGAGGTGACTTTAACTTCTTAGCAATGTTGAATATACGTACATACATACATACATACATATGTACATACATATCTAGCATCCAATTCTGACTACTAACAGATAAATCTCGTTGCATTTATCTGTTAAATACATATGCCAAACAAAAAAGTCGTTTAGGTCTTTTTCCATACATTCGTAAGTATTGGCGTTAAATTTGTGGAAAAAAACAGTTTTCAAACGAAACAGTGGAATGCTAAAATAAACACAAAGCAAAAGATTATTCATTCACTTCAAATATTTAACAAACTTATGTACACATACATATATGTATATATGTATATGTAAATAATTGTGGATGTTGCCCTTACTTTGCTTGACCACCTGTAGAACCGAGATGTTTCGTTGGTTGCAGTTGGCATACATTTTAGTTTGATAAACTGCTGTTCATTGTTATTTTATATTTTCATTTCTTTCGCATTATTATTATTAAAACCTCAAGGTAAGAAAAGACTTTCTTTTTTCTATTTACTCACGTTGTTGGCGGCGTAGAGCCCAAAAGGTTTGCGTTACTTTGTTTGCAGTGAGATAAAATCTGTTGTGATGAGACCTACTAAACCTCAATTATATAGTATATATTGCAGCATTTATAAATTGTCTCCACTGTTTCCAATGGGAATGGGGCAAGGGAACAGCAATAAAACTGATACTTAGAATTCTTTTAATTTTATTTGATTATTTTAAACATTTGTTTGTTTTTTGCGTCTGGAGTAGTAAGTTTTTGCTGTTCCTATTTTTTTTAACAGTTCTTGCCGGCTTTGGTTGCTGTAGTGCGCTTCACTTTCCCGCATCAAAATATATTAAAACCAGTTTTGCACGATCTTTGTCTTTTGGTTGTTGCGTGTATTTTTGGTTCTGAAGCTGTCAAGTATATGTATGTATGTATGTACAAAAAAGTAGGAATGTGTATACTTTCGAGCTTTTTGGGTGTCTCCACACACTATACATAGTATGTACATATCTATGTACAAATGGGCGATATTTGGAACCTATGTAACCTGTATCCCTGTGAGTGTGAATGCAGGTAAAAACTAATTTTAGAAACATAATCAAGCCTAACGTCTCAGAAATTTTTTCAAATCTTTCTTTTATTTGAACTTATGACATCATGGTACGCACATACATATGTATGTATGTATGTAGTGCATGCACATACTTACATATATTATTATTTTGCAATTATTGACGGCATCTTCGAAAACATGTTGGTATAGCCATGTATCTACATATGTACATAAATATATAAACGGTATGTATTAAATTGAAGTTCATTATGAATCGGTGACATACTCAAGCCCACCTGTCGAACCTTCAGTTCTTTTTTATAAATACAATAGAACTACTCTTTGTTCTCGTGAATATAAAATTTACATAGACATTCGCTTGCTGTTGATCGCTAGAGGCGATTAGAGAAGAGAAACTTTTGATATTAGAAATAAAATTACATAGGTCAATAATGGTTTTGTTGCATGCAGGTTTACATAAGATGCTAATTGTACTACGATATATACTCTCAAAATGGTTAATGCTTTAATGTATGTATATTTTTACGGCACTATCCGAGAATTGTCTGAAAAATACTTTGAAAAAATAGATTATGCACTCAGTTGAAATTATTTCTGCATTTAAGCAAAAAGAGAGGAATTTAAAGAGTTTTCTGAGGTATGTAGATATGATGGAAATGGATTTAAACTGTGTTTATAATTCATTGGTATTTGTTACAATTACAAACATCGACAAGATCACCTGAGAACGCGTATTCTGTTATTCTCAACTACTTTTGTAACACCACCTTCTCCACGACTACTGAAACTTTCCACTACAGTCACACACATTTACAGATGGGCGCATGCGAATATGTACATGCCTGTAGCTGTAGACAAATATGAAGCTTGCTTTTCGTTGCCTTAGCATGTCGGTTAAGGACGGACGAACGAACTAACGTACAAAACAAAAGCCACGCAAACACACACTGCAAAGAAAAGCTACCACATAGCATACCTATAGTCGGAATACGAGCTCATTTAATAGCTTGAAGCTCGGTTGGGGCTGGGTCGTTACTGTTCACACATGCACAGACACATACATTTGCGCGTACATTTACAAGTGTATGTAGTTTGCGCGAGATTTTAAGCTCCGAGGATGACTTAAAAGCGGTTGGAGCGCGCTGAAACCTCATATGTTGATGAAGAAGTGAATAACACCGCATCCACTGTTGATAGCTCATTGTGTGCTCAGTACACTGAGTTGCCAACAGCTCCTCGCTCGTTGTGGTTCAAATTGTCATGGCTATTTGTTTTTGTAAGCGAATGTGTACATGAGAGTGTTGTAGCTTTGGCGTTCTACACATTGCTCTCTTTGACGCACTCGCTTGTTTCCATTAGTTTTCCAAATCGTCATCATTTTGCATTTGACTTTCGTTTCGAGCAGTTTGTTGTGCATCGAGTTTGTGTTCACGTTCACGTTTTTTCCGTTCGCCGCCGTTTTCCACACAAGTGCAATTATTTCTTTCATTGCATTTGCGTGCTTGTGTGCGTATATTATTGTTGTGTGAGTGCTCCAAGTTTTATTTAACTCTTGACAATTGTTGAAATATTATTGCCGTGGTCAAAGTTATTCGCATGGAATGTGGTGGTAGTGGCTTCCCTCCTCCTCATGCGCCTATTATTTGGCAAGTGGCGAAAATTTGAATATTTTGTGTGTCGTTAATTTGAATTTTTTTTGTATTTCGCTTTGTGCAGTTCATTCTTCGAAAGTTGTCGTGGCGCGTCGTTGCAATCACTTGTTGAGAAAGTGAAAGACAAAAAAAGAGCAGAAGCCAGTCACTCAGGCCGGCGCGGTTGTCGCGGAAAAGCATTTTGTGATTTCAAGTAGTGGGCATTGACAGCCATAGGTGAGGCAGCGTGGCATTGACTTCTGGGGCTAGTCTGTGTACTGATAGTGCATATTTGGATTGTCTTCGGCCCAGGAAGAGTGCATTTTTAAGTCATGCTGTTGCTGCCGTGTTTATTTATATTATAGCATATGCAAAAGTTTTTTTTATTCTTTTTTTTAATTTCTTTGCGGTTTGTTTAACATTCGTGTTGTTTCTCAATCACATATTGTCAGCAATTGTTTCCTTCGACCACTTTTAATCGTGAAACCCCTAGTCAAGTTTATTGCTAACCGGAACCCGCTACATTGTTTCAAGTGGCTAAATTACAGTCAAAATATGCTAATTAATCACTAATAAAAACGCTCATGGACATCAAAGTAACAATTTCTAAAAGAAACAAAATCGCATTTACATAACGGGACGTTGTAATATTTATCGGTTAAAAAAGTTTATTTGTATATACTTGGTGTCAGGAGAACTGATTTTTTTTCAATAAAGCAAGGAAAAAATCAAGTGTGTCATAGTTTACTATAAGCCAATTGAAAATCAAAAGTATAATCATATTTTTTTAGTTTGCAGCTTTCGAAATATGTTTGCCACTCTAAGTGCAACATATCCTTGATTAAAAATTGTGACAAACACCATTGTAAGCATCTGTGATATTAAAGAAAAATAATAAAAGCCTCACATCAATATTATACCGGCTAGCGCTTTAACTTGTAAGTATTACTACCATACATCTATCTATCGATCTATAGATTTCACAATATCACATTGTTGTTGACCAATCTATTTGTTAAAGATGTCCTTTGGGGTTAAGTCATTACAACCTTTCTAGCAAATTAGAATCATGTTTACTCGTTAGCCACCTCTTTCGATTTTAAATTTTTGGAGGCAAGATTTTTTTATAATTCGTAACTTAAAATAATTTAATAAAAGCAATTGCTTATTTTTTTTTGCTTCCGTTTTTTAAACAATACACGTGCTGCTAGCACTTCATCATAATAAAATAAGAAAAGAAGGCGAAATCAAATGTCTGCAACTTATAATTATTGGCATCAAATTATCTCAATTCAATTTAGGCAAAAATTAGGTAGAAATTAGTTATATTTCTCGTGTTTTATTTTCTGTCTCTATATATGTATGTATGTATGTATGTGTACATACAAGGTGCGTTCCAAAGTAAACAAGACTTTTTGAATCTAGCGCCCCCTGGTGGCGCCATCTATATGTCGACTGGTGCGTTAGAATCGGCTATCTTTATCGATTGTCCAGTGAGAATTTCATTGATTGAAAGTGAAGTTATTGCGTTTTAAGTGTCAGTATGTTTGTGTTATCAGTGCGAAAATGAGCTTCGAACAAAGAGCCAACATTAAAAAAAAAAATCGTTTACCGAAACGTTTCAATTGATGAAACAAGTTTATGGCGATGATTGCTTATCCTGTAGCATAGTGCACGAGTGGTTTCAACGTTTTCAAAGTGGTCGTGAGGATATAAATGACGATCAACCGTGCGTGAATTCATCAAAAATCAGACGAAATCATCATTGAAATTCATGGAAATGGAATTGAACATCTCCAAAACATCGATTTATCGCATTTTGACCGAACATTTGGGCTTACGAAAAGTGTGTCCACGGTTTGTTCCGCACAAATTGTCTGACGACCCAAAATTCCTCAGAATCCAACATTCGAAAGACGATTACTTGACCAAAAATTACATTTTAACCATTAACCACTCTCCTGATATGGCACTGTGCGACTTCTTCCTTTTCGGAAAAATGCATTTGCTCATGAAAGGAAAGTGTAATGCAGACGTAGAGGCCATTCAAAAGGCTGGCACCAGCACACTGGTGGTCAACGAGCTAAAACACTCGTTCGACATGCTTTTGGAACGTGCAAAAAGCTGTATTGAAGCAAAAGGAGACTATTTTGAATAAAATATATTGATTTTGCCGAAAAAAACCATTTGTTCTCAGTAAGTAAACACTTTGGAGCGCACCTTGTATAGTATGCATAAAGCACAGGGATGTGTATTTTCATATTTTCCAAAATTCAGAAGAAGTGCATATTGAGCAACATCACGTACAACAAGTACAAGTATTTAAACAATGTTGTCAAGGTTCACCCGGTTTTATGCGCTGCGTCGGTGCCAAATATCTTATCTGCGTTTTGGTATTTATTGTGCTCATGAGGCAGACAATGAAGGGGGTAGGACTGCTGGTTCTGGTATGTAGGTGCTTTAGCAATGTCGCCAAATTCGAAAAATAGATCTTGGTGCATTGTTAGCTTTAACAATTCCTTCAGGGACTTTTGAACGGTGGCTTATTACTTACATATAGAGTTTGTTTTATTTAGTTTATTTAGAATTTAGTTAAAACCAGTTCAGTAGATTTTTTCCCTTAAAAAATAGAAATGGAGCTTCTATTTCCGAACTACTGCTCCATTGTAGCCATTCGTAAATGTTTGGTGTGTGATATTGTGGCCACATCGTGTTAACGTGTTTTATTACAACCTCACGTCATGTTTTTTGTTTCTCTTGTGCCGCCAGTTTCTTATTCATCGTGGTGTTTGCCTGGTCGTGGCCCATCAACACACTTGAAGTTTTGTAGATAATTAAAAAGAATTTGAATTTATTTTCCTGAAAGTACGCTGATTACGACACACCGGTGTGTAACTTCGCTTTATGATATGATAATGACTGTGTTTGATTGGACGCACAAACATTTAACGATGAAGTCACGTAATTGCTTTTCAGTTTAATTGAAAATTTACATGTTTTGGAAAACGACCTTGGTGGACAAATTGGCCCTTTTAGTATGAATATAGTGATTTATTAAATTAATTATAGTTACAAAAACGAAATTTGTTATATTATTTAATACAGTTAGAAAAATTGTTCTTCTCATTTAAAAAAGTTTAGAATTTAATTCTATTTCGGAGGGGAGTACTGCGTTTCAAACACATTGTTTTATTAAATATATTTATTTTTAAGTTTTTAATTTAAAATAAGTATATTACTCAAAAAATACTACTATTTTTCCATCATTTTGTCAGAAAGAAACCAGTTCCGAAACTAGTAGTTGTGACATTAGTTACATACATACATACAAACATATGTAGCATTTGTGTGCATTGGATTTTTGAATGCGTTTGCCTTCCTCTCCACGGCGTCGTCTTATATTTCTAGCTTCGGAATCGACTACAGCCTCACTTTTGTGAATGTGTTGGGCGTGCACCCACCGCAAGCGCGCGGACAGTGCCATTGATACGCTCGCATATCGTGTATCTGCGGCAGTGGCAGCGCCGCTATTTCCTGCTATCTTAAATTCATTGTTATCGTCGCAAAGGCTTTGCCTTTTTGCTTTTGCTGCATTATAACTGCCTTTATTTATAACGTCAACTGTGCTACCATTAACACAACCGCCACCACCACCACCAACACGAATACCGCAGCAAAAGTAATACACTGATATGCTTACCGACCGACTCGTACATACATACATACATATTAACCAAACAAGCAGACCTGGAATCGGCATAAGCGAGTCGTCTCGAAATTTATGAAAAAAATTTACTATTCAGTCAGCGGAAAACTTGCTTACGTGTATGATAGACGCTTGCTCGATCGCTTAAGTCGCTCAATCGCTCGGTGTTTGTTTGAAGCAGTTGCTTTTTCGGTATCGCGGTGCTGGTGAATTTCATATATTTTCTCAGCTTAGAACTTCTACTGCCAACTGTAAACACTCGGAACGACGAAGGGACCCTCTTGTGGTTGGTAGATTTATATAGAAAACATGTGAAGTATATTCAATGTTAGCAAAATGAAGTTTTTGTGATCGAAGTACATTATTGAGACGTCGTCGCCGGAAGCGCATATAGCAAAAACGAGAATATATTAGATTCATAGAATTTGATATAGCGTTATCTTAAAAAACAAGATTCAGTTAAAATTGAAATATTTTCTTCATTACGTAATGACAACGTTTTACAAAAACAAACTGTTCGCTTTGAATGCCACAAAAGATCACAATGGGTCAATCATACACTTGCAGCTCGGCATTGACCGTGTAACACTTGCTGAGATGAGGAACATAAATATTCGTATCTTTGCTAATTGTAACTTTTGGATGTAGGCTCATGAACTGCTTTGGCTTTTCGACGCTAAACAAATATGTTCATTTTATTACACATTCACAGAGCGATTTTTGAAAACTGTGGTTGCTTTAATGGCATCATATCCAGAAAATCTGGAACATCAAAAAATACCGCATTGGCAAGCAACAGCATAAAGGTTAACATTGAAGCTTCGAAAAAAAATAAATAGAAAACATTACTGTAAAGTTTAACATTTGAATATGTGAAATTTCGCCACAATGGTCGCTAATAAGGTTCATCGCCATGTGCAAGTGCTCACAAACACGCGCATGTGCAAGTCCGGTCGGTGTGCCAAGAACTTTGCGCTTCAGAGGATGGAACAACCAACTCGCACCTTCATAACATCTATCGCTTTGAGCATAAGTTGGCAGTATCTCTATAATATTTAGCCGCCTAAATATTTGCTTGACGTTTTTCTAACCTCCTCTGCATGCAGGCATTTATATGTGCATATATGTACATATGTATTCCGACAAATAATAGCACCAAAAGTTTTAGACCGTCTTCAGACAGCTGTCTCACTTACTTGCCGTGTGTAGCTTTCATGTCAGAACGTAAACTTTGTTTCGAAAGTCTGTCGTGTACCCAGCCAGAATTATGGAAAATATTAACGATTATTGATAATCATTAAAAGGTTGGTTTCTAAATCATCTGGTAACAATAATGCGTTTGAAAACAAAAATATGGCAAAAAGCTAATCTCTAACAAGAGACTTTGCAAGTATCATCTTCGGTTGACAACTGGTTTTATGCCAGCCTTTCACTTGAACGTATGCTGGTCATTTATGACCTACTAATTTTGGAATACACGTTTTACTGCATTTTCTTCTACTAGCATACATACATATGCCTCTTACAATAACGCATGTGCATCCATATCGTGTGTGTATGCGATATTCTTGTTGAGATCGCAATTTTTATCCTGATTCTATATCGCCATGGTTATGGTCATGTAATTTAGGAAATGACATTGATTTTGCTCTTGGCAATAAAAATGGTACACAGAACACCAAATGTTTATTTTTGGTTTCATATGCATCAGCGTTAGTCGAGTGCATGCACTGCGATGAGCGAGAGTCCACACAATTCTCGATGGGGTTGTGAAATTGAAATGTAATTGGCGAAGTGCTGAAATGCGCGATTGCGGCAAGTTTTTCATGCTCGAAAGTGGGTCTCTGAATCGTTGAACTTTGACACAAATAACATTATGGTTTTCTCAAAACTTGCATGGTAATAAATACATGTATGTAAGTTGGGTGATACGTATCATGCAGATGATGTTCTTTTTATTATTATACTTGTATGTATGTATGTATATCTAATTGTATTTTGTGTGTTCTAATTATGCTGACAGTGACATTTGCGCTGCGAGTTTATTTATTTTTACTATTGTGTTATTTTTAGTGCGTTTAGTTAACCTTTGACACGTGATCTCAGACGTGCTGACTCTCAAGAGTTTCTCTTGCCCTCATAATATTAAAGTATGCATGTCCGGAATGCATACATATCGGTTCTTCTACATGACTTTGACCAGCCGTTTCCTTTTCCTGTTGTTCAACTTCCACGAAATAGCCGTTTTCGGTTTAAAATAAGCTGTAGAGCAAAAAAAAAAAGCATGAGTTCAGGCGCGAAAGTCACAATACATACATACATGTATGTTTGAACATTATTATTGCAATTATTTTGAAAACCGCAGCAACGTTTTTGTTGGTTTCAAGCACTTAATATAATGTTTTTGCAAAAATTAGCTAACTTAATTATTTTCCATTCATTGGAACCTATTTTTAGTAAAAACTAACTACTAAATTACACTATATTTATTACAGCAGGCAGCTATTTGTGGTTCTATTCCGAAAATATGGCGATCAACATGTTTTACTGTTGTGCACTAATTACTTTTTTATAATTACTAAATTTCCTCAAAACATCTGCTGGGTTAATTAGTACAGCACATGAGCTTAGAGAAACAGGAGTTTAATTAGCAACAGCAAAGTGCAAAAAGTCGAGAGACCTTATTATAATTGAAAGTAAAAAAAGCGTCTGCATTTGTTATTCAAAATATTAAATATGCAATGAAAATGCTTCATCGACGATTTCCTCGCATAACGATAATGGCAGCAATGATAGATAATAATCGTGTGGTGGATTATTAAATAAGTATGCCGCATTTTAATTGAAAAGCCGCTGCTTTGGGCTACGCTACGCGCTGAAATAGCCGCAATTGTTCGAAAACCAGCTTTGTCAATGAAGCTTGTGCGAGCAATTCAACTGTCATAAGCGTGAGTGTGCCTGTGTATACATAAATGTATAGGTACTCTGGCATTTTATTAAACACACTTTGCCAATCGTTAGACGTTTCGTATTCACTTTTTGAAATAATTAAATGGTATATGTATGCCACCAACAGCAGCAGCATCACCTTGCTTGAATACGACATGCCATTTCTAATTGCTATTGTCAAGTTGATTTGATGCCTCGATCGGTTGTGTTCGCACAACAGACGCACTCACACATTTGTACACATACAGAATTTACATAAAATGATAAAAAAACAACAACATAGAATATGAATTTATACATTATAGTATGCATACATTCCGCGTCACTTGAATAGCACAACTGAGCCGTTTTTAGTTTTTAGTTTTCGAATCTTATCGTATGCGTTATCTTATAAATGACTTGTAATCGCGAGTTTTTTTAGAAACACAATACTAAGAGTAAAACTTCAAAGTCTCAATAGCTTTGTACTATATAAACAAACAAAAAGATATAAAAAATTTAGCCCCAAGACGAAATAAAGTGTTTAAAAACGTAAGGAAATGTATGTGCATTCCGACGTTGCCTATTAAAATTCGAACTCAGATGACACGTCCACATCACCTATTATTCTGCATGCGATGATTCTTGCTATTTTTTTATTCTGTCCGATGAACTTTTTGCCTGTGTGAAACCCTTAAAAATACACAGTATTATACAATTGATATTTCTAGTGATAAATATTAAGCAATAAGATATTTTAGCGTTCTATCCAAGTGACGCGGAGTATTTCAGGTCATAAAAAGCAATAAACGTGTGTATACCTGTGCATGTTCATAAGTACATAAATACTTTGATGAGGCCAATTTTTTTAACACCGTCTAAAGTTCAAGGCATGAAATAGAGTTCGACTGTTGCACTTGTACAACATATACTATTGTGCTCTCATGGAGCAACTTGTGGAAGGTGGTTTATTGTGAAGCACCCAATTCCTGCCCATTTTCGCCCGAAATTTTTGTGTGTATTATATTATTTATAGAAATTGAGTTTCGAACACTAATTCATTTCGCTTGAAGAGATGACCCTTGAGTACGCGTAGAGCAAATAAATAAATATTTCAATTACTCTTTGTTCACATATTTTATCTACATTGTTGTATTATATATTGAATCGATAACGAATTGCATTTGTCGGCGAATATAACTGTCGACACTAAACCTTGAGCAACCGAGCGCTGCTGTCACCTTCTAATAACGTCAAAGTCGCCAGCTCAGCTTTTGGTGTTTAAACGAAATTCTTGCGGTTTTAGTCATCGCCACTTCAGGTTTTCATGTTTTGTAACCAAGTGGTTATACATAAAAGTAAGCGCTCCAAATGTGAAGTCATCGCTACTTTTTAATATAATGGCGACACGACGCAGCACAATTTCAGATTATTAAAAGGAATGTGAATATTTTTCAAATTCCTACCAAATTTTCTACGAAATTATGTCATAACATGAAGTTGATAACGCAAAGCGACTGCAGCAATCAGCTGAAATTTATCCCCCCGCGTCTTTGCTGCGGGGTTTGCACATCTTTTTGTATATATGTATGTATGTATGTGCATGTGTGTGGGATATGTGCATAAGTGTTTGTTGACTGTTGACTTATACCCACTTCGCTTCGCCGCTGTACCTTCGAAGCCTACTCGTGTTAACAAAAACTTGTTACGTGCAAAATCATTGATTCGCGGTATCACATGCTTTTGACACTGTTGTTGCTTCTGTCTCGGCTTGCTGCCGCTAATGAAATGAGCGAACAGGCCAGGCGGAGCGATATGCCATTTATTGTATAATTTGCGAATAGTTTTGCCATTATTCAGGTCGCTAAAAACAAACAAAATTTTAATTAATTGAGAAAACATAAAAAATATTGTTTTGAAGATTTAACGAACTTTATGAATGAAATTAATAAATTCCTGATATCGTTATGACGTCATTCAGGTATCGTATTTTTCACAGAAAAATATTGTCTACAATTTCAATTGTTAAAGTTTTTTTTAAATTAATTTTTCCGCAAATGTTTGTATTATGGAATTCTCACACACACATACAGCTGCGGTCAAATTCTTAGTAGTGTGCCAACGAAGAAGAGGAACTGTTAAAAAAATGTAAGATATCGCTTTTATAAAAAAAAAATATTTTTTACCATAAAAGCCCTAACAGTAAGTAAAACAAATCACAAAAAAAACTCAATGTTTAACTAATTTCAATGAATTATAAATATATGGAAAAAATTATGAGGAATTTCGGCGATGATCAGTCATGTTTTCCTTAATCTAACAAATGGGTCCTACACCTTGCCAAGAAAAGCATGCCCAAACCATGATACTCGCATCTCTATGTTTTACCGTTTTTGTTGTATATTTCGGCTGGTATTCGGTATTGGGCGGACGTCTTATATATTGACGCGATCCTTTTCCGCCATACTTAACAATTTTCGATTCATCCAACGATAAAATGTTCCGCCATTTTGTCGAAGACCAATTAAAATTTCCTTTAGCGAATCAAAGTCTTTGTTCAGCATGTGTTTTAGGCAATAACGGCACTTTTTATGGATAGTGGGCCCCCAAGTCATGATCACATAAACGCTGGCATATAATTTCAATACTTCTAGTTAAAGGCGTCTTTTACCTCTGTAGCAGCCGCAAATGGAACCTGCTTTGGGTATCTGATAATGGAATTGACTTCTCTTACTGACATTTCTGGCTTGCTCTCACATGTTTTATTACTTAAGTACGTACCATTGTGGGTGAGCAAGTAAGAATATTTTGACTTCGAAATACTTAAGTTTTGGCCTCAGAAAGCAATATTTTATCAGGGAGCGTACAATTCTTATTTTTCGACATTTCTAAATGAATAAAAGTAAGTTTTTAACATTAAAATCAATAACTTCAATTAAATAAATGAATTTCACCGTTATTTTCAAGTTTTCACAAAAAATTTCAGATAATTTTAATTTTTCAAACACTTCGTTCACGCACTACTAAGATTTTGACTGACCGAAAACGCTTTGCAAATAAAAAGTCCCGCAATTGTAACAAAAACAACAAGCCAAGCGAAACAAGTTTTTCATGTTTTCATGTCAACATCTGAAGCTAATTGATTTTGAAGTGCATCCCAACAAAAAAGTTGTAATAAAAAAGTATGATCCCATATATTATATGAAAGCCTAGCACTACTAAGAATTTGACCGCAACTGTACATATGCAAATATGCATACTAATGTTTTGTTTAAAAACAATATTTTTCATATCCGTTTGAATGTTATCGCTGTTAATTTGTCTTATTTCTTTTGGCTTCACTTTCATCCCAATATTTTGTCACGAAGTCGAATTTTGTGATTTGCAATTATAGCCAACACGAGATGTTATTACGAATTTGGCAGCTTAACACACAGTTCATTAACTTTGCAATCGCCTTATAGGAAATTTTGATTGGACTTAAAAATACTCATACATGGATGTGTGTGACTAACCTACTACTGTACGTACATACATACCGAATACGTGTCTTCGCGACAATGTTTTAATTTAAATTAACACCCAAGACCTCTCCCTAATATTTGTATTTATACTCTAACTCTTCATGCATGGCCTAAATGTTATCATAACCTAAAAGTTTTTCGCGAAACCCTTGTCGAAAGATAGGTTTAAAAATTGAGGTGGGGCAAATGTTTGGCCCCATGTGAAAACCGTTTCAGTTTATGACATATGTATGTACATACATGTGTGGCGAACCAGTTTAGCCGATTTCAATTAGGTAAGCATGAAAATGACGATGACAACAAATGCTCACAAAAGAGACCAAAGAAGAAGTTATAATGGAAACTCGGCAAGATGGACTTTAACATGGTCATATGATTGAAATCAATCATTGCTTCTAACTGGAAATGTGAGTGTGTTCGCTCCGCACAAACAGGTTGTATTTCATCTATCGATGAGTTGCTTTCAGACATTTTCATATGTATACGTAGACACATACAATGATATATACAAGCGTTGATATACATATATACATAAATGTTAGAATAATCTTTTTTTTTCAAATTCTGTGCAATATTTTTTTGATTTATTTGCTAGTTATGAACTTAGATGTTTATCTACCATTTTATAAACTCAGTTTTTGTAAATACGTAAGGTTTAAAAATTGCAAATCCTAAAAGTAATGTTACGCTAGATCTAATTTTTGTCTTACCGTCCTTTCCTTTAAAAAAAAAGCTTCAAAAAGATATATAACCACATTTGATTTGATGAAGAATTGCGTCAAGGATATGTAAAAGACCACAAACCGAGGGGTTCCATGCTAAAAAAAAGCCGCTGCTTATTGACATTATTAAAGGGTTTTTAGACCTTACCGCAAAATGAGAGCGCACATATACATAAATATGTCTGTAACACAGTCCAATGTCAGTCATTCATGCGGAAAGACATGAAAAAGCAATTGTTTTTGCCTGCCAATTTTTTCTGCTGACATTTTGCTGAAATATGTGGTACATACTCGCATGTATAGGTATGTAATTGTGTTCAGTTTTATGCAAACAAGTTGTTTTCTCTTGCGCTTTAAAATCCAAACACATTTTTGTTTGTACGTATTATATTTACCACTGAAATTCGTTTGTTTGTTTTTTTAGCAATTTAATTTTTACCTCATTTGCCCACGTACTGAATACGGCAACGCCGTAATTGCTGTTGATTTCACGCGATTTGTATAGTGATTTCATAATTTCAATATTTGTTTTAATATAAGTATGTATGCATACGTATGTACATACATATATGCATACATTTTATATGTACATATGTGCGTATGTGCGTATACAATGGCACAATTTGGACTCTAAAATTCCAAAATCACCAGTTATCCCACATTTCGCCGTTATAAACAAAACATCACTGGTTCCTGACTAAAACACCTTCCTTTGACCATGATTTTTCAAAAGATAGTTTAAAAGGTTGCTCTAGTTCATCCTTATTCCTAAATTTACTAAACGAGTTAACTTCGTATAACTGTGCAAAAATACTGTTAACCCAGCATAGATCATTCAACTTATTTCAATGTCTAAATTTCTCCTTCGCTACCTCTTTTGGTTCTGATATTCGCTTTGGGCCGCCGATAGGCTTGGCTGATTTTCACTTTTATTTTCATTTTAAACAATAAATTTCTTTTGTATTTTCCCCCCGTAAATGAATTGCGTGCAGCCCACTAGTAACGCTAGAATTACAATCAAATATACATATGTATGTATCTGCCACATTCACTTTTTACCAGGCCGTTGCCAACATTTTGTTATGCTCAAGAGAACGCATGCATATCTGTCCGCCCGTCCGTCTGTGCGTGGTCATGATTTTATCAGCAGCTACAACATCGCTTTATTGGCACGATCGTCAGCGACGCTGGCACGCACAAAAGTGTGCGTAAAAAGACAGATAGAAATTAATATTTTCCAAAGTAGAAGAGTGCGATAGCGAATTAATGAACGCTGATGAGGCGCTTTACTTTGTTGAGACAATTCAGAAAATTGCCTTTTGACTATATCACAATTGTTTATCTTAGCATTAAGTAATTATAAATGTATGCATGTATGTAGCAAGTGTGTGTCTTGTTTTGACGCACTTTTCTTCTTTGCTTTCTGTGGCTATTTACTTTTATGGTTGACTTTTGTTTCTTCGACGCGCGTCTCATTTCACTTGCGTTGTGACTCTAAGGTAGTGGCTTTTCATATCTCTTCATTCGATTGCGTCCACACTTATTCGTCGTCTCCACCCAAATTGTTTTTTTTTACTACCTTGAAAATTATGCAATGATTTCGTACCGAAAGTGTGCCGAAAGGTGAATCACGCGTGTCTCATCGCTTTTGAGAACGAGGATATTTTTAAACAATATCTTGTGTGTTTATTTATTCATTTATTTTAAGGTATATATAAATTTATTCATTGAATTAACCTTTCTTACTTGCGCTTTCCGAAAAACTCGCTTTGTGTCTGTCCCGCCAATTGTCATTCTGCGGCGCACCCATTAGATGTCGGTTTAAATTAGGTGAATGCTCCTCAAATTGACAGCAAAAAGAATTCAATGTCAACGCTTTTCCTTCGTGCCCAATACTGAGTGTCTCCCAAATTCAATTCAATTCGATGCAACAGGTGTATCGCCACGCCTGCTTTTTCATACATATATTGCATATGTATAGATATGTGTGTATGTCTGTCAGCCTTTTGAATAGAAAATTTAGTATTGCTCAGAGTAGAAAATGTTTTTATGTAAATAAATAATATTCAATTGTTTTAACAAATCCATTAAAGTTTATCGCACGCATGAAATTCGTTTGCTATTTACGTAAAGGCCAATTTATTTTTATATTTATTTATGTTGACAAAGACTAATTTTTAACTATTCTTGTCATAGATTAGATATCGTTATCACTTCCCTAAATTTTCTATCTTTTCGCATTTTTAAAACGTTTTTATTATATTTTTTGAGACCAGTTTGCTTCACCTATTGAAATATATGTGATCCATCTCCTGAGTGACATGTTCGATAAGTACTTCACAGAGTTACCTCTGCAGCGCCCATCAGGGACTAACATGAACTTTTCATAGTTTTTGGCAGTGGCAAACCGTTGGCTTAAAATACTCTATATGAATCAACCAATATTTACCTCCCTCACATTTGATATGGAGACATTATAAAGAAAGATGTTTCAACATAAAGTTATCAAAAAACTGGGGACATTTAAAAAAATTAGGGATGTGTATACCGCACCAAAACTTTTTGACGTGTTTTTCTTAGCAATGGTTAGTGTTTATGAAAAAAATATATTTGAACGTGTTTCCTTACCAACTTTTTTGTTGTTGTGTTCCTTTACATATCAGCACAATTTTGCATAAGCTTTTATGATAAGATTATTATTGTATTTTTAGTTGAGTTGATAGGATTGCCATACAAATGCATGATAAACAGAAAGTTTGCTGGTATTCTACAAATACCGTCGCCCATTATGATATTTTGTTTTTGGTATTAGAACTGTTCTTAGTGTAAAATCATAGGATTATAGGTAGTTGTGTGGCAATTGATTTGATCATTAGTAAACGGTATTTAGAGTAAATTATGCCAAAGTGTTTTGAAATGGTGATATATTGGCTCGCGTTAAGCACAGGAGATTTAACGGTACTCACTTTGTTTTTATCAGCAATGACGATGTAGAAACCAGAGATCTGCAAGGAGTTACTTGAATTTGGTGTTAACTTGTACAACATCAATGTATGTATGACTTGTTACTTGAAAAACGTCAAACATACAAGTCGCAACTTGCTTGTTCCATTTCATACCTAATCAACACAGTGATCATGTTTGCTTGTTCGAATCATACACATGTACAGTTTGAAACGATTCAAATCGTTGCTGTACAGTCGAGGCTTGTTCTGTAGAAATGACTTGTTGGATTCTTACCAACTCAATTCCAGTGTTTTTATTGCATATTCTGACGTGCCCAAAGTATGTCTAATACTATTGACAATATTTCTGAAAAACTTAGAAGTGGTATTCTAAGAAAATCATTAAAAAGAAAAGGACGTTGAAGTGTGGTCAGTTTTTTGCGAACTTCAATGGTAGTGGATGCACTGTTAATGAATTTGTATGCTGCCGTAAATGGGAAGCCATCTTTCGGCATAATGGAATGCAAGCATCTAACTTACGCCGTCATAAGTGCTTCATAAGGAAAACCCAAGAAATTCCCTGTGTACAAGTAGGGCAAGAACAAAAAAAGGATAAATCCAAAATATATACAAAAAAGAACACAATTCGCAAGTAATTTTGATGCCATGGAATGGTGGGAAAGCAATAAAATTGAGTTTCCAACTCTTTCTAGCTTCGCGTTTAAAATATTATCAATTCCAGCTAGCAGTGCAGCCAGTGTGCGCACTTTTTCACTTGCAGGTAATATAATAGTAGAGAAACACAATCGCCTAGCTCCTAAGATTGTGTATAATATCTTATTTTTAAATTCTGTTTTCAAAAATGAAAATAACTAAGCAAATAATATGGGAAGAAAATGTCCTTGTCCAAATAATACGCACATATGTATTTATATGGTAATATTCTGCATTTACATATATACGCATTTCTTATTTAACACTTATCAATATATTTATATAAACAATAATTTCCAAAATTAAATAAACAAAAAGGTTGAATGAGCATGAGAAACCAAAAACTTTACAAAAGTCTTATTTTATTATTATTATTTTCATCCATAAATTGTATCACATACCTTCTAACTATGTATGTATACAGATTAATATGAATTGAAAGTACGTACATCGAACAAGTCATACGTACTTTTCTGCTTAATGTTCAACTCATTGATGTGTACATTTCTTTCGAACAGAATCATTGATGCGTATATTTAACACAAGCTGTCCTATCGAACAATGACATGGCTTGGCTTGTTTGTCTTAGAGGAGTGCAACTCATACCTATGAATTGCTTTACAACGTGCTGGCTTGAAGCTTGAAAAAGTTACTTGTTGCAGATCTCTGGTAGAAACCTGTTGCTCTTGTTACTTTGTCTTCTGTTACTGTGAGCTCAATTGGTAAAATTTCCTTAATTAGCCGTTTAGCTTTTTTAACATAAATATACTTCGAAGGAACGACCAAAATACCGACAATCATTAGTATGAAGTCCGAATGTAAAACTTTGGAAAATCTTCCATCAGAAGACATTTAATGCCTTTATCTTGATTTCTTATCTGGAATTGTTTGCTTTATAATGATCGTATGTGTTTAGATATTAACTGTCTATTGGAAATTTCAGGGCGGCACTTGGCAACTGGCGAAACGAGAATGTTTTCTTGTGTATTTACTTATGTATATATACGATGTCCTTAATCGTAATATTCGATTTATTATTCAGCATATTTAGTATAATAAAAAGTCTCATACCCCAAGCGTCTTCTTATTGTTTAATATACCATCGGACATTATTTCCAAAGCAACCGCATTTTCTGTTCCAATACACTTTTGCTCGACTTATAGCTGGATTCTGTAACTAGTCTCTAGTCTCTATTTGAGACATTTTGAGGTAAAATCTCAATTTCTGACTAGTTACTATTCACTAAACAGTCTCTAGCGTTAGTCTCAAAATATTGACTCAAACTTGAGACCTGGAAATTAGCAGGTCACAAAACCAAAAAGAACTCTTGTCTGACATTTTGAATATACTGAATAGAGATCATCACAGATATTAATCGATTGTAACTCAAAATCGCAAATTTAGAAACTTGAGACAGTATCACGGTACAGAATCGCACGGTTAATGTCATCCTACGATGACAGTTATCGATAACGATAACTTTCTTAATCTGCTTTGACATTAAATTTGGTTTCCATTTATTGCAACAAATTTGAAAGTCTTAGAAATATTGAAAATGTATTTATTTGTTCTACACTTGCAAGCAATTTATTGGAAACCAACAAAGGTGCTTTCTCATTAGGGGTATTCTCTTGCTCTTGCAAAACCCTTGCACGGTGCACGAATTGCAGATATTTCCTCTTGGGGCACCGGCACAACAACAAACACACGCAGAATATTATTTGCAATGGTAAAATAAATGCACGTAAAAAAATAATTGCAACCCTGTGCTAGCTGTAATTTTACTTAAATACATATTTTGACGTTAAATTGTTGAGGAAGGTAAATTTTAATTAGATTTTATAATTTCTATTTAAATTATAAAGATTTGTTACAGTTTTTTTGTTAAGAATGAATGCCAATTCACAATAGTCATTTACAATAAACTGGCCGAATTAGCCGTTCATATATCACTAGATTCTGCAATTGGTGCTCTCGTGCCCTTGTATATTTCGGTATAGGATTTTTGCAATCTGCAATCTTGCAAGAGCAAGAGAATCCCCCTATTGCGACCGCTTCTCCTAGTCATACACGGAAATCTCTGCTGTCGATAGCAATTACTTTATTTTACCAGTTTCTCACGTTCTAAGCTCGATTTGTTAAAACAATTAGTGGGATAATGTCAAAAACATGTCGAATCGGGGAAGTGTAAAAACGTTAATGTTTACAGTTGAGAATTAAGTCACGGCTTGTGCACACATTGCCGATCGGCTACTGGCAGTATTTTTATGGAATTTATCTATAACACGACGGTAATCGAACATACTCTTAGACGTCTATTGGAAATTTTATGTTTGATAAAAGCCATACTATATAGATGTATGTGGGTTGGTATATTATTTGTGACCTCGCTTTGGCGCCCCATCAACCGTTTTATGGTTGCCAATTATTCAAAATTACTACCTAATTAGTTGTGCTTAAGATTTCTGATAACTATTCGCTTCTCACTATTTGTTCGTTCCAATTGAATGATTGTTTTTCAACACTTTCCTTGTCGTTGTAATTAGCCAATATTGAAAAATAACTTGTATACCTCTCTAGAATATCTGTTCAAAGTTTTACATGCAATTAATTTTTTCATTGGTCTGAAGTTTTTTTATGAAATGTTGTTATAAAAACAAACTGTTATTCGTTATAGTTGCAAACAATTATTCCTATTCTGTTTTGTTATTATCTGCTGTTGTTATTTTTACTTGGCTACTGAAATTAGTAGCCACATTATTCAGAATAAAAAACAAAACGGGGAAACAAATGAGCGCCACAATTCACTGATGACCGTGGCGGTATCCATTCATTCATACTTTTGTAAATAGTTCGAGCAAGTGTCCGAAACACCAACTCGCACAGCTCTCGCAGTTCCAATGCCTCTCTTACGCTCTGATGATACATTTGGATTCTCGTGACATTCAAATCCATCCATCGTGCGCATTGTTCGTTACAATTTTAAGTTTTTTCATTTTTAAATCGTCCGTCCCAACCATTATATCTTACTTAATTTTTTATGGAGCAATATTTTTCTAATTTTTCGCTATGTTAATTGTGGGGGTTCGCTCGGCAACATAGATCTGCTATGTACTTTCGTGTTATGTGTGTGTGTCTGTTCAGAGGAAATGGGGATCATGCTGTCTGCACTACCATCGTGCTGAGCAGCGTATTAGGCAATAATAATTAATATTATGCTTGACTCATTTGCTTTCTATTTCTGCTTTTGTATTTTTTTCCGACAGCTTGACTGTTTTTCTTTGTCTGCTAGAATTATTATTTAATCTTGAATAGTTGCTTTTAATGACTTGTTTTCCTTTCACTTTCATAGAACTCTTCTCCGTTTTCGATGTGAATGACCTTTGAATATAAAAGGAAGATTTGCAACTTGCTCAGTGATGAATGAGTCCAGTTTCAAATATTACTAATACAAATAACGGAACTATTTTAAATAATTAATCTGTAGTGCAGTCGCCTAGGGAACGTATATACTACTAACTAGTTGAACACTATTTTTGGTATATTAATTATTGGAAACACTCAACTGAAGTGTGAAGAAATTTCAATTGTCGACCCTAAATGTCAATGTTTCATTATTTGCGTTTATTTTCCAGCTTTCTCGCAAATTCAAATTTAACGCCCAACAGTCAGTGTGTGTGTGTGTTCTCCCACAGACACATCCCAACATTTGAGCGTGAATATTTCGCGGTTCATTTTGCTTTTTGCTTTCATTTTCAATTTCTTCTTTTTTTATTTCCGCAGTCGTCGCTCCAAGCGATCGTTTTATCGCTAGCTGGTTAACATTTTTGATGATTTTTATCACTCTCTTTGGCACTCGGTAGTTATGATGTCATCGCGCACTCAGCATTGAAAATATGTATATGATTTTGTATGATTATGCACTTAACACAATCAATTCAGTTAGTTGAATGGTTTTTTGTGTTTCTGTAAAGTGTACTTTTCGTGTTTATTCCACATTCATATTTTTAATTTTGAGGCATTCACTTGGACTCGTCTGTGCTCGTTTCGATGTTTTGGTTTATTTGCACTTGCAACGTGGCGACAGTGAATAGCACATAACTAGAAGAGGGGACAGGACTGATTCAACTCGCCGCAGTTTTTCTCCATATTTTGATATCGTTAACACAGTGTCCAGTCATAATGAGATCATCATAATAGCGATTGTTAGTTTCGGTAGCGAAGTTTTCGCTATTAACGAATATATTTTCTTTCAATTTAATAAAGTTCTTATTGCATTTACTCTATATATAAAAGTTGGGGCAGAGCTCTCGTAGCTTTTTGAACTTGACACACTTATGTACGTGCGACTGCCTTTTTTGTTTAATTATTTTCGTTTTTAAATCTTCCATCCACTAGCTAACATCTTCCCCAAGCTTCTTAACATTCATTATGCTTCGCAGACGGATTGTTATGTAAAACTTAATTTAATCGCGCAATTGATTGCCTTGAAAGCGAGTTTTATGCTGTCTGTTTTAAGTGCACACAAATGCATATGTATGTATGTCCATAGTTAAGTTGGTGTGTATATTTGTACATTAAAACTTTTAAAGCAATGCATTATGCAATGACATTTGAAGTACTTCGGTTACTTTAATGCCCTTTATGAGTAATTTTAAAGACAGCTTCTACCCCAATCGGCAGGGTAGCTCTTGCTTTTTGTTTGTCTGAAACTGCCTTCATCTCCAACGTACATATGTATATAAATATGTATGTAGCGCAATATCTTATGCCCATTTAATTATTTGGTGTTTATTTTACGAACTTTTTTCGCTTGCCACTTTATTAGCGATGGAGGCGAATGCGTCATATCCGTTTCTATTTCAGATAAGTCAAAGCGCATATGCACATACATACATACATGTATGTATATTTACATTATGCTAGGCAGACATTACTACGCTTTTTATAATTTTCGACTTTATTTCTTATTTGCTCCCACAAATTCAACGAAAATATTTATACCAATATGGTTTTCTTCATTTGTTTCTTTTCTATAATTAAAACTGAAGCGCGTCTTTTGATATTTCGGTTGAGTAGACTTTTGTTCGAATTAATTTGTTGTTGGAGTTTGGCACCACATACTTTGCGCAAGCAAACAAGCATTTTATAAAGTGTAGTATGTTACTCATACCATTTTTCCTTAAAGAAAACAACAGTTTCCTATTCTATAAAGCAAGCGATTCGATCTTTGTAGTCCTCAAACTCATTTTCTCGCCAATACGACCCGGACGATACTTTTTCCATGAGTATACAAATGTATTGAATTATACTGTCATTTAACATCCAACCAATAATTAATTTTCTACGAAAAACTTTAATTGTGCCTTACAAAAAAATATAATAGGCAATAATGTCGAAATCGCGCACAACAAACAGTCTTATTATAAGGCTCATTATTGTCACAGCTCGAAATAAAACTTGCGAAAACGTGCAATAATGGCAAGTCTATCTGAAATGCCCTCAAAAAATGTGTACAAATGAAATCAAGTTCAAGGTGAAATTTGTTGCTTTGAAAATGTATGTTTCGACTCGTGCGAGGCGCTTAATGCAAATTATGAATGCTTGCAAGTGTGTGAGTGCGTCTGTGCAAAGTTGTATATGCAAAGGCAAAACAGATGCACCATGATGCAAAGCGACAAAAAGTTTTTAGGTAAAATTGAAAGAGCCAAAATCGTTTCGCCATATTTTTCATATGCACACATACATATGTATGTGCACGAGTATGTATTCAAAATCGCTTGTTGCTACCTACATACTGATCATATGTACATATATGTGTATGTATATACATTTGTTTATTTAAATTTGAACGGCATGTGGGAGTTATTTACCTTCGAGCACTGCATCCATTTACCTGTTGGCCAAGCTTAAAACTGTATGTATTATATAAATTCAGACTAACATGCAGACATGTGTACATAAGTATACACATATTTTTAATGAGATGTCTACTTTTTAATGGTTTGTTTGAAAGCCTTGCACCTTTTGCATATAATTTTCATGAAATTATTGCATTTTACAAGCAATTCACACCTATACTAACCACTTATATATGTATGTATATACATATGTACATACATACGAAACGTAGGTTTGTACGCCATCATGGTGGTTCGTCGTTGCTGAAAAACGCTTACAATAAAACAACTTAAACTTTTCTGCAGCTACGTTGGCAATTTCAATGATGCTATTTACCGATTTCACTGACGCAAATGCGCAAGAGTAAATAATAGACAAAACACCAATAACAACAGTAATGCTGAAATGCTGAAATGGTCAACAACCATGTGGGGGGAAATTCGGTTTTACAACTTTGTGGTTTGACGATTATGTCAATGCAACGTCACCGCCGTACATGTACTTCCGACAACGCACATAATCGGTTTTTATTTATGCCATCATCATCATTCAAGCATGTAAAAGTGGCCAAGTAATAGCAAAATATATAAACTGGCTCGTACCCATTCAAGCGAGTTTAAATATTCAAGCAGCAAACACGTGCATTTCCATTTCCTCGACGTTGGTTACGTTAGCCCCTGCCCATATGATTATGAATAGTGGCTCCAACATTATTGCCATTATCGTGTCGAGCATTACATTGCGGTCAACATCTTTAATTGCCAGCAATTTCTTAATAATACATAGTTGCGTATAAATGCACTGTCCGTCCTGCTTACTTGGTTTAGGTGAAATCCACCAAACCAAACTGGCAAGGCTGGTCCAGCAGCTGTAATGGCGGCGCTGTTGCACTGTAAATAGCGCTAAACATAAATAAAAGCGAAACTTGTTTTGTTTATTACTATTTGAGATTTCACTTGTCGCAGCCACGTTCGTTTACCTTATGCAGATGCTGCGATTTTCCACACTCGAGTTGTTTAGCAGAGGTCAAATGGATATTTACGATTTTTGAAGAGCTTTCTCAAAATCAAAATTCTGAAAAGATTAGAATTGTTAATTTTAGACAAAAAAAAAACTTTTTGTATTGATTTTATCATTATTCTATGTACGAGGTGTCCTTCATAAACTCGTTGATTTTCAAATTTCTCTAACTACCTAATTGGAAGAACTAAAGTGGGCTAAAGTTATTTCATTGTATTCGCCACAGCCATTTTTTCACAGCATTAATTATGAGAGATAAAAGTGCATAACAAAAACAAAATTATAATCAGCGAAGATTCATCAAATTTGGTGCTTTGTACCAAGAAATCCCAAGAAGGTCGAGAATAGGTCACTCAAACATTTTACGACACCAAACCTGTACAAAGTATTATAAACGCAGAATTTATGTTCAGAAAAGCTATAAATCGCCCAATTAAAGTGTCTAATGTAAACATTAAACTAAAAAAATTTTAAAAATTATAAAATTTTGTAATTGAATATCAAATTATATCGGCATACTTTGCTAATATTTCTTTCATTTAAGCTCCACATTTGAATAACTATAAAAAGACGAGCTTTAAACAAGTCCCAAATTGTTCAATGATGTTTATTCTATTACACATTTTACGTTGTGAGCTTTTTAGCTTTATTAAAAAAATATTTATCAATGAATCACGCTTCCAGATGAAATCACATTTTATTTGTATTTCACTTAGATATATGTACATATACATATATTCATTGGAAAAAGTCGTTTGAATAAAGTAAATAATAAGTAAGCGTTTCATTGCCACAACAAGTCAAACTCGGCGGGATCTTATGAACTCAGTGACTCATTGGAGAAAATGTGGAGAGTAATAATGCATAAAAATACGAGTGTGTCAAAATCAAACACATTTCAATTATAATTTTTATAAGATAAACATACATATGTATATAGAAGATTTTTCCTCATAACGTTCACTCGAAAGACAGGTTTCTCATAACAATACCGGTTATTACAATATCTATTTATTTGCTATTTTTAAAAAAATGTATGAATGTTTACTTATCTAATTCCCTATTACTTTTATTTAATTGCAGATTGTTTCCGCACTGACTGTTGCCGCCTTTACAAAGCTGAATTGATTTGTGCTGACCAGAGCGGAGGAGCCACATACCAAAATGTCGCGCAAATCGGTATGTATAAAATTTAGTTGCTTGAGTAAAAAGCCATTAGGACGCAAAATAATATATCCACTAATTAAACGAAGAAATCACACAGTTTTCTTCGGGCTCAGGCCTAGTGTCGCGTCATTGTGGTACGATATTGTTTTGTGGGGGCTTATAATTATCAATATGACAATTTCATGCGCAAATTTAGGGCCAAGGTAAAATTTATTGTACAAAAACTGTGGCGTAACTAACGTTCGAGAATCGCCAGCAAATATGTACATACATCTACACTGCACTATCATGTACATACATATGATGGTATATTTGTGCATTTGTAGTCCTAATAAATTACGATTTCAAGTGCCCGCAGTGATTACAAATGTCAGATATTTTTAAAGCCAATGTCAAAGGAAATTTTCGGTGTTATAAATAAAGCCGCTTAGAATTATGAAGAAAATTTCATATCAGTAGCTAGTGAGGCAAATAAGCCGAAATAGAAAATACCGCAATACAACATTATTGAAACTAAATTATATTTAATCAATATGAATCATTCAAATGGTAAACTTAGAATTTTTAAAGAGAAGCTTGTTTTAAAAATATTTCGCCACAACGGTTTACTCAAGTATATTTTTAAACACGAAAAAGAATCTATTTTGTGCATTTGCGTAACAAATTTAAAAACCAAAACAAAACAAAATTAAAAATAATATTTCTGATTTAACTTTCTCACACGAATTACAAATGCACAGTGCAATGAGCGATTTATGCAGCAACGACTGACAGTCGCTTACCAAATTATTAAGAGTGAAGTGCAGCCCCGCACTCTGCACCTCAGCGCCAGTTATACAACACTGGCATCACTCATGCGGTGGGTGGACGTGGGTGATTTGACGTGAGACATGAGTGTGCGGCTTAAATTATAAATAAGTCGATTTTTAATGACACATTGCTTCTGTTGGGGAATTTTCGGTTTAAACAAAGCTTTTATGTACCGTAACAAACTGGGTTTGAAAATATGGTGACTGTGTTATTGAATATAAATAATGCAAACATGGATCGAAGTTGACCATTGTCAGAATATTAATATAAACCCCCGAAATTGTCAATTATCGAAAAAGTTATATTATCTGTGATTGCGAGATATTAGAGAGAAATATCAGAGCAACAAAGTCAACTAATTGATCAAATGCCTTTTTCTACATTTGTAAAAATTATCTGAAAAGTAACGGCATATTTGCAGCAATTCCGCTATTACAAACTGTCATTTCATAGGCCTACTTAGCGAACGTATTTAATGATTTTGGAATTGTATGTGATCAAATAATTGACTGAAGCGGACGGAAAGCTGCAGCAAACTTCAGCTTTTCCTATTTCGCATAAAGTGGCATTCAGTGGGTGGAACATTAGAGAGATATAACAGTTTATTGTCGTTTCCGTTTTCTGTTTGTTTTGATTCTCGGCATGAGTCAGCCTCAACCAGTGGCCTACATATTATTCAGCATTTATATCGTTTGGTTTTTTGTATTTTTTCCGCAAATTGTTTTTAACAAAAATTAATGGGCTTGGTCTCCCGCCAACAAGCGTTACTCGGGGGGTACCTCATTGATCGGCATCGATACAGGTGTATGAGCAGCAATTTATGTGCGTAACCAACAACACAAGACATTTTCTGATGCGCAAAATCATTCGATAAAATAAATAAATTGCCACTGACTTAGCAAATGTTGCGTAGATTACTTCGTGATGTGGACTCCGAATGACCTAGTGAGCTAAAAAGATAGTATGAGTATACATTGGCACCTATGTATCTACCTGTCTGTGCGCTCGTACATCATTTTGCTCTACGGTAAATAAATATAACGCTTACACGTTGTTTATTTGCTTAACGGCACTTTGCCATCAATAAGTGGCTACCGAGTCTCGTTGCTCCATTTGCGTATTTCTGCGTTACTTAATTCCTTCAGGCATTCTATACAACAACAAAACAAACGATTGTATTTCATTTCCATTGACATAGGTAAATTGGATGTTCCATGCACTCAGGAGGGATGGAATTTATAAGGTTGCTCCCCATTACTACCGTTACGATCCCAGCTTTGTGCCGACTTTATTTACTTAACTCCCATTTTACGCGGATATGTGGAGTTCTCTTTGTTTCTAGTCAGTGCTAGATATGTTAGCTTTTTCAGTTACACGCAAGCTGGCGGACTCTTATGCTGACGCGCAGGGCGTAGCACTGCTTTCACGCTTAAAACTATTTCCGTTTCGGCGCTAGGCTTGCGTGCCGCTACTTACCCTCTAGATTTCTGTTGTTGTTGTCACTTGTAGAGGCAAGAAGGTGTGGTGTGTTCAACGTGCCAATATGCCATTCGCCTTGCACATCGACATGCGAGGGACAGATACTAGTGCCTAGTGATGGCCTAAATGTCCCACCCTCCAAGAGTCGATGGCTTAGAGGCCAACTAGAAACCACTGGGGGTTGTTGGCGTTCTGAATTGATTTATAATGATGGAATTTGTGGGAAAGCATTTCAGTCTTGACAGAACGGCCTAAACGAACGGTTTCTTCGTGATCGGAAAAATTAAATTAAAAAAAAACTTCTGGAACAGAGCGCAACTGTCGTTTAGAACAACGTTCTAGGGAGTGCAATTAATAAAATTAAAAAAAGTGTGAAACGCGGTAGCAATTTATAAATTAAACAAATTAAAGCTTGGCCCAATGGTCGTGTCCGATAGCCGTGTTCGGCTGCCGCGCTACGTTGGCAGCTGGAAACAAAAAACGGTTAGTGAGAATTGTACACTCATTTAATATAAATATTATATCAAAATTAGCAAAACAATAATCGTCCGAAATACATACCTACAAATACTGGAGTTTATATGATTTTGTGTGAGAAAACTGTGAAACTTCCATAATTCTGTTAATGTAGTGA
Source organism: Bactrocera neohumeralis (assembly GCF_024586455.1). Classification (NCBI taxonomy): domain Eukaryota; kingdom Metazoa; phylum Arthropoda; class Insecta; order Diptera; family Tephritidae; genus Bactrocera; species Bactrocera neohumeralis. The sequence continues at coordinate 3,845,408 of NC_065922.1, read as the reverse complement.
TAAAATACTACTGGCATTTAATTCAACGGATTTCTTGGAAGTACTCTAGCCTATTATGAGATTATTACTTATTATTCTGGAGAAGTAAATAAAATGAAGTGATAGTACCAAGCAGCGATTCAAAACTTCTGCAATCCATTGTTACGTTTATGAGAACCGTTGAAGTCGGAATTTGCTTGAAAGAAGATAATGCAAATAATAATTTATATATGTATACACAGAATCAATCAGGAGCCTTCCTCTTTGATGTCACTTAAAATGGCGCTGCTTTTGATACTTTGTATTACAATTGGTTTGTGTTGCTGTCATGTACAGTCTACAGCCAATAATAATAATAATAATGTGTCGTTTACACCAAACATTTCTGTTGCCTCCAAACTACTGATGCGAATTAAAGAAGAGAAGAAGATATTACATTTTTGAAAATATTTTCCTCTATCTTTTTGATACTTTTTTGTGTTTCTGCACATTTTCACTTTTATATTTTTATTTCGAATTGTAAAAGCTTTTTCTATAGATTCCTATATAACTTCCGAATTTTTCTTCTTATTAATTACGATAGTTAAGTTTATGTACCTTATTTCCTATTGGGTGTGTATCCTGAATTATTATATATTACCTATTTATATATTTTTCATGTGTATATAGTATACATGTGTTTGTATGTGCTTGACTTTGCGCTGCACACGTTTTCAGTGCGTTTGGACTATGAATGCATTAACCCAGAAACGTTAATTGGATTGAACATTCGCACGTTTGTTGCACGTCTAGCTGAAAAAAAGAGACGTGCGGCGACGAAAAAATAATGCTGAAATGTTTGCGCTGATATTTCTATCTTTATCTTTGACTAAACTGTGAACACTTGTTGTTACAGAAGAGGAGATGTGGTAATTTAAAACAACCGTTTTCATTTGGTCAAGGAATGCGACCCCTCCCGAGATTGAACATACTTATGAAGGTCCAAAAAGATCCGTGTTAATGTAGAGGGGAAAATTAAAAAAAATAGTATTTGAGTAACTTCTGGAAAAATTAAAAATTTTTGCAGTATTGCTTTTCTCTCTCAAGTTCTTCTATGCGTCATTATCTTAGAACGCCAACGTCCGTCCACACACTCACAGCGCCGTGTCGGATGTGAATTAATTTAGACGCACTCGTGCGTTTTCTCCAACGCTATTGGAACCTGATTGCCGTTTGGTTATGCAAGCTTTTTGCTATGCCCAACAAAGCTCCGCAAAGCAGTCATATAAGCGCCGTAAAACCCCAACGAACTCGTCACATGCTACTAAGCCGACCGTCGTTGCGCTGTCGTTGAAGTAGCAGTGCGTGCATTCGATTTGCTATTTGAACTAGCTATACTATATACCAGTAAATATGTACATATGTATGTATGTATGTGTATAGGCATGCTTATACCACATAAACTTAAGTGCATGCAAAATAAGCAAATCCAAGCCGTGAGCAAGCGGACACTATTGCTGACCGCTGTCCAATTACTAATGAGCGCTAAGCAGCACTGCCTCGTCCATCCAACTCACCCGCACTACCTGGCAGTTGTTCGCGTGGGCTTTTCACTTAATTTTGTATGCGTTTAGATGTGTTTGCACGCGCTCCATTGGATCTGTCTCGATTTGTTTTTTTGTACGAATGTGTAAATGCGTGCGGGTGTAGACAACAGCTGTTGTTTGAATGTGACATCACGTGCATGTAAGCGTGAAACTCACCCGTCGCCCGCGACCTTCCGTTACTTAAAGGTAGTACTTTGCCCAAATGGAGCCCCTTTCATGCTCACCCAACTCTCAAATGCAAAGTTGAAATTTTTTCATATTTATCGTTATCGCTACTGTCGAATTGCTTGTCGCTCCTCATGGACTCAGACTTGCCGAGCTCTTCGCAAGTGTCCCATACATACACGAAGCAAAAATCTAATTTTTATGCAACGAAAATCAATAGTCTGCGACAAACGAAGAAAAATGCAACAAATAAATTAAACAGTAACCGTAATCGATCGATAGTCGAGTACTATATACAAATTAACTATATTGTTGCATAATCGCAGTAACAATAGCAATTTGTCGCCAACCAACCGCCTTACACGCCCACCCCTGTGAGAATGCTATTCAAGCGTTTTAGAGTGTTTGCGAATTCCTTTCCGCCTAACTGCCACCATTACTGATTTTCTATTTTTTACAGTTCTTTCTTACGTAATTAAAGTGGTTTACATTAAATATGTTATTTTGAGTTATATGTTTTTAATATTTTCTAACGAACTTCTTGTGTTTTAATTTTGTAGCTAAATGTACGCGTCACCACCATGGACGCCGAGCTGGAGTTTGCCATACAACACACGACCACCGGCAAGCAGCTCTTCGATCAGGTCGTCAAAACGATCGGCCTGCGCGAGGTCTGGTTCTTTGGCCTGCAGTACACCGATTCAAAGGGTGATTCCACATGGATCAAACTTTACAAAAAGGTAAGGTATTGGAAAGACATGACTGGGGACATTTCATCTTCTCTTAAGCTTCAGTTTATTTTATTTTTCTTTTCTTAATGCTGAACTATTTGACGTCGTTCTTAGAATTTTATGTTACATTCCTTATCGGTGTGTAAAATAATAGAGGAAAAAGAAAATGTGATGACGATGAAGTCACTCTTCAGGAAGTTTTCTATTGAATATTACCTGTTTCCTCGAAGATAATGTTTTCCAAAAGAATACAAATTCGGATATTGTGCAACGATAGAAAAATAAAATACGAGCTCTCATATCTTTGAAGACTAGTAGTAGTAGTATAAAAAAGCAATTGCAAAAAATATCAGTAATCAGGACCTCTATAACATATAGCTGCCATACAAACTGAACGATCGGAATCAAGTTTTTGTATGGACAACTTTCACATTTGACAAGATATACTCACGAAATTTGATATAGATTATTTTCTAAGGCAACAATGTAATCTCCGAAGAAATTGTTCAGATCGGTTAACTATAGCATATAGCTGCCATACAAACTGAACGATCGGAATCAAGTTCTTGTATGGACAACTTTCACATTTGACAAGATATATTCACGAAATTTGGTATATGTTATTTTCTAAGGCAACAATGTAATCTCTAAAAAACTTGTTCAGAACGGATTACTATAGCATATAGCTTTCATACAAACTGAACACATAGTTACTAACAGATATGCACCTGGGAAGGGTATTTAGCTTCGGTGCAATCGAAGTTAACGTTTTTTCTTGTTTTATCAACAATTCGCCTCAGCTCTTCAACGGCCACAAATAATGTTTCTGCAACCTTTTTCACAGAACTCCACAATAATTAATCTTAAGAGACATTTAAATATTAGTAAAGTTAAAAATTAACAAATTTTTTTGGATTAGGGGTCACGATACAGTTATTCTTACTGTTATGGAGAAAAAAAGTGTTCAAGAGTAATCCTGAGGTTAAATAATTCTTGTCCGGATGTAAATCAGAATCAGTTTCATCAACATAAATGAAAAAATGTCCGTTGTGGTTGTGAACTAGTGACCATGAAAGTTTTAAGGGTTCTTCTATAATCATAACAAATATGTATGGTCAAAACATAAAATTTCATCGATATTTCATAACATTATTTAATTATGACTGAACATTAAAGATTCATTTGAACTGATACGGGAGTTTATATCGTGAGTTGGATTATTGACTCCAAAATAAGCCATTTATACAGAGCGCAAATATCCCTCTTATATAAGAAAGGTTCAAAAACAAAGGCGTACATTTATTTTTCAAAAACTAACGGAAGTAACCGTTCGAACTCGTAGAACACTAATTACGAAAATGCGAATCGGCTAATCAAATTTATTAAAGCTAAAAAAAACCGGATAAATAAAATTCACCGGTATTACTCGCATAGGAAGTATGGCATCGGCCGTGCTATCGAAGAAAACGAACTTTTTACGAATTCTGAATTGATTGGCTATTAATTTGGATTTGGAGAAGTATATCTGTCCTTTAGAAAATTACTATTAAAAAAATAACGAAAATTTTCGGTGATTGCTTCGCTTGACTGAATCCAAACGTCCTCGAACACAACATACGTACGTACATTGGTGACCGTGAATCGGCTCTGTAAATACATACATAAAGTTGGCTAAATACTCGATGACACGAGCAGTTATTAAACACACATTTCTCGTTTTATCATTTCTTACTAAATGTTTATATGAAAATTGCCAAATTACTCGAATAATTAACATTTCTATATACAAACAATGGCTGCCGCACAGCCAGAGTCGCCAGCCATAAAAACCATAAAGTACTTGAAACGCGTCAAGAAATATGTGGATAAGAAAACAGCCGATGGCCATCAGAACAGCAATGATGTTAGCGACGAAGACGACGATGCCGATGACATGGTGAGCCTGTCGTATTGAACCACTGCGATACTTCAACTTTATAGCAAGCCCATACCAATACAAATGTCTAGCTTTTGAAACCCGCTATAGCATTGAGTTGGGATGTAGAGATCGAGCTAAACGAAAGTAATTTAATATGTGACCCCAACGTGTTGTTTCCTTTGTAAATCTTGTGAAATGAGTTTTATTATTTTTAAACTCGTATCTTAGTCTCCAGTATAGCGTAGTAGTGCCTTAGTTTCGATGTATCCAATTTTTATTGTTTTTGTTTTGTGGTTCCTTTCACGCTCTATTTTATCAAATCGGAGGTGTACATTTATAATACGAAACCTTTATTAATTTGCCACCTTTTTCTCATTCTTACTAATGCACCCATAAATCACATCGTTTGCCAATAGACTGGATCAATGCCATTCTCCACTTGGGTAAATGTTTTACGAATTTGTTTAACTCTACTCATTTCGTTTTGCTTTGTCGATTGAATAAGCTCTAACTGATATTTGCTGTGTTACCTTTTCTGTACAGGTTTTGAACCAAGACGTGAAGAAGGAGAATCCTCTGCAGTTCAGATTCCGCGCCAAATTCTACCCGGAAGACGTTGCTGAGGAGCTCATTCAGGACATTACGCTGCGCTTGTTCTATTTACAAGTGAAGAATGCCATACTATCCGACGAAATCTATTGTCCCCCAGAAACGTCCGTGTTGCTCGCTTCGTATGCCGTTCAAGCGCGCCATGGCGACTACAACAAGAGCATGCACACAGCCGGCTTTTTGGCTAACGACCGCCTGTTGCCGCAACGTGTCATCGACCAACACAAAATGTCCAAGGACGAATGGGAGCAGTCGATTATGAACTGGTGGAAGGAGCATCGCGGCATGTTGCGCGAGGATGCCATGATGGAGTACTTGAAGATCGCACAGGATCTTGAGATGTATGGTGTGAACTACTTCGAAATCCGCAATAAAAAGGGCACCGACCTGTGGTTGGGCGTGGACGCGCTCGGTCTGAACATCTATGAGCAGGACGACAAGCTGACGCCGAAAATCGGTTTTCCTTGGTCGGAAATCCGTAACATTTCATTTTCGGATAAGAAGTTTATTATCAAGCCAATCGATAAGAAAGCGCCCGATTTTGTCTTCTTTGCGCCGCGTGTACGCATCAACAAACGAATCCTGGCCTTGTGCATGGGCAATCACGAACTGTACATGAGACGTCGCAAGCCCGACACAATTGATGTGCAGCAGATGAAGGCGCAAGCACGCGAGGAGAAGAATGCCAAGCAACAAGAACGGTAAGTTTGTATAAAGTCTAGAGAATGGTTGTTGTTCAGTTACTGATTGGGTGCTATATGATTTCAGTGAGAAACTGCAGTTGGCACTAGCGGCACGCGAACGTGCTGAAAAGAAGCAGCAAGAGTATGAGGATCGCTTGAAGCAGATGCAAGAAGAAATGGAGCGCTCCCAGAAGGACTTGCTGGAAGCGCAGGAGATGATTCGCCGTCTCGAGGAGCAATTGCGTCAACTGCAGGCAGCCAAGGACGAGTTGGAGCTGCGCCAGAAAGAACTGCAAGCTATGTTGCAACGTCTTGAGGAGGCAAAGAATATGGAAGCAGCTGAGAAAGCCAAGCTGGAGGAGGAGATCATGACCAAACAAATGGAAGTACAACGCATTCAGGACGAGGTGAACGCCAAGGACGAAGAGACTAAACGTCTGCAAGACGAAGTGGAGGAAGCTAGACGCAAGCAGGTAAGAAAACTGGAAACAAATTTGCCTATTGCCTTCGTACAAAAGACTAACTATATTTTGCGTATGCAGGCGGAAGCTGCTGCAGCGCTTTTGGCCGCGTCAACCACACCTCAACATCATCATGTAGCCGAGGATGAAAATGAGAATGAGGAGGAGCTGACGAATGGTGACGGTGGCGGTGATGTTTCACGCGATCTGGATACAGATGAACATATCAAGGATCCCATCGAGGACAGACGCACACTGGCCGAGCGCAACGAGCGCCTGCATGATCAATTGAAGGTGAGTTTACGGATTAAATGTGACTTGCAGATTTTAGAATGTTACTAACAATAAATTTTAATCGAACATTTTAAGGCTCTGAAACAAGACTTGGCACAATCACGCGACGAAACGAAAGAAACGCAAAATGATAAGATCCATCGGGAAAACGTGCGTCAAGGTCGCGACAAGTACAAGACATTGCGCGAAATACGTAAGGGCAACACAAAGCGTCGCGTGGATCAATTTGAAAATATGTAAATTGGAGAGTGGCAGCTTGGTGCGCACTGGCCGAGGATGACTGGTATCACTATGACGCCAGTCCTTTGTATAGAACAACAAGATCAACAGAAGCGGCTATATCAACAATAAAACAACAACAATTACCAGCAAGCAATCAACCAACTAACAAAAAACACCTCCGCTCGATCGGCGACCTTCAAGTCGATCGTTATTTAAATGAAAGAATTACTATTTACGAATTAAGAATTGAAATTTGATACACTTTTGATAAGATAAAGTCTTCGATGTCGCAAAGTAGATAAAACCCTAAAGAAAAACAAAAAAAAAAATCATAAACGCTTACAAATCAAATTCGTAGAAACAATCAAATGCATTTTCTTTTCTTTTTGAATATAAAGTAAATCTAATGACAAATGACAAACGTAAGAAAAAGAAAGATTGCTGTTCCTCCTAAAAGTTAACGATTTCGTTGTAAAGTCGTTTACATTTTTGTTTTTGCCTTTTATTCATTTTTTAATCTAATTTGCGAAATATTCCTGTGCTTTTAGCATTTATTTAAAATCTTTTAAGTATTTAAACTTAAACTGAAAGTTTGCGAGTATTTTTGAAATCATACTGAAAATATTTTTCCCGAGCGATACTAAAATGTCAATTGTTTTTTCTCCCTTTTAGTCACTTAAAATCGCCAAAATGAAAAACGTAAATCCAGGCATTTCTTGAATCGTTCCGTCTTAATTATTTTATTATTGAGTACCAACTTTATATATACACACAGATATATATATAAATTGTATTTTTTTTTGTTTTTTTGAGAAAAACTTTTAAATGATATAATAAAAGATAATTTAAGGCATAGTTGTTCTATATATATAATTATTACACATTATTATTAAATAACAGTACTATTAATTTGAAAGGATAAATATAAATGGAAGTCGAATCATTCAAGCAAGAGAAAAGAGCAACGCAACGGGAATCCATTTACACAAAAATTGTTATTATTACTTGGCAAAATAATTATATTATACATAATATAATAAAATAAAAATAAACCATTGTATTATTAGAAGAAGTTGGAAGAAACGTAAAGTAAATAACTTAAAGTTTTGAGTAAAGGGAGATGGGATTTCGAAAAACTTCAATATATTATTTTAAGTCGGACGTCGGCTGCAATTAGCATCATTATTTTTACATTTGTTTTAAGAGAAATAAGTACCACCACCAATGGAATGGAAGAATACATTAAAAGTGTTGTTGGTGAAGTTGAAAACCATTCACATTTGTTATTGTGGAAGTATCGAGCGTTATGCTAGGGATTTTCGCTACTGGAGTTGGCTTGACGGACAATGACGACATACATAACACAAACCGACTCAGAAAGCAACTTGCTAAAACAGACCTATCGTTACCACTTGCTCCCAACCGACTATATGTTTTCTTGTTTTTTTAATTAAAAGCATGTTTAATTCCACTAGGTTATAGCTAAGATTTTTTGAAGTTAAAGTATTACAACTATAGAGAAGACGAATATACTGCATTCTCAACCACTTGGTAGGCCAATAAATAAAAAAATAAAAGTAATGAAAAAATTGCTGAAATACCAAACAATAGCGATTGGTTTAACAGATCAGCAAAATGAAATTTTTAATCTTATAAACAAGTAATTTGGTCCTTCGCGGAGAGTGAAGTTGATGTTTTGTATACATATAAATATGAAAATGCGATAAAATTAATTTGCATAAATGTAAAAAAAAAAATAAACTGGTTTTAATGGAACAATAAAAAAGCAAATGGTTGATTTATAAATAAAACAAAAATGATTTTGATATGAAAATCCTATACTCTGTTTTTTAACTTTCTGGCGATTTATTCAATTAAAACACCCAATATTTTTGTTATTTTGATTTTGACTGTCAGTGTAGTAAAAAGAGAAGAAAACCAAAACAAACCGTAAATCCTTTTATATGGAATTTGTGGTACGGAAATTTAAATTTTTTATAGTAATATTCGCTTCCGATCCTATAGCATTAATAATATACAGGTGCAACTTTAGCAGTCCTTCAGTACACAGCCCCATAACCTTAAATTTTTTAATTTGTCTATAATTTTCTTATGTGTAGCTTCAGTACTCTCTATTTTAGAAAATGTTGTAAATCTTTTAATTTTCATCTGCGAATATCCGACATTTACTAATTCACTAGGTTTTGAAAGCCTTAATGTATATTACCTAAAGTTTATTTTTTTGCAGATTTTAGAAATTCTGAATTTGTTTACGAAAATGCACCGCCTACGTTCTCCGTTACTTTCACACAAATGTTAAATCCAATTAAATTAGTTTAATTATCAGTGGCACGTTTGAACAATAATTTATAAGAGACAACTGTTTGGATACGCTAAAAATAATCATCTATTTCGGATAACATGTGCATGTTTGTACATATGTACATATGTAAGTACATCTAATGGCGGTCTAATGATTTTTATTTTTCATGGAATATTTATATATTAGGCTAAAAAAATAAAAACACTGAAATTGAATATAGCAAATAAAAAATGTATACTTTATTGAATCACTTCTTTCTAAACTAAGCGACGACTATGTGCATGCATATGTATGTACATATATCTGTACGTACAAAGTATATTGTCGAAAGTGCAAGTTTATTTAAGAACGCACCCACACCTACAAATATACAGAAGCTTATTTACATCGCAAAAGGTGATTTACATGCGCTTAGTAATAGAAAGAAAATGAAGAATATGCCGATCAATTTGAACGATTTCCTGAAAATTCGCATACATACATATGCATGCACAGTATCTACAATTATATTGAATGCATTTTGCCCAGTAACACTCATTTGTTTCCATTTGAATTAAACGAATGAATGTGCATACATACGTATGTATGTAAATATATATACCAGATCACAAACATTATAATTATTCGATAAGGCCACCCTTTGTACGTCGTTAAACATGTAATAGATAAATTAAAAACTTCAAACTAACAGCTGACAATCAGTCTCGCCACTGAAGAATCCTCTTTCATTAGTCTTCCACTTTTATCTCACCAGTCGGCTTTGGTCGTCCTACACTGGGATTCAATAAAACCTTAATGAGGTACTCCACCGAAGGTCGCTCGGCTGTTTGAAACACATGCAGGCCACGCTCCTCCATAGCCAAACGTGTGCTCGGCCCTATCGCCACCAACTTCCATTTGTCCATATCCACATTGTGCGCCTTACAGTATTCATGCACGCAGTTAACGCCCGAGGGCGAAAAGAAGGCAAAGTACTCGATGTTGTCGGCCTTTAAAGCCCGTTCCATATTCTCGGCCAGCGCCGGATGACAAACAGTTTCGTACACCTCACAAGCGTCCACCTGAAAACCGTTTTCCACTAATTTCGAAAGCAGCAAGTCGGTGCGTAAGTTGCCACAAGGCAGCAGGAGTGGCAAATTGCGCGAACCGTCGAACGTATCCACTATGAAATCCCCCAAATTGCGTGCATTGCCTGTTTGCTTGCCATGTGTGAATAGTTGTTGCAGTGACGACAGTGCCAAGTTGTGTGTGACCTCGCCAACTGCATAATTATGCAACAATTTCCAACCGCCATGCAGCTCGGAAAACTGCAATGCCTCACAAACGGCTTCGACGCAGCGTGGACTAGTGAAAATGATGCCGGCGAAATTATCTGGCGCCTGCAATTTGCCTCGCAACTGTTCCAGATTCTTGAAACCGAAACTCAGTGTTGGCACAAATATCGGATTGAATCCATTGGCATGTAATTCGTCCGCGTACCGGTCACTGCTCTCCGATTCGGATTTGAAGATAATCACTGTGCGCCTTCCACTCATTTCTTTAATTCAATGTCAACGAAACTTGACTGACTGACTATCAAATGGTTATTGCGGTAGAGAGTGGCAATGTTTTGAAACTTTTGATATCAGCAGGTGGCTGGGAGCGTGTGCCGCGTTCTCTCTGCATGCTTTTGTGAGCAGTGGGTGGGTGGTGGGCGAATTACGAATGCGGTGATAATAATATTTTAACCCAAACAACGACAGGGTTGCATCGTTCCGTACCCAAACGATTTTGAGGCAAGAGAAAGTTGAATCTAAATTCTATTATTATTGTAGTGTATGTAGGTAATGTGTGCGTTGTTGAATGATGCAAAATCGTTTAATTTGTGTAATTCTTTTTATAAAAATTTTAAGAAATATAATTATATAACAAAATAGGGTCAATAATATGACCTTGACGAGTTCTTAGCACTAATTTATATGTACATACATACATATTTATCTATGCATTTACTCAACCACCCAACAATACACAACATTGCATTTTCCGCATTTTCCGCATTTTCAAATTAAAACCGCATTTATATGAAAACTTGAAAGTAGCCTTTATTCCTTAAGACATTCTTTGAACATGTCAACTTGTAGAAACAATTTACAAATTTACATGGCAGTGTTTAGTTTACGATTATAACTAGAACTTCAAAAATAAAATTACAATCCAAAACCACTAATGTAACCATTAATGTAGTCAGTATTTTGTTAGAAATTCAACATTTTTGAACACAACTTTGTTTTCAATCTGCTGCCTTTTAACGTTTTTGTATAAATAATAAAAAAAATATATGTACAAGCTATGAAAGAATTGTGCTATATGATATAGTAAAAGTTACAATTATCTTGCTAACTAAACAATAAATTATACTCCTCTCCTGAGTCCGCGTTAACTTATTATAAATATACATTTAACTAAACTAAAAATTTCTTAGTTAATAGAAATTAAATGAATATTGTTTAATGTGAGGTGATAAAAACAATTATGTGTATGAATCATGGCAGAACTTGAAATTAAGAAATTAATTGGCTTTCCTTCCATTTTTTTAGCAGATCACCGCGTTTATATTTATGAGTGGGCAGTGGCAGTTCATCATTAATTTTACGTAAGTTAAATATGTCAAGTCCTCCGAGACCTTTTCTTTGAGCGGGTGCAGCCCAAAGGTCGCCCATAGATGGCGCTTGACAGGCGGGAGGTGATGTCAAACCACAATTTACTGTTAATGGAGTCACCAACTGCGGGTTAGTCAACAGCGAGGGGCGTGGGGAGAAAGCCGAACGACTGCCAGCGTCAATTGGCTGAAAGCTCCTTGTGGCTTCTGAAGGATGCGCCGCATTGTCGTTACTTTCGTTGCTGAATGAGTTCTCACGTGACATATTTAATCGGTCGTTTTGAGACTCGAACCCCGATGATTGCGATGAAGCGCGCGATAAATTCTCTCCAATTGTGGTCATTGTTTGCCGTGGTTCCGGAAAATTTTTGTTAAGTTGGTTCAAACTTCCGGTTGATAACCAGGACGTGGCAGGCGTTTGTGCAATACAAGTGGTGCTGAACCGAGATGGCGTGATTAAATTTGTCGAAGCAGGACGCTGATACACCGTGTTACTGGACAATGAAAATGGCGAGTGTAATCCACCAGAATTTCCAGAGAAGTTGCGCTGGCTCATTGGTACCCCGATGCGATACTGACCATAGAAACCGTTCTTTTGCGTTGTTAAATGCGCATTCGATTCTCCATTGAAGGATGCATTTAATACTGAAGCGTTTAAGCCATTTCTTAAGTTATTACCACTTTGACCAAACATCGGTGACCGCGCACGTTCCAGGTTATTTATGTCCAGATTTGAACCAAAAAATGGAGCACGTGCGGTCAATGTGGCAGATGAGAGCGCCGAGTGGAATTCTCCAATGGACGACGCTGCATAATGAGGCCGAACTGAGTGTGCACTAGGTTGCAGATCGAAGTACGAAGATTTGTAGGTAGAGTTGGGAGAAACCTTTGTATTTGTCCCGTTGTGTAAAGAACGAGTTGATGAAGTAACCGGCGATTTATATAGCTGCGCCTTCTGCTGGGGCGATGGTCGTCCTAGTGTTGAAGGTGAACGAACGGTGCTTGCGCTGCTGCAATTGAATTGTTGACTTAACATGCTAATTGTGTCGTCATCGCTTAAGTAGTCCTCGGAATAGATCTTATGAAAGCTGGTAGTACTATTATCATGAAGTTTCGGAGAGACTTCAACTTCATTTGTCAATGAGAGAACAAGGGTTAGCGTTGACGCAATGAGCTAAAAGGAAGGAAAAGTAAATTTTTTAACAAAAAATAGTATACATAAATGTTATATAGAAATACCATTAGAATATTTGGCGGAAAGTATAATTGCTCATCTATTAGTCCGCCTGCAAATACGCTCCATAAGGTCAACAAAAATGTGAAACGTGTCAGTTTAAAACCATCAATTATTTTATAGCCGAAAGATATTCCTAGCAGCACAAAAGGATATGCAAGCACGTAAAGCGAAAAAAAACTAATGCGAGTGATTTGCGGCATCTTTAACCCAAGCGAATACATAAGCATCATGAAAATTGTGCGCGAAAATAGTTTACACTTCTCCAACAATGGATGCGCGCCAATTTGAGTCAGGTATGCGGTTAACACCCGACACAATGCCAACGCATGTGAAATAGCCAAAAACAGCTGCTCTCCGACTCGTTCTCCTAAAACTGATGTGAGATGCTCGCGCGTCAATGTCGGCAACATGCAGAATAAACAAAACAAGTTTAATATTGTCAATATGGTTGTGTGAAGCGAAAGACGGCGTTTCCAGTGCTGACACTGCACATGGCGGACTTGGCTGAAATGTGGTTGTTTCAGTGTTTCAGCACCTTTTATAATGAAATCAAGAAATTTCGATCCCAGAACCATTTTTTTCTTTTCATGAAGTACTTTTCCTAAATGACGCTCACATGTGCCACACAAGCGATATTGCTGTTCCAATTTTACTCTATAAGAAATAATGGAATTTAAGCAATTATGTGTTTCTTAAATATAGTAGAATTGCCTCACTTGAAAGCTTTGAGTTCTTCGTCGAAACGTGATTCTCTCTTTGGTTCAAATTGTGCCAACTTCTCCACTTTTAAACGTTGCGCCTCATTGCACTCATTACAAAACCCATTTTTGGGAACGCACAGCGCTGAGTCTGAAGAGTCATGTTCAGATGATTGATTAAGTCTTGCTATACCTGCAGAGGAATTACTGCAATCCATTTTTGAAAATATGTCACGGTTGTAGTCCCCATCTTTGGTGAATCCATTGTATTGTTCACAGTGAGGACACGTCCAGCTGTTCGATTCTAAATAGGGTACGCGGGTATATTGATTGCAAAACCAGCAATTTACGCTCACATCGAAGTTAGAGCTAAAAATAATTTTTAATAATTTCGTTTAATATGCGAAAATTTTGTTCAATGCTATAGAATACATTAACAAATATTGGTATAGACAAAAATTCATTTTGACCATTGCAAAATTAAACCGGTTGAAGGAGGTTAGAAATTTGGTGTGCCCCAATTGAAAGCGATATTACCGAATTTTCACATATAATTTGTGCAGCAATAAAAGTCCCACAAATGCAAACGCCAGTATTGGAACCGTGCTCACCGCCAGCGACAGCAGCAGTTGATTGTACATTTTGTCAATTAATAAACTTTATACTTGTTTGCAAATATTTACATTAAACTTTTAACAAAATGCGCGCTGTGATTTGCAGCGCGTTCCACAATGTTTGTCACTTTTATTTTTACATTTGCCATAATAAATTCCCTCATACATGTGGTGAATATTGGGAAAGACCGCCAAAACACATTGATCCAGAAGTGGTTTGGCAGCACTGACGAATATCCAACCCAGAGCAGAGAACGCATAATATAGACAGAGAACGTTTATCATAGAGAAATTATGCTATGAATATCTCAAAACTAACTTCCCTTTAATCCTAGAATAATCTTATTCGAATCTTTATTCTAAAAAATAAAAATTAATACCAAATTTGATGAATGAGGGGTGGCAACATTTGAATTAATCAAAACAGCTGTCAAGGAGTTGACAATTCGCATGTTTTGGATGGTTTGTTGAATTCGTTTCACACGTGTTTTTACATTGGTGCATTGCTAATTTAAATTAATTTATACCATTATTTTGTATTAAAAACTAAAACACAATGCAGCACGACGATGTAAGACATCTTGTTATTATATAGTTGGTATTAAATAACATTATTTCTTTCTATTTACAGGTAGTGTGGAGCATTATAAACAAATCATTTTGTTCACATAAAGTCAAGTGAGTTCTACATAAGTAAAATTTCTAAGGGTTCTTAATGTCTTAATTCTATCACATTTTTTATAATAGAACCGATACACGCACCTTCTGTAGACATGAATACAATTTAACCGGTCTGTGTACTCGCCGAACATGCCCTCTGGCCAACTCACAGTATGCCACAGTTCGCGAAGAAAAAGGTATAATTTATTTATACATAAAGACTGCAGAAAGAGCGCATATGCCAAACAAATTGTGGGAGCGAGTTAAACTATCACGCAACTTCGAAAAGGCACTGGAACAGATCAATGAAAATCTAGTCTTTTGGCCAAAATATATGATTGCGAAAAACAAACAACGGTTTTTGAAAATTACACAGTATCTCATACGTATGCGTAAACTTAAGCTACGAAGACAGAAACTGATAGTACCCCTATCGCGTAAAATCGAGAGAAGGGAAGCACGCCGAGAGAAAAAGGCTTTGATAGCTGCGAAAATTGATAACCATATTGAAAAAGAGTTGTTGGAACGTTTGAAAAGCGGCACGTACCAGGATATATACAATTTCCCACAAACTGCATTCAATAAAGCGTTGGAAGCGGAAGAAGTGGAAGATGAAGAAGCGAGCGACGAAGAAGAGCAAGAAATCGAAAAGGAAATGGAAGTTGACGAAGAGGTGCGCCGTGAGTTACTGGATGAAGAATTCGTGGAAGCCGATTCCGATGAGGAAGACGATGATGATGAGGATGCGAATAGTGATTCGGGAGAACGAGAAGAAATTGAAGTGGACAGCGATTTTACGGATTCAGATAGTGATGGGGATGCTGACGATATTGAGGTGAGTGATATTCCTAATATAATATTATATAAGCATATGTTCTAATTCATGCTGCAAGGCCAATAGTATAGCGTCTATGAATAATTAGATTGTTTTGCTACACTTTAAATATGTAATCGATTCAGTTTTTGCGGTTGCTATGCGCATTCAATTTATTAGCTCTATCATTCAAAGTATCATTCTCAATTAAACAGTTGTCTTTAAAAATTAAATAAAATTAATTTTTTATTTAACTTTGTAATTATATCTTAACACACAACACTTTCTCTCCCCTCCTAATCACCAATACTGTTAGCGTTAATCTGAAGTAGTTGCTTAGATCGTATTGCATTTTGATATATGATAAAACATTTCGTACCTTATTTCCGCGCATCGTGCTGTTGTCATTACATTTATAAACATTCAGAAAAAATAAACGCTTTAGTATGCCAAGCGCTTTCATTCTGATTAGCTCGTTGCGCGGTAATAAGAAGTGTTTTGGAAGACTGCAACAGTTATTGCGTGAGTGGCTGAATAAAAACAGTTGGATTTTCAAAAAATTTCTAACACCATAATTATAATGTCAAGCATAATCTTTGTGATCTTAGTTTATGTCGCGCATGTGCAACTCAGATACTCCGATATCAATAAGTAGTTAGAAACGGTTGAAACTTAGTTATAGCGTGATCATTTATAAGTTTAAAATAAACGCTTTGTGTAATAATTAAGTAGTAGTGTGTACTTAATGTGTGCCGTCAGTAGTAAATAATATAGTAGTGTAAAAAGCAATAAAATGTTGAGCGTACGACCTTGTCGTCGATCAAAGTTGAAAGTTCTAGCTTAATTAAAAAAAATTATTAAAATATTCACGAATCATACGATTATGTATATAATAAAAATGTTGAACCAACACATAAATAATTAGTGTAGTGCTTGTGTTGCTCATAACATAATAAATAATTTTGAATTACAGTTTAAATACAAAACTTATTCACTTTTTTGCATGCAATACAGGATACACCAGCGCCCGGTGCCTTTGTACGTGCTCCAGCAAAGTCAAGTAAAAAAGCGACCTCGGACACGGCGAGCAGCAGTAAAGCAGCGACACGACGAAGCAAGAAACCTAAAGTGGAAATCGAATATGAAATGGAAAGTGAAACTGCTGCAGAGAGGCAAAGGCTACATAACTAAGGTATATGTACGACGCTACGTCAACCTCCGAATCCTTTTGTCGGTTGCTCCGGTAAATTTTCGCTGTGCACGGGAAGTGGTTGCATTAACTGTAGTAATGCATTTTTTAATTCAATTTAGTGGTATAGTTATGTATGAAATAAAAATATGGCAATTAAGTGCAAAATTGAATTTTCATATGTATTGGTCTCGTATTAACAATCTGTGTTAGTGCATTGTACCGGTCAAAAACCAGTTCTTATTTGAACTGCCTTAATTGTGAATACGTATTTGTTAATTATTCAGAACGATATTCATTCTTAATCACAAAACAGTGTAAGTCATGAGAAAAAAGCAAAACCAAACAAAAACGCCGATTGATACTGACCTCAACATTGTGATCGTCTCATTACATACATATGTACACATTTGCAGTTTAATTTTTTATCGGAGGGATAGCTATAGGTGTTGTGTATTAATATGTGTTCAAAGTAATGTCTCCATAAAGGATTAAACACCGCCGATATATTTTATATTGAAAGTGGAATAATATTCAAATTATAATGCTTATTATCACGAATTTAGTTTCAATGTCAAACCTAAAAACTTTTTGGCGGGCATTTAAATTCTAAACAGTTAAAAAGGCTAACAATGCTATCGAAAAAAATGATATACTGTATAGTTTTTGAATAGTTTTAAAATTTTTTCAACTAATATCAGAAACAATATTCTTTGATCCATAAGTCCATAGGTATCGCTCACATTGTAAAAGCTTTCAAGATTTATCAACAAAAAACTTAAGAAAGTACTTAATTATGAGAATTTCTTTTAAATATCTCTATATACAAACGTGACACATTGCAACCGAGTTTATTTTTCAATTAAAAAATCTTGTTGCCGCTAATTACACAAAGCCAAGCTTTACGCCAGCATTCCCCAAACAATATACGTAAATACGTCGAATGTGTACATCGTCCATAAATACTTACAGTTAGACTATGTAGGGGATCAGCGCCTTATGAAATAAATAATAGTCTTTTGATTTTCTAACATTTATTGTTTAAAGTGTACACGTCCATTCGCTTCCATTTACAAAAGTAACTGCATTTGCATTGGCAGTTTATTATCTATGCGGAACTGGCATTCACTTCCAACACAAACTTCAAGAAATTCTTATTACTACCTTCTTATCACTAAGTTTAATTAAAGTGTTAGTGGCCAAAATTAGAGTTTCAAATACTTCAAAGTTCAGTACGTTCAGTTTCTGAAACAGCTAATCCGTTGTTGCAGTAAGCTGCAGGATATTGAGAAAAGTAAATATTATTTCTTTATAAATGATTACATAAATATTTAATTCAAAGTTGTAGCAAAAATACAAAAAGTGTTCTTGTCAATTGTGTTTACTGTAAGTTTTGAAGATGAAATTAAATGACTGGTTCTTTTCTACAGTGCTTTTCGAGTAGCGTTATCTGTTGCAATGACTTTAAAGCCTCGATTGATTGCTGAAGCTTTGGACAAACGTATTTTACGAGTTTACAATAGTTCAAATAAAAATTAATTACATAACGTATTAATTTACGCGTAATTGCAATAGGTTTTATTATAAAACCTATTCCTTTCCATTCGTATTGCAATTATAAGTTGCTAACAGCTGTCACGCATTCCGTTTACCACATCAATTCGAATTGCCTGCCGCTTGCCGCAGCAGCACGTATATCTTTTCCTTGATCCACTCCTTATTGTAGGGTGCATAAGTATTTGTCGACTTTTGATAGACGAGGCAACTGATATCCGCCAACTGATCAACAAAGTCAAATAATTGACTGATATCGTATGTAATTGTTGGTGTGTTGGGATTGCGCCTTTTCAGGTGTTCTTCGTAGATTTTGCAAACACCCTCCATACACTCATTTACACTCTCGTAGTCGCTGTAGGTGCGTGTTTCAGGGCGAGAAGCAGGCTGCACCAAAAGAATTGTATGAGACATGTTGGTTCTGCGGCAGTGTTATGTCAGTTTAGCAGGAAGAAGGCTCTAGAAGCGATGTGCTTTTATCCAAATGTCCGCAACAAGGCAATTCTCGACCGGCGCTATGACCCTGGTACGATATATTTTTGCTCAAAAATTTGTGGTTGTTGCACGTTTTTTCACTACAATTTCAAACGTTGTGAGTTATATGCACAACAATAAAAAATAGTAAAGGGTTTTACTCACGTTATATTCCTATTTAGGGTGCAAATTCTGTTTTTAATATTTATTTCACGGCTATATGATATTCGCGAGCAAGAATTATTTTTCTGATGCTGTCAAACTTAGACGGCTTCCATAGAAATATCATTGTCCTTTTCTTACACACAAATGCCGTGACGAAATGCCAACCGACATACCAGCGAACTCTTTCTAGCTTACTGCATAGACGTGAATCCACATGGAAATAACGAGTAGAGGAAGTAGCGAGTGAATGTATAGTGTTGTGTAAAAGAAAAGAAAATAAACCGATTACAACAAAAGTAAGCGGTTACTAAATCTGGTTTTGGTTCCCAAGATAGTCGGGTCTAAATAACCGGAACGCAGCCAGATTTTTATCCGATTAAGGAATGTCAGCTTTGTACCATTCCTTCATATTTCTTCAGGCATGTTTCTGCCACTACAGCAACAACAACTACAAATAAATATGTTTTAATTTGATAATCACATTTTCAAATTATAATTCTTTCTTTATTTTGCGAAAAAAGTACGCACTTTAAATTTTTGAGCTGTTGAACTGGCAAATATCTAAAAAACTATTAGTCTCCCGCGGTTATATGTATGTGTGTATGTATATACAAATATCTGAAAAACTAATAACCAATACCCATTTTAACCGTGAATTTGTCGTACGGTATTCTAAATCCCAGTCATATTTGTATCTACGCGTCAATAAACTATCAAATAATTTTCTTTGGTATAGTTTACGGAAGAAATTGTAAGGTCATATCAAATGGATTTATATATTGAAATTGACATACAATTTTTTCACCACTGCTTACTAAATGATCCATCTCGCTCTCTCATTAATATCTAATAGTATATGATCCAGCGATAATGAAACACAAGATAAGCTAACGAATGATCATTGAGGTGAGTTACGTTCAGGTAAAAGTCAACATACCATCAGCTGACTTTTGTTTGACCAGAGAACATGAAGACGTAAAAACGTAAAGGTATCGGAAAACATATGAGAAACGCCATAGTCATGATTATTGTGCGCTGATTGCGAGAAAAACATAACAAAATAATAGATCGCGAAATGTCGGTTAGTTCACTTTGAATAGCAAAAATGTACATCAAAGTTTCAACAATAGCACATTTTGCAATAGTGTAATATAGTAGTAATCGCGATTGAATGTAATATTAATTGTAGAGCTTAATTTATGAAAAGAGTATTGTGAAACGCGCTGAAAGCCATCAGTTGATGATTAGTTGCTCTGTGATAATATCGCTGAAAAATCTAATAAGAAGTGAAGGAAGCGATTTGGTACACGTGAAATTATTATCAATTGGTTTGTGAGCGTGCGTCTGCTCCCTGACCAACAAAGTGTTTGGTTTATGAATTACGCGTGTGCGAATGTTATTTTTGCGCTCGGAGCATTCTGGAGCTGCCTTAGAAGCTTTTATTCATATTCGTATTGTAATCAATTGATCGCATATCGATAACGAGCTAAACTATTTGTTTACATGCCTCCTTCCAGTTGGAAAAAAGTAGCTCTTTTTGTTAATTGCGAGAACGAGCGAAGCGATCGCTTCATTTAGCACTTGCGCATGTCCACATACATGCATATATTTCAGTGATTTTTGTTTATATTTTGATGACGTTGCGCTTGCGGTAGCGCTGGCGTCGTCTATATTACACACCGTTCTGATTGGACTGCAAATTCATTTCACTGCTGCTCTTGCTTTTGTTTACTCATGTACATGTGTTTTTTTTGTGTAATATCGGTGTTTGTTTGAGATCGGGTTCATGCTATGAAAATTCAAGGTTCAATGTTTTCAACGTCTAATACGAAAATAAAGGTAAAAATGTCTATGACATTACTTAAGAATATCACAACGCACCCAGCGAATTGATTTATACTATATCATAGTATTTTTGAGTTGTTGGTTGTGGGTTTTGGCTAATTTTTGTATTCTTGTAGCTGCCCAGTGACTCCACCGCTCCCACTTTGCGTTGCCTGCTAAATGGGCCACTGAATTTTACCAACGCTGAACATCGCATAACTCCGGTGCACGATGTTGTTTTCCTCGATGAAATAGACCCGGACATAACCCCCCTCAATTATCGTCCAATACCAACATCTCCAGAAGCAACATCACCTGAAACGGAGAATGGATTTAATGGCACTAATGGATTGGACATCACTGGTCAAGGGTAAGTTCCACACTATGTAGATATGTGTGCATGTACATACATATGTATTTTAATTTTAAAATTTCTTTGCTTTGCTGCCAGAGAAGGCAATATTTTTGAACATTATTAAAGTACATTTTTCATACCAATTTTAATTGAGATGCACAGCAATATTTCAATTCGTGATTGGTGAACTCGCGTGAATTAAAGTGCGAGTTAAATGTCGGTGTTTGATAGCTGACAATCAAATTTCATTCATATGTTCATAGATATTATACATACATATATTTGCTATACATACAGACATCTGTTTTATAGTACACATTTGACGTCAGAGATGTCAACCACACGTGCTGCTCACCGTTTCGACCGGCATAGCAATGCACTTTGCGTCGGTGATTTACCTCCCATGTAGCCAGTCAGCAAAGTGCTGTAACCCAATGCAATGTGCGTTGTGCGCTCAAAGGCTTACGAAAATCACAAACGCAACAAGCAAATTCGCACATACGAGTACATGCATACATACACACATATGTACATATACATATGTTCACTTGCTTATGTACATAATAAATTCGAGTTCGTGATTCGTTTATCAAAATTGCGACCGCTTACCGCATTCCCACCGAATGAATCCGCCGCATTCCGTCGATATTGAAGCAAGAGTGCTGAGCGGTGGGGTAATGCCGCAGCCGGTGTTTGCATTAAAAATTGCTACTTGCTTTCAAGGTCAATCGCTGGTAGCTGGTTGCTTGCTCGATCAATAGCGCAAAATTGGGTGTGAATAAGCTAACCACTTGCCACCGCACGAATATCAACTCTGCGATTTTGCAAAATTTCTTGCCTTAAAACATTCGCTTTTATGATTTCGTTTAATAAGCTTTTATAAAGAGCCGCTAAACACGTGTTTTGCTTTTTTTTGCCAATTCGCTTAGCAGCTGCTGGCCTTGTCGTACTGCTTGCTACCTTCTTTTGTCAGTGACTGCGGAAGCTTATTTCCATATGATTTATGAACTAAGTCATACCTGACCATTTGTTTTGTTTACATTTCATACGCAAAGGCTTGAAAAGTGAAAACACGAGAGTAATTAAATACTTAGGTCTACATCTGTAGAAATATGTTCTTTGTGAAGCTTAAATCGACTTAAACAAAAGTGTATATTTTACTAAAAATGCCAATCTGACATACATATCTTTATTCAAACTTGAGTGTATTTTTAGCTTCCGATGCTAGGTATGCACTTATTTACGGTAGATCGAGTCTCGAAAAAGGAATGTAAAATATCAACATTAACTTAAGTCGACTTGGGCTATTTTACGTGTTGCCACCAACATATACTTTGACATTTCAATTAACACAGAAACTATCAGCAGTGCAAACCGCAAGGTTGCCATTTGAGGTTTGCTTAAACAATTAACGCCACTTAAAGTTTAATAAAATTATCATATATGTATAAGTGTATATGTATATGTATATCCTCTCCCCAATTAAGTCGAAACAAATAATATTTCATATGTGAAAGGTTTCTCCTAATAAATTGCCTACTTAAAGACCTTGTTAGAGTTCATTTGAACGTAGTCTCTGGGGTTTGATCTTCAACGTTCATCTCTTGCTTAAAAATGAGCCCGACCTTTATGCTTTCGGATGAAAAGACAGGTTAGTAGAATTTTTTCCAAGAATGATTACATGCTGGCTGGTAGACCAGTACCACCTGCCTGCAGAATTCTGTTCCCACGACAGTCGAGTCTACGTAACCGGAACGGACCCGACTTTTTATCCGGCCAAGGACTGTCAAATCGGCAGAATGCTGCAGCTACAAAAAAATCACCTACCCATCAGCGACCACTTACCGGCCCTCTAAAAAGGCCTGGTAAGCCAGCTTGATCATATCAAACGTCTTTGTCGCAGATTTACCGAGTTTCATACAAAATTTAATCGCGTACCTCTGCTCTAACGAACGCTTCATTTTCGGTTTGCACCACTCTGTTCTGACTCTCTAGATGCTCGGAGACAACTGACCAGTCGCTCGTTCATTAGCTAGGAACGCCCTCTACCGAATCCAGTCAATGCCTGCACGCTTCGAAGGACAGTCGCGGCGGAAGAAAAGCAGTCCTATTTCACTCCGGTCAAAGCCTGTAGTATTTTGCTGGGGCTGTCTTTAACAGTCGACTGCGCGGAAGGTCATTTGCAAGGTTTAGTTGATATTGTGGTCTTAAAGATGTTCGCATCTGCGGAGTATCTACCAAAACAACATGTGAGTTCTGTATTTAGATACGTCTATTTCATTTGCTTCCTCTCCAACATCTTTGTATTTGCCTTTTTCGCCTGACAAAGAGTATTTGCCTTCGAGCTCGGTATGAGCATTTTGTTTATCCTCTTCGAAGTAGTCAGCATCAATGAAAATATTGACAGCAATTTGTCCTTGACATTGACACTCAATCGACTTTACACAAACAATTACAGGCACTTAGTGCCAACGAGTGAAATGGCAACAACTCCATTCCACTCGAAGCTATCAAGTGATCTCGCGCCAGCTGCGACAAGAACAATAACTGCGGAAAGTCACCACCAGGCCATGTGTTTAACTAAGCCGTTCGTTGACGAGTCTGGCATCGGCTCCGACCGCTGTCCACATAAAGGCTGCCAGCGCTGACGCATGGAAGCAGATAGCGGCGGGAAAAACAAATAATTGACATTAATTTGATTCTCATAAATGGCAGTGAGGAAATCTTTTTATGTTTGTATGTGTGTGCTTGCTTTTGTTGGTGTCTTAATTGTAGCTCCGTGTTATCGTTTATTCGCGCTCGCATCACCACGGCTGGGCCCAGAAAACACCAGCAGGCGGCGGTAGCATCAATTAAGTATCCCAGCTAGGCACCTCACTGTCCGCGGGGCTTAATCGAAACACATTAACGGGTTAAAATGTCAATGTCGTCAAGCCAACAGCGCTGCTAAGTAACGATGACTGCGGTGACGACAAAAACAGTTGCTTATAAAACTTAGTCGGCGAAACACAACAACACATACATACACACTCGTACTCATGTATCCCCCGATGAAGTCTCGTGGTCGCGTGCAAGCGAACTTAAAACTGCCGTTTATTGCTGTGCTTTGTTCGTTTGTATTTTGTCCGCTTAATAGTATTTAAATGACTTGTGCGCTTACTCACAGCAAAAACGACAACAACAATCCACAACTGGAATCACACAGTCGCGTGCATTTGCTCACATTTCCGAATTTATGAATGAATGCCACATTCGCGCGCTTATTGACACAGACGCTTCGTCTTATCAGTCGACCGCGCGGAATTCAGTAACAACCTGCTATACTCACACACATGCACATACACACTTTCCGTTGGCCACCCGTTGATATAGCTAATTGCACGCTGCCGCTGGGGCTTATTGGTGCTCTGCTTTGAATACCAATTCGATTTACCGTTATCTTTTCCCATAAATCCATTAATATTCATGGCAGTGATTTTTTGCTGCTCCGTGTTTATTTGTGTTTTTTCCTTTAGTTTTTTGTTTTTTGATGTTTCCCCGCCGGTTTTAACGACGATGGGGGTTGTGTTGGAAGTGTAGCTTATTCGATTTTTATTGTCGCGCGATTAGCTATAATTTGGTAAATGCCTTAAAGTTAATTATAGGATATACATTTGTATATCTAAGATCTAAAACTTTATTCTTCCGTTTTTTTTTCAAGATTTGAATGATTAATAAAGAAAAGCACCACGCTCTTCTGATCTCACCAAATACAGGGCATTACCATGTCTTAGTGGATCTACTTCTTTACCATTGATTTGGATGTCTTGCCAGGTTCCATATACATATGATTTTTGGCGTTTAGGGTTGTAATAATGGATCCATTTTTTATCATCAGTCGCAATCTGATGCAAAAACGACTTTTTTGTTGTGTTCAAACAGCAATTCTGACATTCATCGTCTATCAACGTATCTTGGTTTCTCTTCCTAGACATCTAATTTCCTGACTTCAATGTATCTGGTTGCTTTTAAACGTTTTTAAATGACTGCTTTAGTTACTACCAAATGTTCTACTTGCTTTGTTTGGCAAGAATCTTTAACGTGTAATGCTTCCAGTCCTTCACCTTAAAGCCAAGAGTACTACTTTTAAATCATGGCGACCCTTTTTAGCACATTCAATCAGCTAGAACATGGTGGCCATAAACTCCCATCAGAGTTCGATATTTCGGCTAAGGTTTCCTTTATATTAAAGTAATGAAAAGAAATCTCCATAAAAACACTCTTTCTGGCACAATGAAAAAATTATTATTGTTTACTCCCTCGGAAGTTACTGTCATCAATATTTTCTGGAACAACAATTGATGTAGAACGACCTTCTCGAAATTCGCTTGGAATGATCTACGACCTCGATTGATTTCACCATACCATCGATAAACACTGGTCATTAAAGAAGCGTTATCGTCAAAATTTGAATTGAGTCCATCTCTGCACTCTTGATGAGCTAATCCACGTCGAAAGCTGTAAAAATAATTGCGCGGTTTAATTCCATTTTTATTTTAAGAATATTGTAAGTTACTGTAGAGAAAAACGTTCCGAGTATGCATACCATAAAAAATGTTAAAATTTACGATGAAATTGTGCGTTTCCAGATTGCAACACTAGTGTTGACAAATCCCGTAATATATGTAAAAGACAACCTACGGAATTGTTTTGTCCAACTGACGACTGTCTGTCCGTGCAAGCGGTAACTTCATTAAAAATTGAGATATCTTGATGAAACATACGTTCTTTGGCACCCACTGTCACGCCCACAAAACGCAATTAGAAGAAAATCTAAAATTTCATAATTATGCACTTATTAAAATACAAAACTTTACTTTGATTATTTTTTTTTAATGGTTCAATCTACATATCTTCCAAACCGTTAAAGCTAAACCAACCAGTATTGCTGAGAAAAACCCTCTATGGAAACCACCTTTGGTTGGAATCCTATATCCGAGCTACGTGATCAATTTCGACCACACTTGGTATATGAGATAACCCATACTTTCCTATCAAACGCTGTGAAAATGGGCAAAATCCGATGATAACCCCACGTCTCATATAACAAACTTTATAATTCTTAAAGAAAGCAAACACAAATCAAACATCAATGAAAAATTGTCGAAATCGAACTGTAACTCTTCAAGAACCCAGACACCAAGTATTAGACCTCGGTGCATATGGCTGATTTTTTACAGAATATATCGGTAAATCTGAGGTCTACTGTTGAAATTCCCTAGCTTTGATTCTTGCAAGTTACAAGAGTATAAAAAGTTCGGTTACACCCGAACTTATCCCTTTCTTATTTGTTTTGTATCAAAAAAATATATCCTATCACTTCTAAGTCCTTCACTTAAAGATAGCATTACCAGTCCGTCGTTGGTCTCGAAGAGGCATTTATAGTTTTACATTTACATCGCAATTTATTTACGCTGCACATTTTTGGCTTCCAGCGCATTGACATTCAGTGATTCTCAGACTTTTTCTAAATTTACAATTCTATTTGTTGTTTTGCTCGTAATTTTCATATTACGAGTACATTTGCTAGTATGACAGAGCTTGCCTCTTAGATTTCTTAGGTATTCATAGTATAACTGTTATGTGCAAATCCGCTCAGTCACGTCAAAAAGTGACCGCATTTGTGTACACATTCGCTCACGTGATTATTTACGTCGCATTAAGCTAACTACTTAATTATTGGGTCTTCGAGAATATAACCATTTTTATATACATATACTCGTATGCCCCAATGTTTATTGTACAATATTTGTATGTCGAGGTGTGTATGGCTGGACGAATTGAATTCATAAATGCGATTAACGGTCAAAGAGGCATCACTTGCATTTTTTATAATATATGCTTGTGTATATCTTAATTAGATATATAAACTATTGTCTAATGATCTCTAATTTCTCTCAAAAGTTTTAGGAATAAAGAAACGCGTTGACTCTTTTCATTTTATTTGTCGAAGAAATTGATGCTCCTCCTTTGTGTAATACTTGAGGTTCCATTTTCCCCCTTGCATAAATTGCTTTGCCTTTCTTTTCTTCAAATAGACATACATATATGTTTTCACTTATCCAACAGGTTGGTTCCCTGACCTAGCCACACTTTACAAGTGTTCTTACACTTTTACCATTAGTAAATCGTGATTTCTTTGGGTGATATGCGAAAATGGGCGAAGGTGGATTAGAAGGTGCCAACATACCGTCTGACATATTTCGCTTTTCGTGACATTCTCTTTCCATTCCGCTGTTCGTTGTAAAGCTGAAAATCTGAATATTCGCGCTAATTCAATTAAGACCCAGTTCCAACCTTTGTGAGAAGCCCCACAAGAATGGTTGTTGACTCGGCTACGAGGTGAAGACGTGGCTTGTGACCACGCGTGAAAACAGTTGGCGTTCTTACGTGCGTTTGATTGGTTTCCGTGGCTCCAAAATCGCGTTTGGCAGGATTTTCGTGTGTTCTTATTCGAAAAAAAAACTAGAATAATAATTCAAAGGAATATAGAATAAAGAATAATTTGGAATAAATTACATTCAGGAAGATTTGATGAAATTCAATTGTCGGTCGCAAATTCTTTAGAAGACAGTTGAATTTGAGAGAATTTACGGTTTTGTGCTGAAAAAATATCTGAAGGACTTCGTTAATTTGAGTGTGTTTTCCAATAATTTAGTAGTGCTTTTGTGGAAGAAACCTGCGAAATATCCGAAGGATTCTTAAAATACGAAATAATCAGATAAATTTCAATACTTCGAAATCGACGCTATTTTTGTGGCATTAAACAATTTTACACGCAAACTGGATTTTTATTGAATTAACTGTGTTACAAAAACAAAACAATCGAAAATGCCTGAACACTACGGCAATCGACGCGACGTCGAAGAATACGAAATCGAAAGCGATGAGGAGGAGGACGAGATGCAAGGCGTCGGCAGGCGGGTGCAACCCAGCACCAGCCGTCGGCCGAGCATCAACGATTTCGAGGACATGGTGGACGATCCGAATTTGGAGGACGACGACGATGAGCTCGAAGTGGAGGAGTTGTAAGTGGTCAAATGCATATATTTGCATGTAGCTTTGTATGTGTTGTTGCGTTTTCCACTACAATGCAAATGAAATGATGGAAATGAATGTGCAATTATAGGCTTTGAGCTAATTGAATTAAAATACCATCGCATCGAAAAAATGTCGAAAGCCAGCATGTGTCGGAATACCCACACAAATATCGCATAACAGCACACACACACACATATAATCACATAATACATGTTTCATACATTCGTTTTGTAATTTTGAATACGCTTCAGTGAATCGGCCTTTTCTCGTGGCCCAAACTCAGAGCAATAGAAACCGAAAATATTGGATAGTCGAAAAAGTCTTTTCGTATTTTTAATCAAACTTCAACTTATTTTTTTTAGTCGACCACTTTTTGCCATTTTTTCGCTAGAAACATTATTTTATCAGTGTAAAACTATTCTGGTTTCTCTGCGAAAAACTGCGATAAGTAATTCTCACAGGCTTCTCTTGAAGCCAACTTTCCACCATTAAGGGAGTTCTGCATTGACCGAAACAAATGGTAGTCCGATGGAGCAAGGTCAGGGCTATATGGTGGGTGCATCAAAACTTCCAGGCCAAGCTCTCCCAGTTTTTGCCGAGTCATCAAAGATGGCTGTGATCTTGCGTGGAAGACGAAACGCTTTCAGTTGATTAGTTCTGGCCGCTTCTTTCGATTATTTGCTTCAATCTCATCAGTTGTTGACAGTAAAATGTAGAATCAATCGCTCGACCAGGTTGGGGCAGCTCTTAGTGGATGATTCCTTTCCAATCCCACCAAAGACTCAGCATAACCTTTTGAGGCATCAATCCTGGCTTTGCGACCATTTGTTGAGCTTCTCCACGCTTGGACCATGATCTTTTTCGCACATTAGTCGTATTTAATCTATTTTTCATCTCCGTTACCATTCGCTTCAGAAATGGTTTTATATATTGATATGAGAAGCAGAAAATGACTATGGTTCATTCCTAAAATATTTCTACGTAACCAAAAACCCGATCTGATTTTTATCCTCCACGAAAATCTAAAATAACATCGAACGCTTGAATGGTTCAAAACCCATTCTATTTGTCGATTCTTTCAAAATCACAATTAGTTTTGTTTTCAAAAAGTCTAAAAATGGGATTTCTATTCTTCCTGGAGTTGGAGACCATTTTCTCAACTTCTTGTTTTACTTGTCTTAATATACATATGTATATTATTTGTCTATGGTGGCCTTCTTAGTTTCATTGATAGAAGATTATACCTATTCAAATTACTTGTGGCTGTTTATTTCTTTCATATGTAAATAGTGATTATTTAGGTTTCTTTCAAGGTTTTTACACTAATGTCTTCCTGTTTGTGTTTTAATGAGTGAGCAGCTTTAACCTTCAAAATTATATTGCCGGCAGAGAAAGAAAAAAAAGCTTTTGTAATTATTTGACTGAAAATTCACCGAAGAACTACAAAGCTATGGCTGTTTAACGGTGGAATAATTCTATTAAGTCTAGAACACAGGGTTTTTTAGAAAATATAGAACGATTACAGTCCTAAATTTCAAAGTTCTTCTCAAGTTTTTGGAAGGTATTCTTTTTACTTCTTGTCTTTTTCTTCTTTAGTGGCGTAGACAACGCTTACGCGATTATGGCCGAGTTAATAACAGCGCGCCAGTCATTTCTTCTTTTCGCAACGGGGAGCCAATTGGAGATTCTAAGCAAAGCCAGCTTTTTCTCCACCTGGTCTTTCCAACGGAGTAAAGGTCTTTCTTTCAGACCTGGAGTGTTTTCGTCAATGTCAATGTCGTCGTATAACTCGTACAGCTCATCGTTCCATCGAATGCGATATTCGCCGTGGTCAATGCTCAAAGGACCATAAATCTTTCGCAGAACCTTTCCCTCGAAAACTCGTAACTTCGACTCATCAGATGTTGTCTTCGTCCATGCCTCTGCACCATATAACAGGACGAGAATAATGAATGACTTGTAGAGTTTGGTTTTCGTTCTTGTAGTTCTTCATTAAATTATATGTACGCAACTCAGATTATATTTCCAAATAGCGAAATGAAACTATCACCAAAGCATAATCGTACTTTATTATGCTTCGTGTACAACTGTAAACAAAAAGAAATCGTGAAAATGAGCAAAGCACTACACAATTGGAAAACTCACCAAAATGACTCCGCACCTAAAGTGATCTCACTTCCAAGTTTAGGTATTTCTATGAGGCGTCAGCTTTCCCCCCAACGAGATTATTTAATTAATATTAACGAACTCGAGTTCGATTGTTTACTTGTTTCGCCCTCTGTTGGCGGTGTCGTGGTACCAAAACCCGCCAGTCGCTTGACTTGCGAGTGACAGGCGACAAGCTGCTCGCTCCGCTACCTTTGCCGATGGGCGGACATTACGGTAAACAGGCAACTGGGGCTATTTACATTGCACCAGCTCATGGCAGGTGAGCGTAAGCGCTGGAATTTTTTGTCCGTGACAGTAAGTCGACTTATGGCAAGGTCATTCGTTAAGTCTGCAGAAATTCATTTCGTTTGCACTTACATATCCCTCTTCCAGCTCTCCTCTAGCTTTCTTTGGCTGTCCAATTGTGCGGCGAGTGTGTAAAATTATTTATGCATCATATGCACTTCGTCCGAGGGAACAAGTTTCATTAGTTACTTAATTTGCCCGTGCTTCTTCTTGTTTTCGCTTAGCCGCATTTGCTTCGCTTGCATTTTCTTCTAATGAAAATTTACATTCTTACTCCGGAGTCCGGACCTTAACCATCAGCGACTTAGTTGAGTTCGCTGGCAGCAATATTTGTTTCAATTTTGTTGTTGCAGCTGTTGTGGCATTTAATTTCGTTGTTGCGAATTGCAAGTGGCACACACAGACGCCAAGTTGCTACACACAACACTTATTTGTTTACACAAAATTTACATGAAGCATTTTGTAGTTGTTGTTGTTGCAGCATTCAGCATTAATTTCTCTCATTTCTTCGCAGCTTCCCTTCGGCGTTGTTGTTGGTGTGGAAATTCCCTCGGCTTGTAATTAGTGTTATTTATTTGTGTTAGTATTTCGCTTCGCTTGTTTTTCCATTTGCCGTTGTTTGGTTTTGATCTTGACCTTTCGTTAAGGTACTTAATTATGACTTATTATTACTTAAGTTGTTTTTGTTTTCTTATACATACATATATATGTACATATTTATTTTTTTGGCTGCGCATAAATTTGCCCCCTGCTGTGCCTATTGTTTATGTTGTTGTTGGTTGTTTTCTGTTGTTGGCCTGTTGTCCTTGCACTCTTCGAGTAGTTCGAGTGTCATAGTTGGCAACGCTTACCTTTTTACTTTCGGCTGACTGCTTCGCCGCCATGTCTGACACTTCTGGCGCGCGTAATTAATCATAATAATTTCGCAGTCTTGCATTGCTTTCGCATTACTTTTTGCGCACTTTTGCGCTCTCTGATTATTTATAGCGCAGCTGTTGCCCAAAAATGTTAGCAGGACGAAGACATGCTTTTCCATGTATTAAACTCATATTTTCTAGTACTTTTAGTTAACTCGAACTGCGAGTTGCAACAAGAACTATAAACAGGCTTAGAATATAGGTTAGGTTAGGATTAAGTGTATGGTAATTCAAAGCCAAGTTTTCCTCAAACCCCATTAAAATAGAACCGCTAAGAAAAATTGGTCAGTTGATCAGTCTTTCAGAAAGGAAATGATTTCACAGATGTTATACCCACCTGTAAGTATTTATTTTATTTAATACTGCAAGCTGGGTCCAAATAGAAAGCACCTTAAGGGGTTACATAGGTTTCCTCGGATAAAAAACGGTCTTTTTTCAATTTAAACATTTTATTATTGTTTTTTATTGTTACAAACATACACTAATAACAAAGAAATTCTGAAATTTTTGGAACAAAATATTTTAAACTAGACCATTGCGACTCCATTTTCGGCGACCGCTCGGAAAAAAAGATGCTCTGCCGATGCGGGCTCACAGGAACACGTGTTTTGGTTAAAACCTTAACTTAGAACTTGGACGATGGGAAAAAGGACTGAAAATTGGATTTTTGGCAGACATATTTTTTGAAATAATTGTAATCGAATCGATCGTCCAAGTCTTTAAGAGTTTTATCTCAAAGCCCTTTGTATGTAAAATTTCATGAAGATAGGTTGTGTAGTTCTCGAGAAATTTTACCAACAGACTTCAACCACACAGTTTCGAGAAAAACGTGTTTAAAGACGGCTCACTTAGCCTAGCTAGCCTCGGGCGCACATGTTCTCAAGGCTGTATCTCCGAAACTAATGCTCGGATCAATTTGAAAATTTAGGACAATTGAAAATTTAGGACAATAGGTGTTGTAGAATTTAATAAGACAATAAAAAAAATAGACTTTTTTAAACCCGTAAATCCATGTAACCCCTAAAAAAAAATTTAAATGCTGTCAATTATGGTTTGCATCTAACTATTTCTGCCGAACCAAAGTTAAAATTTATTTCGCCGGAGGCTTGCACAATAATAATGTACAATATTTTTATTAATATTTTGTAGTTTACATACATACATAAATATAGTTTTCAAAGCTGTCGAAACTTCGATCTCTAAGGCAGTTGCGATGAAACATAATATTTTTATAGTCTTGTCCACACATAACCTCAAATTTTGAATTTTTGAAATGTGCGAATGTCATTTATGCGTATATAGAACAATTTCCCTGCTGAATTTGAAGATTTTTTGTTGGTTTTCTGCAAATTGTCAGTGTACTTTATCTCGCTGTCTTTGATTGCTATTTGCTTTTGAGAAGAACTTGCCATTATTTTTGAAATCATCAAAATTATTTCTTGCTTAACTTACTTACTTACTTACTTACTGCTTGTCTTGATCGCCCTACAACTAATTGCATGCGTAATATATGCTGTGCTCCAGTGCTAAATTTGCCTCTTTCCTTCCGTAATGCAGACCCGCTCCATTTGCATGTCTAAGTTGTTCGCCAATTTAGCTTCTATTTGCCTTACAATTTATTATGTCACCAAAGGGGGTCGCTCGGGTCGCTGTAGACGACAGTGTAGCTCATCGCCTTGCTTCGTGCTACATGTTGCATTCTAGCGTGGGAGTGTGGGAGTGTGGCTGGCTGCCATTTGTTGCACGGTTGGTGGCCAAAAGCCAATATGTCATGCAGCCACACGGCATAACGAACCGAGTAACCACACCAAAGGCGACACTCGCCGTGGTTCAGACATATTTCACTTGCAAATTGTTTTTGCTATTTTTTTCCGACAGCTGTTTAAACTTGTTCGGAACATTGTAAATGCTGTTGCAACTTCTTTTTCGCTTTTTACGCTTTCTGAACAGTTTCGTGCACTTACGCCGATCGTGTATTTATTATTGTTGCTAGTGTTGCTGGGTGGAGGGAATTGCAAGTGGCATTAGCAGAAATTTATGGATTCCAATCGCGGAAAAGTGCGGATTTGGTCTCTGTTTTGCGCGCTTATTTTATAGCTTCTTTGAGTAGGAAGTATAAATTACAACTACAAAAACAAAGGCGCACAACCATTCCAGATATCCAGATGCGGGCATTATGCCATTACGACTTCAAGAGTTCTGCGCTCCAACGATGTGCTCATAAAACCATCAACCATATATGCGAACAAACACATCTGCACATCGTCATCGTCATCACCACCACATCACCACCACATCGCACTCATATCTCTCCATTTTTTGTTATCCTCATGCTCGCACTAATTTCGTAGCTGTTTTCCTTCGAGAATCCATTAAGTTTTTATTGCTGCAAAGTTTTTAACTACCGTACGATAACTAATAACCCATTTTTCTCTGTTCTTTTTCTTTGCAGCGAAGCGTAAGTGAAAATACTCGTTTTTACCTTCATTACTCGTATCAATAATAACCCAAATAATAAAATCGGTCGTAAATACAGTGAAGCAAAACCGAGTTTATACGTGCGCTCGTAAACATGACTGTCGGACGTCAAGTGCTCTAAGCAAGCGATGTGAGATAATATCGAGCTTAAAAAAAAAGGCCGCTCAAATGCATTCGTGTTGTAGTGAAAAGGTATTGTACTCGGTGCGCCAAATCATCTGCAAGTAGAGTGCATCATATGAAAAAGAAATTCATATAAATATTATCATTTATTTAAATATTGATATTCAAACTTTCTCTTTGACTTTGAGATATTTATTTTCAACATTTTCAGCTGCTGTCTTCTTGTTCTTCAATTTTGAAGAGCTTTTCGGAAGTAAAGAAGGGTTTCTCTTTATTATTTTACTCAAAATAATCTGTACATATTTTGTGTTCGTGGACTCAGGGCGTGGACAGACCGGAAAGATATCGAAAATAATACTTTATTTATTTATTAATGACGATTTCTTCGTGCAAACAACAATCTGTCAGAACAATTTGTAAAAATATCTGTTCGGAGAACTTCAAGAAGTGGGTCTTCTATGAATCTAGTAAAGCTGTAAGCGCCTATCGCATATAAAAATTGTTATTTATGATCTCCGTCCACCAAAGACGAGCTGTACAGTGAGATGCCTTTTAATTGAAGATGGATAGGAGAAAGCGCAGGTTGACCATGCGACAGTCTCTAAAGTTCCTCCTGATATGCATCTCTCGTTAATCTGGTTTTTCTGTGTTGCTAAATTTCTCCTTCAAACAGAGAAATATGTCTTCCCTTGCTATATGCTGACTGGTGCGGTCAGATGAAGCTGAAGTGAAAGCTCTGCTACAGTGTGTTTATAATTGTTTTCGATTTGTTTGCTTTACATTAATATCCTCTACTTGAATTGATATTACTTAATGATCATTTTACTAGCATTTACCAATATCGTACTCGTACTCTGAACTCTAGTAAAGTTCGAAAAATATAAGTTTTTGATAGTTGGACTGTAAAAAGCCACGCTTTTCTTCTTTATTCACGTAGACACCGCTTACGCTACTCTAGCCGAGTTTACAACAGCGCGCCAGTCGTTCTGCCTTTTCGCTGTTCGGCGCCAATTGGAGATTCCAAGCGAAGCTAGGTCTTCTCCACTTGGTCTTTCCGACGGACTGGAGGCCTTCCTCTTCCTCCCCCGGTGGGTACTGCGTCGAATACTCTCAGAGCTCGAGTGTTTTCATCCAACCGGACATATCTAGCCAGCGTAACCGCTGTCACTTAATTCGTTGAACTATGTCAATGTCGTAGTATAATGCCT
This sequence comes from Bactrocera neohumeralis, assembly GCF_024586455.1. NCBI lineage: Eukaryota > Metazoa > Arthropoda > Insecta > Diptera > Tephritidae > Bactrocera > Bactrocera neohumeralis. The sequence goes on along the minus strand of NC_065922.1, from coordinate 3,809,952 downwards.
ACAGCTCATCGTTCCATCGACTGTGGTATTCACCGTGGCCAACGCGCAAGGGGCCATAAATCTTCCACAGAACCTTTCTGTCGGAAATCCGTAATCCCGAATGCCCATGCCTTTGCACCATATAGCAGGACGGGGATGATGAGTGACTTGCCGAGTTCGGTCTTTGTTCGTCGAGAGAGGACTTTACTTCTCAATTGCCTACTCAATACGAAGTAGCACCTGTTGGCAAGAGTTATTCTGCGTTGAATTTCGAGGCTGACGTTGTTGTTGGCGTTGATGTTAGTTCCAACATTGACAAAATTATCTACAACTTCGAAATTAAGACTGTCAACAGTGACGTTGATGCCAAGTCGCGAGTGCGAGACTGTTTGTTTGATGACAGAAGATATTTCGCCTTGCCCTCCCTTACTACCAGACCTCTTTGCTCGCTTCCTTATCTAGGTCTGCATATCTCCAGGAGTAGATTGAAGAAGCCCCACAATAAGGAGTCGCCTTGTCTGAAACCTCGCCTGGTATCGAACGGCTCGGAGAGGTCCTTCCCGATCCTGAAGTTTACACAGCCGTATTAGTTTTGGATACCAAATTAAGACATAGCGGCATAAAGGCAGCTCCTTTTTGTGCTGGCAAAAGTAGCTTTGAAACCGACGAAGAGGTGGTGTGTTTCGATCCTCTTTTTCTTATCAATGGAGGTGGTTTTCATGTGGCGATTCCCAAACCCAACACACAACACTGGGGAGAGATGTTTCGCCGTCTTACTTTAGCTCGCCTTCAATCAGATGGTTTTCGCTACCCAGAGGATACGTGGTCTAAGACCGAATGTCGTGAGCGGCTTGAGTCATCACGTTCCTCACTTGCGTGAACTTCTACACATGGCTCCATCCTCCTTATGCATTGACTGAAATATATTATGGACAATAATGAATCGTTCTGTGAGCAATTTAACCACACAATTAAATTGTTGACCGAATTCTCAGTATTACAAAATGATTTATATGAATTGTCTGTACACACATGCCACAATAAGATCTATTCCCATTCTAATATCCTGAATGTTCGGCATGATTTTGTGGTAAAAAACGAGATTCCAGAACCTATGTGCTTATGGCTTACTAACAATGATCGCTTGTTCGCAGCTGCATTAGACCGCCAAGGTCGCAGTGCTTGTGTGTGTTTCTTGAAACTCGCATTAAAGCGCTTGTATCTTGCAGGTGAGAACATGGACGTTGGAATGAGCGTATTTTTTATATTTTTTATGTTTTTTATTGTGAGTCCATGTTCAACGCTGCCCATACACACATACAAGAGTTTATTTGAACGCGCATAGTTTATTGGAAAAGCGCATGCGAGTGGTCATCAGCAGGTTAGAGGAATGCAAACAAACAAACCGCAAAATATAATAATAAAATAAAGAGAATAAAAATTGCTGGCACGTATCTGGGAAGTGAAAATAAAAGGCGTGATAAATGCGTTGCTTTAACGGATACGAGAACGAAATCCGCAAATTTTCACATTGCCAAAACAGTCAGCAACATGTCCGCTATAAAATGAGCGCGTGCACGCGTGTTTTCACAAGTTTTTGCTGCTCTTTTTCAAATGAAGTGTGCAATTCGGCCTTCATTGCGTGGTAGATACAATACACTTGCATATATTATGGTTTTACCGCTTCTCTACGGAAGCGTTTAGTGATTGCGGATTGCACTGGTGTGCTTGAGAATTGCAAGTATTTTTTCATATTCTTTATTGCTTTGGATAATCATATTTTTATTGCTTTGTAGAGATCATTATGTGGATTGATTTCGTTAATAAATATCTGCTTTAGTATTTGGGTAAATAAGAATCTCATCCGAAAGTAAGAAATGTCTAAGTATAAAATGAAATACTTAAAACTATTAGAAAATCGCACTTAGAAATTATTGTCATTATATTATGTCTCTGAGAAAAAAATGTGTTTTAATAAAATATTAGAGATAATATTATGAAACATGTAGAATTCTTTAATTTCTGTACTTTGTTCTTCCGCAACCCCCTAAAACATTGGAAAGTGTGAGGTTAAAGGGAAGATTTTCACAGAAACCACATGCATATGTTATTCCCAAAATACTTATTTTCAACCTTATCCATTATTTAAGGTTTTATTAAGAAAACCAAGAAGCAAAATTTCACTTGCACTTGACATTCATTAAATATTTTATTTATTTAGCGGAAGCACACAGATCTTCTGCTTGTTTTGTGTACTCACTGGCAATCGCTCTTAAATGTGCCACATTTTGAAATCACTCGCTGCTCCCGGTTTTCGTGTACGAGCACAAATGTCAATTGGCAATGATGTTGCTCATACGCCCCGACGCCCCGACGCCTACAGCCAAACTGTTAAAGTGCTTATCTGTGTTTACATATAAGTGCATAAACATAACATTGTCTTAACCGTTTCCGCCGCATGTCACCATCTCTGCACAAAGCGCAACTGTGTCGGCTCAAATGTGCGCCTCGTGTGTGTGTGTTCGTCCCCGTTCGGCCATTATTTGCGCAACAACACACTCACATGACATCGCCGCTTGCTCTTTAACCGATATTAGTGCGGGCGGCAGTCATTACTTCGACATCGTTACACACCCTTGCCGTCGAGCAGAGGCGGGAAACGTCAACACATTGACAATTCAGCATCATTCATTGGCGATAGCACCCGTGTCAGCGGCAGCTTCAATTGCCATTGATTTGGCAATGAAATGATGTTTGATGAACTCACTGTCATTGTGCGAGTACTTACAAGCTAACGGCAGTACATACATACATAACTGAATTCTGTGGCCCGTAGCAAAAACGGCATAACTCGATTTGTACAAATGTTGATGAGCTGCTGATGAGGCGCTAATCTGGATACCTCAGGCATGTGCAATGATAGCTTATTTAATTCAATTTTTGGAAATAAATTAGAGCCACGGAAAGCGTTTATTTGTTTAAAAAAAAAGCCATTGTGACAATACTGCGGCTGGCTACACTTAACTCGACTTTAGCGGTTATGGAATGTGGCTTCAGCGGTGCACATATATATTTAGAAATATAGACATATGTACGTACACATATATAAAATGCTGGCTGTGATGACAATTTCACAGCGGGAGAATTGGCTTGTAAAATGCCTGCAGGTGTCACAAGTGCCATCAAAAGTCAATTTCATTCTTATCATTTATTGCCACTTTTATTACATATAACACTCGTTCCCGCTCTAAATTGCGCAATTAAGCCATCATATATCATCATTTAAGCCATTCCGGCTTTTCACATTTTGTTGTTGTTTTATTCAATGAATTCACCGCAAAATGCATTACAAGTATTTTTTCCATTTTTTTTTTTGGAAAAATGCGTTATTATTTAAGGTTTCGTGTTAGCATCGGATATAAAATAGTAATTTTTCTGCACAACTAAGCTCCCAATATTTATGAAAATAACCGAAATTAAATAAAATTTAAACTGAAGTTACGATTGTGTTTTGTTATAAAAGAGTAACATTTTAAACAGTATTCTAGTATATTTAATCTGCCGCTTCATTGAAATACAGTAAAGAACGAAAGCACCAATTCGATATTCAGTACAATATCGTAGTAAAAATTATATATTTTAAGTTAACAATTCTATTTTTTAAACTTCCGTAATAGGTCGTCCATTAATATTGGTAGTCGAAAAAGTATTTTCGTATTTTATCAATATATGTTGCAGTCGTATATCTCCAGTGCTACTAATCACATTGTGTCATACCATATAGTGTTGGAAAGGTGAGATTTTAAGCTTTATTTAACCAAAAAAAATTTAAATTCGGGGAAGTGCAAAAAAGTTATAGCTGTGCCAAAAGGAGTGAAAATAATGAAGAAATTCGCTATATTTTGAAATTTTTGTATAAAAAGAGAAGAATGTCACGCAAGCCATCAATGAAATTTGTGAAGTTTACGGAGACGATGCTGTATCAGTTCGTGTAGCACAACAATGGTTCGCTCACTTCCATTCTGGAAATTTCGAAATTTCGATTTACACTGATGGAATAATGTCTTTAGCGGAAAAATGGCAAAAAGTGGTCGACCAAAATGGTACATATTTGTTTATTTATTTATTAGTATAAATATAAAAAAATAAACTGAAGTTTGATTAGAAATACGAAAAGACTTTTTCGACTACCACTAAGTTTGTAACATCCAGAAGGAACTGTCGGATACTTTATAAAATATCAGAGTAATGAGCAGAGTCCATTTAGTCATGTCCGACTTTCTTACACACTCTTTCCTCCCCAAAAAGCTGCTCATTTCTCGAAAATAAAGCATATTGCTGCCATACAAATTGATTGATCAAAATCAAGTCCCTGTAAGTCAAAGTTTCTTATTTGACGAGATATCTTCACGTAATTTTGCACTGGTTATTGTCCATGGCAACAGTGCAGTCGTCGAAGAAATTGTTCAGATCGAGTCACTAAGGCACCGATCATAATTATTGTAAGAACTATTACCGCTCGACTGTTAAAAAGTACTAAAAGCGCGATAAATCCATAACTATATACGCCAGAGATGGTGGCTCCGTCCACTTTTAGGTAAAATCACATATCTCGGGACCTGCTCGACCGAATTCAACCAAATTTGGTACGTAACATTCTCCTAACATTCTTATGTAACAGTACGAAATCAGACTACAACCACGCCTACTTTCCATGTAACACAATTTTAATTTCCATTTGAGTCCTTCCTTTCTATTTTACAAATCAAGAAGCAATTAATATAACAGGATAAAACTTGCACGCATAATGCCAGCATTTTTGTCCAAATCCAACAAGAATTGTTCGAGTCCCTAGGTACCGAATATGTGGACTCCAGTATTGATACTATGATTTTTAATTTATACTTCGCGTGTTTTTCGAATCGGTAAATCGGTAAATTTTTTTTCTGTAAATTGATAGTACTGTTAGCGACATCTATGCTCAATTTCAAGTCAAAATATTCATTAGTATTTGAGCTACGCGTCGTTTGGGAGGCTCTAAAAGTGAATTCTTCGATTTTTACTGTGTCTGAATTTATTGAACAAAGAAGTGCGATAATGCACCATCTCATACTGCATTGGTTACTCGTGATCATTTCACCACATTTTCAACTAATATCGTGCCGCAACCACCCCATTCGCCTGATTTACCTTCGTGTAACTTCATGACCACTCCGAGGACACCGTTTTGACTTAATTGAGGATATAAAAGTTGAATCGAAGAAGGCTCTGATGACCATCACGACGGATGATTTTTCCAAGTGCTAAGATGACTGGAAAATTCGTTGGCATAAATGAATTGCAGCGGGAGGGGATTATTTTGAAGGAGATGGAATGGACATTCACCTTTCAATTTGATCACAGAGTATAATTGACTTTTTACCACAAATATCGGCCAATGTGTGAGGTGTAATTGTAAGTCAGGGATAACTTGTTTCCTGACAATGCTATGTCTGTTTGTCAAAAATGGGTGGAATCGTGTCAATACAGGAAGTAGCCCCTAATATGTGAGTTATCTCAATGAAGAGCGAGAGTATAAAATGTTCGGTTGCACCCGAACTTAGCGCTACTTACTAGTTTTTTTTATTAATTTTGCCACTTTCGTACTTTTTTGACTGATACTTGAATGATCAACATGAAATCATGATCAGAAAATGAGATACACATTTTTTCTTCGTTTTAATAATAATCTATCTTGCCACATCCAATGTCAATAATTTTGTATTTGCTTCAATTATTACATTAGCTGACCGAGTCCAACTAGGTCCTGGCAATTCTGGCGCCTCACATCTGCATTGCGATAACTAAACTTGACTCAAATCGGTCTAAAAATAAAATTTTAATCATAATTCGGCTCTACTTAATTGAACTTCACTGCGTTTATGACGTTCTTGCAACTGCAAATAACATTTTAACAAAATCTGATTGTGATAAGTAAGATGCAAATAAGCAAACATTAATTGCATCTTTTCGTCTTAATTCGAAAATTTCCATGCCTCATTTCGTCACAATGAATTATGTCAGAAAATTTCTTAAAGCTTCATTATTTGAAGCCACATACGCCCACATGCCCATGAATTGATATTGACACTTAGAAATGCTAGCATGTCTTCATTCATTTCATTGCTTTGCCGCAATCCATGAAGTTATCAACCGAAATGGAACATAATCTGACGGCGATTGGCATTTAGGGATTCATTTGCTTGGCAGCGGTCCAAGGCAATCGAGTCTTTTGTATTCATAATTGCGCCCGGTTTAATAAAGTAACTTAATACTCGCACATCAGAGACGCAAATTTGAGTCTTAAGGATTTTCAATTTTCAATTTCTGACTGTTACAAAATTGAAATGTAGCTGGCGGCTACTGCCTTTACCGCTCTCCACTTCAGAGCGCAAAACTAATTTCAATTTGCTGCTCAGCTTGTACATTGATGTGTGTGTGTTTGTGCCTGTGTGCTTGTGGCACAAACACCGAACACATCATCAGGCCGCAAATGCGTTTGCTTAACAAGCGAAGCAAACCGAGAGACCGAGGCTTTGCACTCAAATCGCATGCATCAACATACACATGTATATATACATACATAGATAGGAATTCATATATTTGCAAAATGCTGAGCAGCTGTGGGGGGCTAAGCGGCATGTGATTCTCTAATCCATCGGCATATTTCGCTGCAACCAGCTTATCAGCTCACATGTGTGTACGAATGTATGTGCAATCAATAGCATTGGTGTGTGTGTATGTGCCACTGCTGCATGCCACCATAACAAGAGCAAATTGTTGTAACCATAGTTGAGGCTATAAACAGATCGTTGGCGGCGTCTATTGAACCCATTTGTGCAGACACCGAAAGCTACAACTGAGTGCACATACATACACCCAAACATTTCCTTCGTTGACCAGACGCAGCTGGCGCATGTTTCCGATGCCGTTGCCGTGCTTGCGCTGCGTGATTTCCGTTGATGTCGGTGGCTTGTGGTTATGCTTTTCTATTATGTACATGTGTAGATGTGTGTGCACTCAGATTTGCGCCACTGCCATAGTAGCTAAGCTCGGCCACTGGCATGCTCCCACCTCGAGAACTGCGTGCCATTTACGCTGCTGTTTTCAAACAGTCTCCGCCTTATGGCCGAGATGTAATAACAATAGATTACACTTTCCTTCTCTTCACCTTCTGCGCTTCCCATTTACCATGCCTTATTTTGGCTTTTTGTTGTTTTTATCACTCAATTCTTCAATCCAGCTAAACAATGTTTGCACGCTGGCAGGTCAGTTTTTTCGCCGTGTCATTTTTGCTCTCTTTGATTTTGTGGGTTGTTGTCTGAATTTTTCTCCTTCTCACTCAATTTGATTTTGTTGGCCAATATGTATGGTTTGTGGCTCAATTTCATGACATTAAGTCGTTTGTAATATAGTTTGCGGAAATTTGCCATTATGCGCTATTTTCTAATATCTACAGCATTCTGGAAGGTTCTTTTGAGCAGCGTAAAGCATAATATTAAATCAGATTAACTGGAGATCGTAGCTACCACCAGGGTAAATCGCGGATTCATAAGTGACGCAAATTTTAAAATCATAGAGCATCTCTGCTTACTTACATTACATTACATAACATTACTCTATCTTCTCCAGCAAGTTGTCAAAATGGTGCAGAAACTTTGCGCAAACATCTGATCGAAATCAAAACCTTCTCCAATAATCAAATATATTGTAAGTATATGGCACATGTCAGAAAAGTATGAAGATTGATTTAAAGAAATGTTGTTATCGATAATTTATCCACCTATTTGTGGTGGATAAGTGATGAAAAAACCGTTAATAAAATGTCTTCAATTTCGTCCTTGGACGTCGATGACGTAGGCATTTACGCAACCCGCAACCCAATCGAAATTTCAATCAAAGCATCAAAGGTCGTAAAGTCACCAAGGCGAAATAAATGGGAAATAACACTCACTCACTCAAAAAAAACAACCCTGCAGTAAAATCTACAACTGCACAACATCTGTGAGTCGCAGCCCAACTAGTCAACCGAACTGTTTTCATACAAGCAATTGGTATTTTTAGAGGTTGCGGTTATGCGAGATATCCATTGCCAGTTTTCGGCTAGAAATATACAGCCTCAAAGCATATAAAAATATATAATATGAATATACGAATTTATTGATTTTAAGACTATAACCGTTCAACACATTTGCAACACTCACTTTCGGAACTAACTTTCCAAACCATTGCTAAAACTCCGAGCTTTTCTTACTACACATAGCTCGATTTTTGTCAGGATATTCTAGTCGTAAACTAGTATAAGTGCAGACAAGTTAAATGTTTTACTGCAGGGTCCCGGCTTTACCTTCGAAATCGTTAGGTACACACATACAATTATACCTGGCCTTTCTGTAATATTATCCATTTCCACCTCCTATACTAAGTTTTATTACTATTTTTATTAATTTTTCTACGATATAAACCCGACTGTCCAAAAGTCGCTGCAGCACCTTCCGCACTCCTGTCCCTCTCTCACTCTGCTTCTTTCTGGCTGCGTGCGCTTGCCGCCAAACAGCCTTCATGTGGCAATACAATTATATATTTCGATTGGATTGCACAGACCTTCACATCAACAATTCTCATATATATGTATATGTATGCATGTATACCTATAAATACGTGTACACAAAGCCTTTAGGGGCATTTCCGTTGATTCAACACAAACGAAACGAATTTTGCCGTCCCAACCTATGTAGTTGCCCCTGCAGCAAGGCTGTAAGTGGCAGTGGCAATAACAGCATTCCAGCACACACACTCACAAACACAAATATCCCTTGACGGCTTCCGGTTCGCACGAATTGCGCGCACCTTCAGCTTCACCTGGCCGTTGCGTCCAAGCCTGTCTGTCTGTCTGTCTATCTGTTGTTACACTGTCTATGTTATTGTTTTCTGTGTCTGCCACACATAAAATATTGTGTTTTCATTGCCTGCAACTTCGAGCACTCACGCACGCACCCGAGCAATCGGCGCTGGCCATATTATTTTTTACCTGCTAGTACAACTATCTGACTACGGACCATTGCGGTTGTGTGTGTGTGGGTGCCTTTGGGTGCTCGGCTTTTGGATTTTGCGGTTGTCACCATAACGATCTGCATACTCGTGGAGCCTCATTTAAGGCGTTTTATTGTCTTTGCCTTTTTTTCTTTTGTTTATTATTTCTTCACTGTTGCTGCCTGTCTCACTGAAATCCAGTAAAAGGTACTTCCATTTCAATTTAATATTGATGAAGTTTTCGATAAATTTTCTATTGTTACGAATATTGAAAGCGATTAGAAAATAATAAATAGACGCTTGCTGATAAAAGTTTGGATCGAATGCCTCAAGTGTTTTGACTTCGAACTGTCAAATTTTTATTAAAAAATTCCGAAAAACTTAGAGTGTCCTAAATTACTAGCAAATATTGAATATCTGTCATAAAAGAGAGAGCTTGGTATGATTTTAAGAAAAATTACAAGGGCTTAACCCTTACTTCGTACCCGAGTGGTTTATTTTGATCCTGAAAAACGTCATAATAAATATTTAGTGTTAATAGGTGGATTAAATTTCTTATAGGAGGAATTATCAGCGACTTTTTGTCGACTCTTATCTGTTGGCGATCCTTCGGGTGAGATCTAATAAATCTAACTTTTTCACAAGGGTCTATATCTTCACGGATGGGTCAAAGCTTGTGGGGAAGGTTGATGGAGGGGTCTACTGTCGAGAGCTTTCGTTTTAGACTTCCTGACTATTGCAGTGTCTTTCAGGCCGAGGTTGCAGCCATTAAGGTAGCAGTAGATTTGCTGCTCCGGAGTGCAATCTCCTTCAGAGAAGTGACCATCTATTCAGATAGCAGAGCGGCGATACTAGCCTTGAACTCATTTACAGGCTGCCTAACCTCGCTACGAATAGCATCGAATGCATTTGTGATAAGACTGGTATGGGTGCCAGACCACAGCGGAATCGCAGGAAACTGTAAAGCTGATGAGCTAGCAAGAAAAGGCACCCTAAAGTCGTTATCGGTAGAATGGAAGCGGATCGGTGCTCCCTTATCCTCTTGCGGTCTACTATTAAATAGCTGGTCAGCGCTTGGATATAATCGGTACATGCGCTGTCGCAAAAGCCTTTTAGCCAAAATCGATGGCAAAAGATCAGGTGATCTCTTTGCCCTCAGTAAGGTTATCCTCTCCCTAGTAGTGGGGCTTTTAACGGGCCATTGCCCTATTGGCGTCCACGCAGTTCGGATGCTGCCTGCCGAAGCTGTATGGAAGAAGATGATGTGGAAACAACTCAACACTTCCTTCTTGACTGTCCCGCGTTTATGCGGTCACGACTTAAACACTTGGGTGCGCATACCCTTGGACATCCCACCGAGCTGGCGGGAGTGGAAATTAAACGCCTGTGCAAGTTTGCATTGGCCACTAAGCGATTTGCAAATTCGAACACAGGAGTTTTTCCTTTCTATGGCATCACAAAGGACTACACATAGAAGTCCTCATGCGATCTTTTTGATCAGCCATCTAACTTAACCTAACCTAACCTAACCTAACAAGGGTCTATAAAAACTCGGTTGAGATTCGTCATTTCAAAGGATAACTTTCAAACAGATACCACCGAAAACGTTCAGACACGCACTTTGTATAAGGCAGGTGCATCCAGTTAAATTGTTGATTATTTTGCAAACAAATACGATACCGAATTTTTCAAGCAAACTAGATTTACAAAAATCTTTTGACTGCTGGCATTGAGAAATCATATTTTTTAAATTTCTGTCGTCGCAATTTACATCTTTGAGATGAGATGTAAGGTGGAGAGCTTTTGGCTCGACCCAGTATTTAGAAATCTCGGTAAATAAAGGATTAGTTCATATGATTCTGCTGATTTATTGAATTCTTGATTTAGTTAATTTCCTTCACTGCAACTATTTACTTTGCTTCAAGCAAATTCCTCCGTAACGTGAAAGCACATCAACTGCAAACACATGTACGGAATTCAAAGGAAAGCCATTTAATGATTGCTCGAATAAATATATTACAACTACAAATAAAATTAATCTAAAGTGGGTGAGACATTTATTGCTGAATCGTAAATTAACCACGAAATTGCTGCTCGCATGTCGTCAACAATTTTTTCACAGGTGAGATCCAATCCAAGCTGACAGCTGTGATAAATTGCCGATTCTGCGTTGCAATGTACTCGGGTGCCGAGCGTTGACGCCATCAATGAAAGTGTAATATTTATAAATAAATTGGCTAGAACCGTGGAACCCGCAACAATTAAAATTGAATTATTTTGTATATTGCTTTATATTTTGCTTTTCAATGAAAGCTCCTCAACAATAACGGCTTTTAATTGTCCCTAGTAAAATGATTTTGTACTTCCTTTACCCTCAAACTCTTAAGAAACTCTTAAGTCGACCTATTCATAGTTGCTCACCTTCACATATCGTTCCTAAGTGGACGAAAGCTTTCGGGTTTGTCTGCACTAGTCGCCTTTCACATTTGTTTACTTCTACGTCGTCTGAGTATTTTTATTTGCGGTCATTTTATTTTTAAATCTTAAACAATTTGCACTTTACAAGACGTGAGGTATGAGAACGCAAATAATTTATTCTCCTTCAATAAATAAGAGTGGAATATATAAAAAGAAAAAGAAAAAGTTGAGGCCTCCAACACATTAAAGTAGCAAACAAAAACTTTTGTGTATATACATACACATATACACACATGTACATCTTTTAATTAATACTCTTTCACATAAAACAACACAGAGCTTGTAAGACTCAAATCAAGAAATGGTAAGATAAATGTAGCAAGCGAGTAAATGAGAGCAAGCCACTCCTTAATACTTGTTTTAACTAAGGAGCATTTTATATGGTTTTGAACACTGCCTTTTCGGTCACCTATTGTAATTCTTACAATAATCTTCTCCTAAAAATAGCAAAAAAGTTCTTTCTTAGCGAATATAGGTTCTGTACTGTGCTACTCTATTATTTTATTTACGAATCAGTGAAATTGGGTGTAATGGCTCTCGACATAAAAAGGTTCATGTGTTAGCTCTGTACGAGTATTTATAGTATAGGGTAGTCGATTACATTATTCCATCAGTGGTTTGTCGACGAAAAACTGTGACAAGTAATTTTCACAGGCCTCTCTTGAAGCCAACTTTACTCCATTAATTTAGTTCTGCATTGGCCGAAAAAAGTGGTACTAGTCCGATGGTGCAAGGTCAAAGCTATATGGTGGGCGCATCACAACTTCCCAGCCAACCTCTCCCAATTTTAGCGTTCTAGCATTGTCCTGATGGAAGACGAAGCCCTTTCTATTGATCAGTTCTGGCCGTTTTTTTCGATTGCTTGCTTTAATCTCATCAGTTGTTGACAGTAAAATGTAAATACGAGTATATAGAATCAATCGTTCGATCAGGCTGAAGCAGTTCATATTGAATGATTCCTTTCCAATCCCACCAAATACTCAGCATAACCTTTCGAGGCGTCGATCCTGGGTATGCGAGCTTTACCACGCTTGGATAAGGATCTTTTTCGCACATTATTGTCGTATTTGATCTATTTTTCGTTGGTTGTTACCATTTGCTTCAGAATTGGTTCGATTTCATTTCGTTCCAGCAAAGAACCGGCGCAAAGCTAATTCGGTCCATTAAATTTTTCCCAGACAATTCACGTGGTACCCAAACATCGAGCTTCTTTTTGTAGCCGTCTTCTTAAATGATTCAAAACCGTTTGATGAAGAATGTTAAGTTCCTTAGCGATGTCATGGCTGCTTATGTGACGATCCTGGTCAAGCTATTCCATAAGTTCATCGACTTTTTCAACGATAGGTCGACCAGAGCGAGCTGCATTTTGCACATCGAAATTTTCAGAACGGAAGCGAGCGAACCATTGTTGTGCTATACGAACTGATACAGCAACGTCTCCGTAAACTTCACAAATTTCATGGATGGCTTCCCTTTTTTATACAAAAATTTCAGAATATAACGAATTTCTTCATTATTTTCACACATTTTTGAACAGCCGTAACATTTTTTTTCAACTTCTCCGAATTTAGTTTTTTTTTAGTTAAATGAAGCTTAAAATCTCACCTTTCCAACACTATATTGTATGACACAATGTTATTGGTAGCACCGGATATATACGCCTATTCAATACAAGTATGCTTCCAAAGCAAGTTGTCATGGTTTAGTGTTCTTAGAATGGGCAAATAGTTTTCGAAATTCGAAGAATAATATAAGCAATAATATCAAATATAATACAATAAAAAGTAAAAATCTTGATTTTATTTTTTGGTAATCATATTTGTTCCTTTCAGAAAAGAAATTATTACATCCACCCAATTTTTTCCGGAATTATAACATTTTTAGCTTTTGATTAGTACTAATTCAAAAATCGGGTTGTTGTTTTTGCAATCTCGGTTCTGCTACAATTGTATAATATTTTGTAGTGATTAATAAATTGTTGAATCGTCGTTCCCACAGTTTTTTCCGTTGTTGTTGTATATTTGCAATCCACATTTTGCAGCAAAAAAGAGTTTATTTATTTTTGTCTCAATTACAGCGCGCAATAATATGCGAAATTAATTGGCCGGTCGCACACACGAACGCTTCCACATTTGTGACGTTAAATGCGCGTAAAATAGGCGAAAATGAATGAAGTACCGCAACAAAAGCAACAAAAAAATAAAAATAAAAAAAGAGCAAAATATTTCATGATTCAGCGGCGCGGTATCGAAGTGTTGCGGCATCAATTCCGTTATGTTCTTTTTCGAAATTAATTTAAGTGGAATTTTTATCCAGGAAGTTGTGCGAAATCAAAATGAGGTAGAAATTGCCATTTTCCTCTTTTTATTTGATTTTCACACAATTTATTTTATTACGCAGATATCTGCTGGCGTTGGCTTGCCGTGATGGACTTGTTAAAACACGCATTCGTGTCAAATTATTTTTCTCGTGTATAATTTATTTTACAAGCTCATCAGAGAGTTAATTATGCTGCGTTGTGTTTTTTTTGTTAAAAATGTAGCACTTGGCAGCATCGCTATAAATATGGAAGTGACAAATCGCCTTTGGTGGCTTTTGAGAAATTTGAAATTTGTTTTTTTTTTATTTTAGGAAGATAATATTTTTAATTTCTGATTTGTATAACAAGTCAAAATCAGAGATTGCTCACAGAAGTAGCGTTGGCATTAGACAACTAAAATTAGGAACGCTAAAAGGAGTCCGCATTAATTGGTGGGACGAATTAGTCATGCCTTCGATACTATAATCATAAATATAATACTGCTTCGATAGGCACGCATTTTGTATAATTTACTGAACAAAATTTCATTAAATATTTTGTGTCCCAAGATCAATCTTCAATTTCTGCTGCATATTTTCTAAATCTTCTATTGAAACTTTTCGCAACTCTTCTTCAAACGAACTTCCTTTACAAGTTTCGAGAGCATGTTCGCGACGGAGATTATCTGAATCCCATTCGAACTATCGAAACGCCCCAAAACTTCTTTGTTTGGAAAAGAGATCCTTATGTATCAACAAAATTCGTCTAGTCTACCAGAAATCCGTTGAGCCGGTTAATTTTGATTCTGGCCAAATCGCTTAGTAGATAGTTGTCCTAGAAGGTAGAAACCCAAAATATTTAAACCTCAGTCGAAAAGAAAGCGGTGAGAGGTTTTTACCTCTCCTCCTAAAAAACTTTCCACCGCATGCACGACTTTGGTACAGTGTCCGGTTAAAACCGCTGCAACTGGGCTAAGCTGAATCTGGATGCGAGTAAGTAGTAGAAAGAAATGCCTATGTTCCACTCTTAGCCGGAATGATTTTGCAGTTGCCAAAGTTCTTTGCGGTTTTGCTTCTGAGTTTCTTTAAGTTTCTGTTCGAAAATCTAACATATCTCTTCTTGCCGAATATTATGGGTGTCTTGCTATCTATAATTTTTTCGTAGGTTTTGCGATGAAAAAATAGAAAAAACTAAGGACTTTTTATAGTTTTTAATTATATTTTTATTATATTTCTAAACTAAAAGAGCATTGAATTTTCTCCTTTACACCCAGCCTCAGTCAGAGGCATGTGTGGATGCGCATACAGAAATGGGAGGCAAAGTTAATGTGCCAACTGTTGAGTTTCCGTTTTCTTACTTTTTTCAAACTGCCGCATGCCACCCACAAATCCTTTGGCAACAACGCACACCCAGCAAAGCAGTGGTCTCATGGTATATGCTGGCTAACAATGAGTACGGGAGAGAGAGAGTACAAATGCTTTCACGTTTCTTCTTTTTGCCGGCTAAGCCAACATTCTACGCTCATTCATACAAGCACATTGGATGGATGCGCTAACGATTAGCAAAACACACGGAGGAATACATAGAGCAACAATAAAAGCAACAACAAATCGAAAATCACCAAGAACAACGAAGCAACAACAATAAACCGACGACGCTTACAGGTGTTTTGAATGCTACACGAATGCCGCCGCGTTACAAAGTGGTGACGAAAGCGGCGGTTCGAGAGTGTGAATGAGCGCGAGAGAGATGACGAGCGGATGTGAGCACATTTTAAGGATTTTCGCCGCGCCGTTGTGAGCTTTTCTGCCACAACGCTTATATGTTGTCCACCAGGCATGTGGCAAAAGCTCTATTCACGCTATGTGTTGCTGTTGTTGCTGCGGCGAAAGCATTGTCTCGACTTGGCAGTGGCTCTTGCTCGACACTCGGTGTTTTCCTGCCTTCGACGTGGAAAGTGCTTCAGTTTTATTTGAACATTCGGTGCGCGCAGTACGTTTTGTGGCAGTCAACGCGACGAATATTTTAAATTTGATTAATAGTTGAGATCTCCTCAAGTGTTTACATATTCATATACATTGTAACATACAACAACAAATGCAAAAATACAATAAATAGCCAACAAGCAGAAACATGTAAACTCACAGCCAGTGGGCAAATTCGGAAACTTTGTATCAAATCGAGTGCCGTCTCTGGTTTTTGCTGTTGCTGTTGTTTTTGAAAATTTTCAAGTGCTTTGAGCAAAAAATAAATGAAAGTGTTTTCAAAATGCTGCCCAAGCATTTGCAGCAAGTTTGTGAGCTAGACTCGAAAGACTGAAGTGCAAAGCAAACAAGAAGTGAAATATTGAAAGTAAATAAATAATAAGTACACAAAGTGGGCTCTTTGTGCACGGAACTGTGCTTTGCTAGCGCCTAGTGCCGCACCAGAGTCGTTGTGCCAACATTAAAAACATTAAATGTGCGCATTTCAAGCAAATGCACTACAACAATTAGAACAAACAGTCCCCTACCCAAATGCCGTCCGTCCGCGTACCCATTGACTTAAGCATTTTTGGTGCTTGCCTTCATCCCCGCGCAGCACACTTTGTTTCGCGTCATTCCACAGAGCTCAACGGTTTAGGGGCACACTAAAGGCCCATTATCACACACATACATGCTCACATATCCATCACCCCTTCGCATTTGTCTGGCTTGGCTATGACTACCTGTTTCCCGGCGAATATGTCATATCACAAACAGCAACCATTAGCATACACACGCACACACACGTCGTGACATTTACGTTGCCACGTGTGCATAATGTTGTGTCTTAGTTGCTGTCAGTCGCGCGATTTCCTACTAACCTCCTTCAGTCTCTTCAGGGCTGGCCTATTTTCCTTTTATTTGTATTCCGCTATGCGCTCCTTGCAACACATTTTCCACCTCCCGTCAAAGCTAATCAACTGGCTGGCTTCATTTTATGTATTTCATTAGTTGCCCATCTACTCGTGTACGTGTGTGTGTGCATGCGTGCGTGTAGGCTATTGTCTGTGTTGCCGGGGGCCAAAGGTACCGGCGGCGGCTGTTCGCTCTTCCCTTGCAACATTCGGTGTCAGTTCATATTAACTTCACTTTTGTTACAATGCAAACGCCCCCACTGCCGTGCCACTTCCGGTGCGCCTGTGTTGTTCGTTTTTGTTTTCGTTTCTAGCTCTTGGTGCGTCATGTCTGGTATCCTTCGACATTGTTGACATTTTTCCGTCCAGACACACACTTCATTATGCTTATGATTTATTTCCAGCATTAATGTGAACTTGCCACTAAGAGCGGCGTGGTCAAAAGTCTTTTGTTATTATTGTTTGCTCCGCGCTTTATTGTGTTTTTGTTAGCTTTGTTTACTTTTTTCGTTTAATCCATATTTTTGTGCTCACATTCATTTGTTGGTTTTTTGTCGTTTAAAAATTTATTCGTTTTGCGTTGGTTGAACGCGTGTTTTTCACGCTCTTCTCTCATCTACAATTTAATATCGTCTTTTTTAATTTGTCCTTTGCTTTTTGTTGTGCTGACATGTTTTGACTGAAACTGTCATCAACAGTTAGTTTTCTTTTTTATCTTTTCTAAAAATGTAGGTGGCCGCTCACAGGCTTAAATTGCTCATACGCAGTGGTTCCTGAAATGGTTGTGGATATAAAAGTTGCGTATACGCCGTGTTTTACTTATCTCTAGTGAAAATTTGCAATTTGTAATGAAGACAGGATCTACGCGTATGTGGAGAAAAATATGTAATTTTAAAAAAACCAGGCGATTTTTTAACACATTGTTTAGAAATCCAAAAAACTTGTCCAAACGAAAATATTCTTCTGGTAGCTTTACTCATAGAGCCACTAAATTTTTTGCAAGTAAGCTTCAATTAAATATGAAACACCATTTATCAATATGTACGAAGAATGTAATTGCCTGCAAAAGTTTCACCTAAATTGCTTATTGCTTTGGAATTATGACTTTTGAGACATTGAACATTATCAATTTTTTCTAATTTCAATTATTTGTTTTAAATTCAAATTTACTTTTAATCAATCAATTGAAATCTAGAAAAATATTTTCAACTCAACTCCATATTAAATTTTTTTCTTAAAATATTAAAAAGTTGTATATGTATATTGGTAGTCGAAAAAGTCTTTTCGTATTTTGTCAATAGATGTCGTTGCATTCGTACATTTGCTGTGCTACCAATCACATTGTGTCATACCATATAGTGTTGGAAAGGTGAGATTTTAAGTTTCTTTTGACCAATAAAAAGAATTAAATTCGGAGAAGTTGAAAAAAGTTACAGCTGTTCAAAAATGATTGAAAATAATGAAGAAATTCGCTATATTTTGAAATTTTTATATAAAAAGGAGAAGAATGCCACGCAAGCCTGCAATGAAATGTGTGAAGTATACGGAGACGATGCTGTATCAGTTCGTGTAGCACAACAATGGTTCTCTCGCATCCGTTCTGGAAATTTCGAAATTTCGACTTACACTGATGAAATAATGTCTCTAGCGGAAAAATGGCAAAAAGTGGTCGACCAAAATGATACATATTTGTTTATTTATTTATTAGTATAAATATAAAAAAATAAACTGAACTTTGATTAGAAATACGAAAAGACTTTTTCGACTATCCAATATTTTGAAAAAATTATTTAAGCGATTCCATATGATTTTCTTCTATGACTCCTTATTATTTCAAAATAATTTTTTTATTTGAAATTTTAATTTTTTACTACCTAAAGGAGCTCAATCAGTTTTTGGGTCCAAAAGCTGACATTTATCGCTTTATTTCCTTCTTCACTCGGCCTGTTTATTTATACGATTTTTTGTTGTATTTATCAGGCTATTAAACTCATTCGAGTTTCGCGCTTAATCCACCCGATAATCATCCAAAATTTGTGCAGAGCAACATCCAGTAAGAAGAGTCCATAAATTTAAAACCCGAAGTTGTGGCACATTTTGGTGGCAGTCACGTCCGGCACGTCTCCTTTTCGTTGCGGTTTGAGATTTACCGTTCAATGTGCGTGGTATCCCCACGCAGTGCTGTAAGTACGATTCGTTCTTCTCCCTTTGAGTAAATATACCATTGATACCGGAGCTTGTCAGCTGCTGGCTGCCGCATTGAAAGCTGTGCGAATGCCATCTCAGCTATTATCCAACACTTGGCAGCCGATTAGGGGAGCGTTGTTGCTTTCAGGGTGCGTAGCAGGTGCGATTATTTACGCGCTCTTAACTGTTTTGGCACAAAGTGTTTTTCTATTCACTCCCATGCATGTATTCGTGTGTGTGTGCGTGCAAACGCCGGCGGGTAAAACGCATAATTTCGACGTAATGAACTTCACGTTCCTCCTCGGTTGGCATTCAGTGGCGCCATTAAATACGGTGAATACAAGCTCGGCGAAGAGAGCTGTGTGCAACGGTGCAAGCGTCAGGCCAAACGGTATCAAATGTTAATTTCGTTTGTTTTGGCTTTGTTTTCAAAATTTATCAAGCCCATTCACTTTCCCTCACGCGCCTCTTTAGCAATTGTTTGCAAGCAGCCATGTATGTGGGTGTGTGTGTGTGTGTACTTCATTGGTTCAGCTGTTGAATAACATGTGGCGCCCTCAAATTTAATGCAATTTATATTCATTTATTCGACGCTTGCAACACATTTGGCAAATGAGCGAGATATTTGCGCTCACATGTATGCAAACACACACACAAACACACGTGCACTTTCACCACAGTTGAGTTGAGCGAGTTCATTACACGACTTGTACTCCTACGTGTGTGTATGTTTTTGTGTACTTGCATACTTATAAGTAGCTGTAATTATGCCGACCTGAAACATGCGCCAACGTGCCCCAAGCCAAATTCAACACAAATGAATGAAATTATTTAAAGAAATAATAAATTTGCAAGGAATGCTTGCTTTTTGTTTTTGCTTTGTATTTGCAAATGCAGAAAAATAAAAATTTAAATTCAATATTAACTTAGAGGTGGAGGGTGCTCTATGCAAACTCTAATCACTTAGGTGAGCTCTTGGGGAAGTTTTGTATTTCTGTTCGGCAGAATTCCTGCTTAAAGTTAATTCCTTTTTGATCCTTATTCTTCAGATACAACTTTAAATCATGGCGTGTTTTTCTTCTGTGCTACGACTGCCTAAAATTGTCAGAACTTATACAGAAGAGGGCCCATTCGGTTCCATTTGGATATATTCAAGGGCTCCTAAATGAGTAAATATAGCCTTATTCAGGCTTCTCAAATGGTCTGTAGATCTAACTTTCGAAGTGAACTAAAATGAGTAGGCGATTATGTTTTATTCTAATCAAGTTGAACTTATTATCATATAATATATGTATAACCCTTTTTCTGCTTGTCGAGAGATAATTCTGTTTAATTTCTGTTTTTTTTTTTTAATTTTGACGATTTTTTGTATGTATAAGAAGTTCAGCGGAGCCACCTTTTTCCGAGCGATTGTCGGAAACGGCGTCAAAATGGCCGAGATTTGAATATTTTCGTTTGAAAATTTCACAAAATTTTTGTAAATTACGTATTTTTGAAATAATGAAAAATTTAAATAAAATACTTGTATATAATTTTTATATGAAAAAAGTTACTAAAGTTAAGACTTTTTTTTGCGTGTGGAAACCCATGTAAGCCATTAAGTTAGTTTCTTTAGTCATCTTCAGTGAACACATTCGATTACGAGTCGTTTTCCAATCGTTCTCTCACTATAACATTTATTTGGTAATTAAAGACTTTTCTAACACATGAATCAAAATAATTTAGTGTTGGCACAATGGTACGCCAAAAATATGATTTTACATTTCCTTTCCTTTGCTTTTAAAATTTTTCTAATATCTAAAATTTTTAGTGTCTCAAAATGCGGTGTGAATCAAATATGTTAAAAACTTAAAACTAAAAGCGTGTAAACAATAAAAAAGAGAGTGTGTAAGACAACTTAAAAGCTCATTAAACCAAATTTCAAACGAAACCTCAAAGTAATACGACAAAAAATAAGATTAATATATGTAAATAGGTAAGTACCGTTTCAAATATTTCTGCTTGAAATTTTAATTAACGTGCAAGTGAAACAATTAAAGGCGAAAAAAGGCGATTTATTTTCCAGAAGTAAAATGGTTTGTGAAAAGGTGTGGAATTTATAAAATTAGTGGGTTTGGTTTAACGAATAAGCTGCTCATCTACTTTAGCAATTTGGAATTTTGAAGAATTTTAAAGGATTGTTGTAATACACCACATATTAAATTCTACCTTTTGAACTGTTCTTTAACAAAACATTTTAATCTCCCTTAAATACCGTTCAACCTGTGTATACCCATATGATCGTTTTATTAAGGGAAAGTTGACTTAAGAACACACCGAATGATTTTCTCCAGCCTTTTGTTGTCCAAGCAAATACCTGTGATTTCTTTGTTACGAAAACATACCTTTTTGTTTGTGTGTTAGTGCTTACGTAAGTTTCGAATTCCCTTGCAATCCTTTTTACTTCAAGGATACAACTCCAGTTACCAAACAAAACAGGAATTCTCATTAAAAAGTTTGCCCAGACAATGCAAAAACTGATTTGAGTGCGTATGCTTTGTATTGCGGTATATCCATACACACACATGTACTTGACTATCAAACTTTTTTAGTGTGTGAAGGTAGTTGGGGGAGTTTATTAAATTTTTCGGAAAAGCTCAAGGCATTAAACTCATAACCTCATCAGTGCATAAAAACATTTCACATTTAATGAATTTATTTTTTAGGCAAAAATTTATATATATTTGTATATCATACACATGCATACCATATTTGCCCGTTCTCAATCATTTAAATCCTTAATTTGCAGCCACACACATACCCATAAACAAATACACACAAAAACAGCACTAAACTAGGAATGGATTTGTTTGCTGATTTTAATTAGAATTTGTTGTCGGTTTTTTCAATGCAAGCCCATTTATCACACACACTCACGCACACGCATATACACAAATAGGCAAAAAGTCTGTTGATATCACTTTGCCTTCAGGCGGGCGCTGCACTTAATCTCTTTCACCTCACAAGCCCACACGCTCCATCCTCCTCGTCTCGAATAGCGCGCACGTGCCGCCATGAAACAGGCTTCTCTTCGCAGAATGCTCCTATGTAAACACCAACTCTCGTTTCAGAAGAGCGCTTTATCATTATTTTGACAACATTTACTATTATTTGTTTCATATGGGCGGCTGGGAAGGCCAACATCCAAATTTTACATGGATCGTACGACCCGAGCATGAAATAATAAGAACAAAACAAGCATACGATTATCTGAAGGTCAAAACGTGTATGTACGAGTATGCGCGCGTGTAGTTGTATGAAATTTAATTCTGCTCTGTTGTTGTGAGAGAATTTCCATGAACTGACTTATTTGATATTAGCTTTTGCATTCCTAATTCAACTTGGCTTCCAGATTGACAGTTACATTGAATATGTATCTGTAGCCTGAAAGTGCAAATAATGGATCGGACTGGTAAGAGACTGTTATATTGAATTTAATGCTCAAAAATGTGCTTCTGGTTTTTGAAATAATTCAAATCAATCGTAGTTTTGTCCGATAATTTCTCTTGAATATTGTTTATATGAGAAGTTTAAACGGTTTCTTGAAGCTAATACATAGCTCTCAAACTTTTACTTATAGGATGTAAGTGCTTGAGTCAAATTTGAACTATGTGCACATGTGCGTGTATGTGTGTGCATGGCTCCCGACATGCAGACGGAGGCGAGTCTTTGCAGCTTCGATAGTTGATGTCCTACCGACGTCTGGGATGCTTTCGGAGCCCTAGCTACCGCTCCATAAGTGATAATTGGTTGCACTATCATGGTGCACAACCATCTGATAATCCTTGGTTTATACCCCCAGGATTTACCAGCAACCCGATTGCACACCATCATCACCTTCGTGGCTTTGAACATGCTGCTTCCGGAATCCAGCGTGAGACCCAGGTACTTGACCATATTAGTAATCTCTATCGCTCTGCCTCCGAGTGTTAGGCTCCTAAGGTCAGGCAGAGACCTGACAATGGTCGTGTTCAACCCTTGGCCAGGCCTAATCCCCTTTTGTACGATATCGCAGAGAGTATCCTCAAATTTTTCTCTGGCTATAGTAACTATGTCGTCCGAATATCCTTGACAGCGAATTCATTTGTTAGTTAGCAACAAAAGTAGTTCGTCCATGACGAGGCCCCACAGCAGGGGGAATAGCATTCGCATGCAGGGGTGACGTTATCAGCGCCTTCGACCTTATTTCGTGGTCCACGATCTTGTCCATACTCTTTAGTAGGAAGGTAGTTGGACTAATCGGTCTAAAGGATTTAGCCAGTGAGTAGTCCTTTCCACTTTCGGTATAAAGATCACCTTTGCTGTCCTCCATGGTTCAGGGATATACGCCAGCGCCAGGCTATCTCTCATCAGCTGAACAAGATACGGCAGTAGAACCTGCTCTTCTTGTTGAATAAGTGCTGGAAATATGCTGTCCGCCCTCGGGGATTTGAAATTAGAGAACGGGGCCGTAGCCCACCTGACTGAGTCCGCAGTAAACAATTTCATTGCGACTACCCAAAATAGGCGAGACTGGTTATGTTCGACGACAGGTAGACACTGGTGTTCTTCAATAGCTCTCTACTGGTCGTATAAGTACTGTCACATTTTTTAATTACTAGAGTTGTGTCCGCCTTCTCCTTAGCCAGAGTTTTGTGTAGTCTTGCTGCCTCTGATATTGAAGAGACGTTTTCACAGAAATTCCAAAAATTCTCCAGCTTTGCAGACCTAATCTTCTTGTTATAGGGTTTGTTAAAAATTTAAGTAAAATCAGTTCTTGTAGTCCTATACTGAACACAAGGATAGAATGGATATTCTGCTCCCTACTATCTTAGCATATCTTAAATTGTCCCCTTCCTAAAACGAGGACTCTTTTCTTTTCTGACTTCATAACCTATATAGTGACAGTCGCTTGCTGAAGTGAGATATATATATCAGAAATTGATAAAATTAATTATTTCGCCCAACTAAGATAACTCTTTTTACTTAAATTCTTCAGAAAAATCGGAAGATGATTTGACGCTTAGCGTACGGTCACCTGGTACTTGCGCTACTTTTCAATAATCCTGGACTAATGCATACTTCATTTTGGATATAAATAGGAAGATCATATTATCCCATCATCAATATCAGTTCTTCTACTTGTTTACCGGCAAGTTTAAAAAAATATATTGATCATAATATTTTAATTAACATTTGACCAATTTAAATAGCACATGGGCATGTGAATGCTGACATATCATAATTTATGGCAAATACAAACTATGGTATCTCGATCCCTAAATCGACAATTACGAGTTACCGTTAGGTGATTTGGTGTAAATTGTTAAAAATAGAAAGAAAATACTTGAAAATTTTATGACTAGAGCCATGTCAACATCATGTACATATTAAATGTACTCCCGTACTCTTCAGGCTGCACTGTCGGACATCGGAAGCGCGCTTGATGTTGGTTAGGTGGTGTCTAAGTAAACGGACGTTCGTTCTAAACCCACACAGGCAATCGGAGCAGATGATAGACAGCTCAAAGGGTGCATTTGAGCGGCTGAAATTAGACCAGCTGCCATAAATTCGACTGCCCATAACGTTCTAACACCGCACACATATGTTTGGGGGCAGTGAGCATGCATGTGCTTGGGTACTCAGTTATGCACCGTTATGTGTGGTGTGCGCCAGTTCATAAATTTGGCATATGCGAGTGTTTTACATTTATTTGAGTTGCTGTCTGCGTCGGCTCTGTTGCCTTGTGCCCTGCTGCCCGCTGCGTGTTGACAATGTCCTTTCGTGCGCCATGATAGCTGTGTAGAATTGCCGCATTATCATTGTTGTTGCTGCTGTTGGCAGCTATTATTGCGTGCCGCAATGCCATTTGCGATGACGCACGCGCATATGTATTGGTGTACTTGTGCCGTTACTGTTGCTTTGTTGTTTTTACGATTCGTACTCCTTCCTGTGTGGCGCATCCGCGCAAATTTACGACAACCCAGTGGCCCACAGGTGCCGCCAGGGCGTATAAGTGATTCACTTGAAATGATTGCGTGGTTGCCACACCGGTTGCTGACGTTTTCGTTGTTTGCGGCCGTGTGCGGGTGTGTATGTCTACGCAAGTACGTTCCACTGTCCACCGCATACGCTGTCACTTACGAGCGTGCCTGCACTGCCTGTTGACAAACGAGCAGATGCCCCATATGTTCATGTACATATGTATGTGCGTGTGTGTGAGTTTAGAGTGTGTCTCGTGGTTTACTATTAGCGCAACACACATTCGTCATGCACATTACCCTCCTGCATACCGTGCAGCTACGCTCAGTTTCACTGCCGTGGCAATAACTGTTGTGCGTGTGTGTGATTTTTCTTAATTTCTAAGAATCTGAAAATGTCAGACACATCAGCAGTAGGACATAGTATGCATGCTTCCAAATATGAGAGATAATGCTGGACCTTAATGTTATACAACTAATATGGACATGGATACACGCATACATACATACATATATTATGTATATATATATGTCTCTTACATATCAGTAGATGTTCCACTGCCAAAAATATTTGTCATGTGCTATTCAAGCGTCTTAAATGCACATCAATGATTCTCATCAATATATTTGCGCACGTGTGTGTGTCCACCGACATGTTTATCGTTGCGTTCCTGTGGCTGCACATGTTCGTTTCGCCAGTTGCGCACGTCAAACGAGCTTAAGACATCAATTTATAAATATTGTCATATTTGCCTGTCCGCCGGCTCGTCATGTCTTCTTGCCTCGCTGGCATGCTGCTAAGTCATTGCTGCTATTCACCCGGCGCTAATCATACTGATGACTCGTGTGCCACAAATGCTTTCTTTTGCCATATAATTGGATTACACTCTCACCAGCCTCGATTACTGGCAGATTAATAGTCCGTTAGTCCGTCTAACTTGCATACATTTGTTGGTATTTCATCTAATAGGCATTCCGTTAATAATCATAAACGCTTGTGTGACCATAAGCTTACAAATCGTATTCTTCAGCTGTTGCTGCTGCTCCAGCTGCTCTGACACACACTTGTTTGTTGTTTTTCTTCTTCATTGTGCGCCTGTTAAATTAAGCAAATCGCGGCATATAAAGCTATTCGGCCATAAAGCATAGCGACATTGATAATAAAAAGCGTCGTAGCGTCCGCATTTGTGCTCATGAAAAATTACACTACTTACGCAACAACAACAACAACAGCATCAAGGGGCATAAAAATGCAAAATTTCGCAATAAAACATGCCATTACTCACACACACTTACACAAAAAAAAGACTCACAAGGTGTTGTGGCCAGCCCCTGCCTGCTTTTCGAGCATCACGTCCTTCTTTTCGGCTTCGTTCAGCGCTTCTCTTCATTTTTTCCTAATTCTAGTCCCCTCATCTGTACACCACCACTTGCCATTTACCCACAGACGCACACACACAAGCACAAATCTGCCGCTTTCGACGGCAAGAGGACGCAACACTTCAACTATTTATTTGTTTTATTTTATGGCGCTCGTAATGCGCGACCGCTTTCGTAGGTTGGCGTCAATACCGTTAAGGTCGCTTCATAGTCGCGTAGACTATTTGTCTGCAATCATGAAATTTTCAATTTATCAACAAATATAAACATAAATGTACATTTTTCAAACGTTTTCAACGCTTGTTTTTGCTTTTATTGTTGTGTGTGCTGCGAATTATTGCTGTTGTTGTATTTTTTGTAGATTCTGTGCATTCAAATGTGCGTTAACAGATATTTTCAGAATTTAAGGTTTGTGTAGCGGAGACAGCTCAATAAAATCTGAAAAATGTTGAGGCACCAACAACATGTTACAACAACTTAGGCTACAAATTACATAGCAGTGTCGGATTATAACGTTGCTGTCCTTAGTTCTATACCTAGTACAGCTTGCTTCCTCTTAACCCGACGACGTCGAAAGGGGAACTTAAAAAAAAGTCCATTCTTCTTCTTTAGTTTGTAACGGCATAGAGTTTTCCTTTAAATGCGTGGATGTAGTTGCGAGAACCCTATTCCATTCCTTAGCATGGCTACTCGAAAATACTTTCTTCTTCTTTACTGACGTTAACAACAGTGCGCCAGTTTTTTCGCAATGTGGCGCAATTAGAGATTCCAAGCAAAGCCAGTTCCTTCTCCACCTGGTCTTTCCAACGGTCTTCCTCTTTCTCTGCTTCCCCCGGCGGGTACTACGTCGAATACTTTCTTTTAATTCGCTGAACTATGTCAGTGTCGCCGTACATCTCATACAGATCATCGTTCCATCGAATGCGATATTCGCCGTGGCCAATAAATCTTTCGCAAAACTTTTCTCTCGAAAACTCGCAACGTCGACTCATCAGTTGTTGTCATCGTCCAAGCCTCTGCACCATAAAGCAGGACGGGAATGATGAGTGACTTGCCGAGTTCGGTCTTTGTATGACTTTACTTCTCAATTGCCTACTCAATATGAAGTAGCACCTGTTGGCAAGTGTTATTCTGCGTTGGATTTCGAGGCTGACGTTGTTATTGGTGTTGATGTTAGTTCCAACATTGATGAAATTATCTACAACTTCGAGGTTATGACTGTTAACAGTGACGTGAAAGCCTAGTCGCGAGTGCGACGACTGTTTGTTTGATGACAGGAGATATTTCGTCTTTCCCTCGCTCACTACCAGACCCATTTGCTTCGATTCCCTATTCAGTCTGGAGAAAGCAGAACAAACGACGCGGGTGTTGAGGCCAATGATGTCAATATCATCGGCGTACGCCAGCAACTGTACACTCTTACAAAAGATGGTACCTTGGGTAAATACTTAGCCAAACTCCGTGAAGATAATATTCCATACAAGAGCTTAATATTGATCGGTCAGCTTATTACCATATAGCATATATGCACCAACATATCAACAACTTGGAATGACTTTTCCAGAGCAGACACTCTTCGGATGCCGTGCAACAAGATAAATTCATCGATTTAAAAAATTGATGATGTTTTCCATCAGATAACTTCGCTTATAATACACTCCTCTGTCATTTTTCTTTTTTACTTAAAGTTGTGCCAGCTCCCTGGGACATGCGAATGTTCTTACAATCCTCCATAATCTTAACTGTTTAAGTGCACAGACAGAACCAGCTTACGCACACACTTGCAAGTACATATATATAAGTAAATATATGCACACTTACATGCATTGGACCATTGAACCGGACAAGTTGCTAGCATTAGCTACATATTATCCTTGCCATCCTTCCCAGTCATCGCATCTCTTGCCGCATTTGTTTCTGCACTTTACTTGAGAAACTACATAAAGCGAAAAAATAGAACTGAACTATTTTATAATAATACTACTTTGTAACTTAGCAATTGCTGCTGTCTGCCACATGCGGAGTGTGTGCCACACGCATGCTCTGGCGCTGGCGCTGCCGAGCGTGTGCCGGTCGTAATCCACTGGCGGTTAATGCACAGGACATTGTCATTGAAAGTTTAAGCGGTCACTCACTCACCATTCTGCTGCGACTACTATGAGCTAAGGGGTTTTTACAGTTTGCCGCACGCTGCGCTTTCAGGCTGCCTTTTTTGTTATTCTTGCTTTTGCAAGTCCAAGTGGTTAGTTGCAGTGCTGGCCGATTATGGAGTCATGTGGGATTTGTGTAAAGTCAGTAAAGAACCCGTCACTGACCTAAGACAACGGCAAAGTTTCATTAACAGTTAAAGAGGTAACAAACTGCCAACAACAACAACAATTTTCTCTGTTCTTGTTCACTTTAAAGACAGATTAGCTGGTTAGGGTTTTTCTCTAAACATCAAAAATGTAAATCAACGTGCATATTAAGTCGAAAACTTCAGATTATTCAGCACTAGGAGCTATTAAATCAACTATACCTAGTAGTATGGACTTTCAGATGACTATTATTTGAGTTGTCATCACTTTTAGTTTACGAATATTTCCATATTGTAACATTGTAGATTTAACGCTTTTAAAGCTCTGAGAATATCAATATTAGATTTTATGTATCGTTTCAAACGGACGGTATTTTACTGATTTTTCCTTACTAGCAATACATGTGAGCCGAATCGGTTAAAAAATCTGATTTTTCATTGTTCGCTCAGCGACATCTGGCGGTTTTAAGCTTACGAGCTTTCACAAAGTTATATGGATAATGTTTATGAATTGATACCAAAAGAGTAAAAAGCTATGCTTATGGCACCCGATGAAATAAGGTTACATAAGGGAATTTGTTTCTCCGTTTGTAAATTTGTATACCTAACTTCAGTGAGAGTAGGCATACCACATTAAATTCACCTTAAACGAAGCTTTTGTGATAGTTAAACTTAATCTTGAAAAAAATTATTGCTTACTGCTGGATCATTCCCCGGTTCAAAGTTTTTACCGTTATGATTGCAAATTTATCGATAAAAAATCGATCGACCTAGATAAAGTCCGTTAGACAATGGCAAAATATTTCCATATCAAGCATGATTTGCTTTGAAGAGCCGTCAAGGATGACCGTTCTTGAAAATATCCGAAACAAAATAACGCTTTCTCTAGCCTCAAGTACTCAAATACATTGTTTACAAATACAACTGTGCATATTAATTAAACACGATCTATTCGCCTAGCGGAGAAACAATGCGCGCATCGCAAATACTAGCGAGAAGCCGGCACGCTCTCCAGTAACTAAAAATAGCGCACTAAGTGAAATTGGATGCACAAATGTGTATGGATGTATGTGATCGGCAACAAGTGAAAGACGGGCGGCTGGCGATGATGCAAAAGAGAAGCAAGAGAAAGCGCAGTCAGCTCGTAAATAGCCAACAGCTTGCAATATTCATGGAGAGAGGTACAATTGAGTGCAGAAACAATAAACTGGGAGTACAATTAATTGAACGGTCATAAAATGGCAGAGTGTTGCCGCTTGCTGAGCGTATAACCAGTTGACGATTGCCAGCCCATAGTTGGAGAAAGTGTGCGTTGCAAAAAAGGTGATGAGAAGAGAATTTAATAATAGTCATTGGAAGAGCAGTGAAAAGCAAGAGACATGTGATTTGGAGAAACAAATTATACGAGCAGTTTGCTGTTTATTTTCTCCACCACGTCCGCCAAGTGGGGCGTCGAAATGGAAATAAACTCGCTCCACAGACATACGAACGCATCCATATATGTCTGTAGCCCCCACAGAGGCGCCCATATACTTGTATATATGAAAGTTGATGTGAATGAAAAGCGAAACGACGGAATGGACGCGAACGCCCAACTGCCTTCGATAGCTCAGTTGGTAGAGCGGTGGACTGTAGTCAGAATTAGCTTGCATCAACATTAATAACGTTGGCGCGGCGATCACGCATACTGTCGGTCGCTGCAGTGCAGACATCCATAGGTCGCTGGTTCAAATCCGGCTCGAAGGAGAACCCTTAGTTTTTTTTACCGCTTGGAAATTTGTCACAGTTCGTTTGTCGAATCCTTTATGGTGGATCTCAGCGTATGCCTGGCTGCCACATGAATAATTAAAATATTTAATTAATTTAATATTAAAGTAATGACGCATTTAACGCTTTCGAGCGAATTAAAAATTGATCGGCCATTGCCAGCATACCGCAGTTAATTCAGAGAAGTTAAGCTGGAATTTGTATATTGGTACAAGCGTATGTGCGTACATGTGTATGTATTAGTGACGAAGTATGTGCGTTCGCGGTTTGTGCTCATAATCATAACGCCTGCCAGAACTTTTGCATTGAAACATGTATTTCTCGCGCTTAAAAATTATAAATTAAATATGTTTGTAAGCGTCTATGGCCAGTGCATTCAATTAATGAATATTTGTTGTTGCGGTTTTGCTGTCTAAATTAAAATTAATGAAATTAAATGGCTTGCACTTTAGCATTTTATTAATTGGCGCTGCAACTTTTTATCGAATTAACTTAGTGATTTTGTGGAAAATTTTTTTCCGGTTTTCTGTTCTAAAATAAATGTTTTTAAACATAAACAAATAGCTGATTCTCTTCTAATGCAAGAATTGTTCAGGTTAACTTGAAAAACGGAATTTTTATATAATTTTTCATAATAACTTTTCATTAGTTGCCTTAAAGGCCAATGAATTTTTATTCTAGCCAAAAATTGTCCATACAGTTGCGGTCTGAATATTATTGGAAGGGACACTTTTTCCACCTTGGTCGTGTTCGAGGCCCATCTAAAACCTCTGCCGTACTTTGGGTCCGGCACCCGGCCAGAGTGCGACTCCACAATGAATATTTCAACCCTACCTGCCTTTAGGTTTCAACCGCAGCCACCACGAATCTCCACAAAGGGCCAAACCCAATGAGCAGATTAGAGTAAGCTCCAAGGGTTAACTGCTAATCGTGGTACCAGGTTCAAGTCTCTGGTATGATCTTGTAGCTTTTGCTGCTATCGGTTGGTGACATTTGTCGCTTGAACTTTAAATGTCTTTTTATTAGAAGGAAATTCATTCAAAGTCTATAATATCATTTCAAGTTGAGTATTATAGCACAATTTCTGACATAGACTATGCTGACATTTCAAGGCAAGCCCATTGAGTCAGACACAGTGCATATGGATTTTAGTCGCCTCTTACGACTATTCTAACCTCTGTCCGCTGGGTAAATGTCACTGTTGATAGTCATAACTTCGAAATCGTAGATAATTTCGTCTATCTTGGATCCAGTATTAACATCAACAACAATGTCAGCCTCGAAATCCACTGACTAGGGAATTGAGAAGTAACGTCCTCTCTTGACTAACAAAGACCACACTAAGACCGAACTCGATAAGTCACTCATTATTCCCGTCCTGCTATATATTGCAGAGACATGGACGATAACAACATCTGATTTAAGAACTTTCGAGAGAAAGCGAATATCGCGATGTTGACATCGTTCAGCGAATTAAGAGACAGTGGCTGCGCTAGCTAGGTCATGTCGTCCGTATCGTTGAAAACACTCCAGCTCTGAAAGTATTCGACGTAGTACCCGCCGGGGGAAGCAGAGGAAGAGGAAGACCTCCACTCCGTTGGAGAGATCAGCTGGAGAAAGACCTGTCTGCTACTTGGTGTCTCGAATTTGCGCCGAATCGCTAAAAGATGAATCGATTGGCGCGCTGTTGTTAACTCGGCCATAACCGCGTAAGCAGTGTCTATGCCAGTAAAGAAGAAGAGGTACGGATGTTCTTCATGGAGGGTCGAACATCATGCCACCAACCTGGTTTTCTTCACTCAATCGCTTTTAATATGCCGCTTAGTAACGCTTATTAAACTCTCCTTAAATTCCTTGGATTTAAAGTGGCAATTTTTGGAGACAAGGACAACGAATACATTTTTTCAATATTATTGATTAGTTCTGTATGTTTGTAGCAGCATCTATTTCACGTCCTTTTGAATATTATGGCGTCCACATGCAGCAGATGGCAAACCCAGCATTCAAACTGGAGCAACACTAATCTATTCTCATATGCAAGTAGCTGATCAATCAAAACGACAAATTCTAATAATATTCAGGAGTCACTGACTCTACGAAGCAATGACCTCGGAACAAAACATGCTAACGGAAAATGAAAGAGGACCTTCGGCACAATAGATAAACAGCTATTTAAAACATTTGAATGGTAAAATCAATCAATATCAGTGCCGCACACATACATAAATATGTAGGCGCACAACGATTTCACTGCCACCCACACCGATTTTCGACTTTGAGAGTGTCGGAACGCGAAAGCTTTGTGCTTTTGCTTGCATGTGTATGTATGTTTGTATATGTTAAACACCGCTCGATGAACTTAAGCCGCGGTAATGTTTGTGATGATTACAATTATGTAAGCGAACAACGCTGAAGGAGCCTTTATTTCTTAAGCGTTTTTATTGCAGACACCATTAGCTTGTAGGCAGCTGCTGTTGGTGATGAGAGTATTGGCTGCAGGATTTCGAAAAGTCAATGTACGCTTGTGTGTGCTTGCTTCTGCATGGTTGTTCGCAGGAGAGAAAAGAACAGCAGCACTGTTTCATTTCCAGAAATGCGTTTTATTGCCCTTTTGATGCGAATTTTAGTGCTCACTTGACTGTTGAGTTCACTGACCTGGCTGATAAGAAGCATCAAAGTATACTTGTATATGCACTCACACATGCACACAAATCATCTTTGTGCCGTTTCCATTGCTTGTGGTTCGTCCTTTTTCCTATGCTGTTTCCTAAGACTTATTTAATGCCTTTGTACCAAGCCATGTTAGTTTATAAGTTATTTGACCTCAACAGTATCGGATTGTGGGTGTTGTGTTTTTATTTCCTTTTTCTTTGTTCTTTCTCTTGTTGTAGCAACGCTTCAATCGTCTTGACTTGTTATCGTTGTGATGCTGTTAACGAGATAGGCTTGTTCCTTTTGCATATCTGTGTTTGTGCGTCTGTCGGTGTGTGTGTGTTATTTTTCGCACTTAAAGCGTATTAGTTTCATTTTATTATCTCACTTTTGCTTCTTTCACTTCTGCAGCTGTTGTTTTTTCCATATATCGTACATATACATATTTAGTTTCTTTGTGTT
This sequence comes from Bactrocera neohumeralis, assembly GCF_024586455.1. Classification (NCBI taxonomy): domain Eukaryota; kingdom Metazoa; phylum Arthropoda; class Insecta; order Diptera; family Tephritidae; genus Bactrocera; species Bactrocera neohumeralis. Next base: position 3,776,503 of record NC_065922.1, on the reverse strand, counting down.
GCCTTTTTAGATGTTTGAATCTGTTTTATTTGCTCTTAGCGAAGTCTTCTGTTGTATTGGGGGTTTCGTATGTAGAAAGAGTGTAGCACTTTTCTGTAGCTTCATGTATTTGTTTGTCATTACATCTCTAAAATTATACTATGGAACTACTAAAGCTTAATACATTTACTGAGTTTCTACCATTAAGGGGTTAGGTGGGTTTCAGACGTACAAAAAAGGTATTTTTACGATTTTTTTATATGTAAACAATCATATATTTCAAATATATAATATGTAATATCAAAGGTACATATTTGAACAATGTATCCTGAAATTTCGTTATGTTGAAAATTCAGCCGTTGCGACCCCATCTCTCAAAAAAAAGTGCTCTCGCCGTGAACAGCATGACTTTTTATTGGTTCATCTAAAATTAAAAAACCAAACATATTCCGTTAGGAAATATATATATAAATCTCGTTTTTGAACGAAGGAAATAAAAAAAATTAAAATTCTCATTTTTTCTCAGACTTTGAACAAAAAATCTAATTTTTTGGTCAAATTTCCCCTTTTATTGGGTTAAAAAAATAGTTGTAATTAAAAAAAACCTTCGTTCAATAACTAGATAATGTTATTTTAATGATATGAACACAATTCGAACTAAATCGGTCCATAACTTTTTGAGAAATCGTGTCCACCGACTTGTATCCCTATGGTAGTTTCTCATTCTAAGTTTTCCTTTGCGAGGCGTCCTGAAACAATTGAACACACTGACTCATATCATTCTCACGAACTTAAGTTCACTAAGGCAGTTTTATAGACTATGTTGTACCGGTTATATAGAGTTAAGCATGTATTATACTAATGGAGTTACATAACAGGTGGCGCTGGGATAGAAACATCATTATTCGACATGCAGTCTTCACTTGTAAACTATGATTTTTTTATATAAAATAATTTTTGAGGTGTCGTAAAAAAAGGCAATTTTTACAATCCATATTTTATTGGTTATTTATTAACTTAACAATAATAAAGGAAGAAATCATTAAATAAACACTTTAAAAATTTGTATCTGATGAAAAAATTGACACGTGACCATGTCCACGATTTCAACGCTCCTAACAAACTGAAACAAAACAGAAAAACATTTATCTAGACTAATGTCGTAGAGTCTTGTTCCACGGAAAAGTGGGGAAAAATCTTCACGAATTGCCGACTACCTAAAAAAATTTTTTTTTACTACTTTTTGACCGTTTCGAATTTTTTAAATTAGCAAATTTGAAATTTGGGAATATGGTCTGGAACTTTTCATATTCCCAAATTTCAAGTACTTAAAACTATTAAAGCATTTAATTTACATTTTCTAGGAACTGTTTTGTCACAATGTACGTTAGACAAGTGTATAAAGAAACTCGCTAAAATTTCAGCCAAAACAGTCCAAAAATTCCGAGTCAGCAAAATACCTATGCATTTTTTCCGAAATAATTTTAATACATTTTAACAAGTTCTGCCACCGAACATTTTATTGAAAAGATTTTTTTTATTTTGATGTAAAATTAAAATTAAAAATTGTGTGCAGTTTTTGTATTTTCATTTCCTAATGTATAATTTACAGAGAAGGCATCATTTCAAAATAGCGTTATATTGGAACAGACAAAATTATATTTCATACTCATCGTGATTAGAAATATTATTTTAAAATTTTGTCGGTTCGATAGTTCCTGAATATGGTTTTGGTCCATTTACTTTTTTGGGCGGCGCCACGCCTATTTAAATTTTTAAAAAAAAAGCCTGTTGCCCAAAATTGGAACTTTTGTTGGGAGGTGGTTGTTGGACCCATTTTTGAACTAATATGGAAATGCTTGAAAGAAACGACTCTACGCAGAGTTTGGTTGACATAGCTGTTAGTCCATTTCTTGAGATGAATTGTTCTCCGGTTACTACAAAATGCCCCTCCCTAATGCGATCCTTTGTGCAAATTTCACTTTGTCAAATGGCTTATTTATGACAACAAAAGTTTTTAGTTCGAACATTTTTTCATGGTAACGTTGCGATTTTGCCAATCCATCTTTGAAAAATTCTTATGGATGATTTCAACTCACGTTTCATATAACCCTATATCTGACTCTTTTAGTTTTAGGACTTAGAAACAGATTTTGAACAAAACTATAATACTCAGCAACTTTGTATGAGTATAAAAATTTTTTAGATATATTCTTGAGTAGTTAAACATTGAAAATAAAAAAATCGTTTTTTTTATTTCTGAGCCTACAATACCCGCTTAAATATAACGTCTCACTTTTCTTAGACACACCTTATGTACTATCCATGTATGAAAGCTTATCCCTGCAAATGCCGTTTAGTGTATGGGACATATATGCATATACTATATACTCAACTATTTGTTGTTTGTTGTGGGTGTTACTTCCCTAACACTAATGTAATGCGTAACTTTTGTCCCAGCACAAAGCATAAATTTCTGAAAAGAGCAAAAACATAAAAATACTCAAATACAAGTACATGTGAATGTACTATGTGTATGTGTATGTAAGTATATGTAAATATAGATCGAATGTTGCTAGTTAATTTTGTTGTTATGCTTATTATATTTTGTATGTATTTTGTTACTCATTTCTTTGTAAAAGTCTGTATTTATTGATATATCGTAAGCAATTTTGTATATGATAAAAATGTGTCATATAGTATATCCGTTGCTTTCATCCAATTTACATTGAAATACACGCTTACATACGCACAAACAAGCACTTCAACGTAGTTAAGGGATTTCTTTTTGCAGCTATGACTCTCATATCCGGCTTTGCATATACATATATACATATATAGACATTTATATCCACGCATACATACAAAACAGAATGTTTGCTTGAATGTTGTTGCTCTTGTTCCACTCGCAGTTGTAAGGGATGTGCTCTTCTGTTGACATTGTTCCTGGCATCCGGCTACGGCACATCGCAAACGCTTATAATAATAAACAAATGAGTTAATATCTATGCGAAAATATGTTAAATAAAACTTGAAGGGGCGGCTGTCAGGAACGAGAGTGGCACTCTTGCTGGTACTGCTGTTACTATTGATTGTAACGGTGCTATTTTTAGCTTATGAAGTTGGCAAAACATTAGCGTTTTTACAAGTGTTTAGCATTAGCTGTCTCTTCGCAATATATTATGCAAAGTGAAGGCAAGCCAAAACAAGAAAAATGCAAAGTTGTAGAGCTCTTTACAGATACAAAATGTTCCTTACCAGAACTTGGTTTATGTGGCAGTTATATGCTATAGTGATTCGATCTTAATAAATTTTCCGGAGATTGCACCGTTGACAACAACCCAAGTCAAATTTCGTGAAGATATCCTGATAAGGATTTTCATACAAGCATTTTTTTCTGATCGTTCAGTTTGTATTACAGCTATAAACTATAGTTGTCCGATATCGGCTGTTCCGAGAAAAAAAGAACTGTTGCAAAATTTCAAATATATATCTCAAAACTGAGGGACTAGTTCGCGTATATACTGATGGACAGACAGACATACATGGGTAAATCGACTCAGCTCGTCATGTTGACTTTTTATACACAAGGTGCTTTCCAAAGTAAACAGGACTTCTTGAATCTAGCACCACCTGATGGCGCCATCTATATGTCGACTGGTGCGTTAGAGTCTGCTATCTTTTGTTCTGTTTGTTTTTTTAAGTCCTGTTTAATTTGGAACGCTGAAGAAAACATAGCAGCCGTAGCTGAGAGTGTACGTGGAGACCGTGGAGAGTCCCTTCGGCGCCGTTCGTAGCAACTAGGACTGACTTATGGAATGACTTGGCGCATTTTACGTCGAAATCTTAAATTAAAAGCGTATAAAATAAAGCTTGTACAAGAACTGAAACCGCTCGATCGTCCCAAGCGACGTCTTGAAAAGTTCCAAGAAATTGCGACTTTTTCGTTTCAAATTTTTATCAGCTATAAGGCCCATTTCTGGCTAAATGGGTATGTAAACAAGCCAAAATTGCCGCATTTTGGACGAAAAGCAACCCGAAGAGGTTCAAGAGCGCTATTTCAGCTAGAAAAAACAACGTTTTGGTGTGGTTTATGGCCAGTGGAATCATATTTGTTCAAAAATTCCCCGATGAGAACGTAACCGTCAGTCACCACGATACCCAACTATTTGATACCTGAAATTGAAGCTCGTGATCTCGGCGACATTTGATATGACAAGACAGCGCCACTTCCCACACTTCACATCAGTAAAAGAATTTATTGAGATAACACTTCAGTAAAATAATAATTTCACGTTTTGGAATGTAAATCGTCTAAAGTTTATGCGGACAGTCCTGCTTCGATTCAGGTCCAAAAGCAAAACACACAAAAATGTTCTTTCGAATGATAATAAACATTCCCCAATAAGTTTGAAGTTTCAGTGTTTTTAAATAAATGTATAATTGATATATAAGAAGCTTGTTATTGCTAATTATTTATAATATTTAAATAAATTCACGAAATATAAGTATGTGTTCAAAGCACATATTTATTGTAAAATATTTTATATTTGTTGTATAAATTTAAGATTCCACATTACTTCGACTTAAAAGAGCAATAAAATATGGACAATAACTGCCACCCCTCCGCTGTGTGTTGTGCTACTTGCACTGGCGAATGAACGGTGTGCGCGCATTTGTTCGAGTGGCAATAAAATATTATATCAACAGTAGAAATCCCCATTTATGTGTGTGGAATGCCAAACAACAACAACAGAAACAAACAAAGATCAAAAGCAAGCACAAATAATAATAATAACACTCGGCAATCCTTCGGGCGACAGGTGTTCAACGGATGACGTCACCAACACTGGCACGCCATTCACCGTTCAACACCCGCCATTCGCCATTCGCGATTCGCAACGACGCCAGACAAAGAGCGAAATTCAATTTGCAGTTTCACGTAAACAAAAGCCAATGGAAAGCCGAGAAGTGTAATCATTTTAAGCAGGATGAATGCGCGTCTATAAATACCACGGAAAGGGAATGGACAAAGAGAAGTGCGACAGCGAAACTGCCATGGAAAAGTTGGTGAAAGCGGAAATTAATATCTTGACGGCGCAAAGATGAGCACGCAGCCTTAGATAACAGGCATTGCTTTAGCTAAATGCCAGAAGAAACAATGTAAGGAACAGCCATGGCCGATTTAGAGGCGGCTGTGGCTGCTAATCGTCGCGTCATTAGTGACACATCGAGATTTCAATTCTGCTATCTGGCGCTTAATGTCGTCTTCATTGTTGCAGATGCCTGCAATGTGCGTTACGCGTGATTGCTGTTGTTTCTTCATGCCATTGTTGTCTCGATTGTTAAGAAGCGCGTGAAAACAGTTCTCATGTTCATTAAAGCGGTCTTCACCAGCTTTGACTTGTGCGTGAACTTTTAGTTTGTTTGTAAACAATTCAATGACTTTGCTGCTGTTTTTGTGGCCAAATGTCTGCTGGTGTTTTGTAGAGTTTCAGTGCAATGAGCTTTTTCGGTGAATAACTTTGTGGTTCGTGCCCTTGTTGCTTGTAATTTTGTTCTCGATTTAATTGTTTGAAAATAAAGAGAGCTTCTTGCTCAATACCTGATGAGCCACCCTAATGCTGTTGTACTCGCAACGTTTATTGCCAAGACACTTTGCCAAGAATTAGCTGCGGCTTAACTTCGGCAATTAAAAATGCATTATCAAATGACGTGGCATTTGTTAGAGCGATTAACTTGCTGTAATTTTATTCAATTAAATGGAAAAGTTGACGAGCTCTGAATCACTCAAGAGTACCACACTGCGACTATAAAAAAGGGCGAAGCGTATAGTTTAAAATTATCAAAGCTAAAGAGACACCTTCTTTTTTAATTTTCACCTCTCTTTTAGAAAACTGTCATATGTTATTCTGAATGAGAACATTGAGAGCTGTTAGTAAAGATAAACTCATAATCGGTTCTCACGACAGTCGACACGACAGATTTTTATCTGGCTAAGGTCTCTCAACTCGGCAGCATCCTTTCAAATTCTTCTTCTTCTTTATAGGCATAGACACCGCTTACGCGATTATAGCCGAGTTAACAACAGCGCGCCAGTCGTTTCTTCTTTTCGCTACGTCGTGTCAATTGGATATTCCAAGCGAAGGCAGGTCATTCTCCACCTGGTCCTTCCAACGGATTCGAGGTCTTCCTCTGCTTCCCCCAGCGGGTAATGCGTCGAATACTTTCAGAGCTGGAGTGTTTTCGTCCATTCGGACAAAATGACCTAACCAGCGTAGCCGTTGTCTTTTAATTCGCTGAACTACATACATATGTCAATGTCGTCATATATATAATACAGCACATCGTTCCATCGAATGCGATATTCGCCGTGGCCAACGCGCAAAGGATCATAAACCTTCGCAGAACTTTTCTCTCGAAAACTCGCAACGTCGACTCATCAGATGTTGTCATCGTCCTAGCCTCTGCACCATATAGGAGGATGGGAATTATGAGTGACTTATAGAGTTTGGTTTGTGTTCGTCGAGTTAGGATCCTTCCAAATTACTTCAGTGATATTTACTGCCGCTACAATAACAACAACAACAAACCCAAAATCCCAAAAATCAAAAGTTTTCAAAGAAAGTTATATAAAATATTCTAGCAGAACCTTCATTTCATATGTGGCAAAATTATTCCCAACTTCATAAAGCTGTCAGCTGATCTTCAGGGGTTACTTGGGTGTCGAATTTTTTTTATTGTCTTTTTAAATTCTGCAACACCTCTAGAATATTTTCCTAAATTTTCAAGTTGATCCGAGTAATTGTTTCGGAGATACAGCCTTGAGAACTTGTGCGCTCGAGGTTAGCGATGCTAAGTGCGCCGTCTTTGAACGCGTTTTTCCCGAAACTGCGTTTTTAAAGTCGGTTGGCAAGACATCTCGAGAAAGTACTGAACCGATCTTCATGAAATTTTATACAGGTCTTTGAGATACTATTCTTAAATACTTGGACGAAGGATTTGTTTTCGATTCCAACTGTTTGATGAAAAATTGCGCGAAATTTTCACTGAAATTTAAATTTTTTTTTGTAAAAAATGTCTGCCAAAAATCCAATTTTCAGTTCTTTTCCCTTCATCCTAGTTCTAAGTTAAAATTTTAACTTTACTACTTTTCTAACTTCTAACTTTCACTTTAAATGATTCTGTAAGGAGTCACCGAAAATGGCGTCACAATAGCCGAGTTTAAAATATTGTTTTCCAAAAATTCAGTATTTCTTTGTTAATAGTGTAACAATAAAAAATTCGAATAAAATATGTAATTTTTTATATGAGAAAAAAATTGTAGAAAAAAAGGCTGTTTTTTCCCGAGGAAACTCATGTAACCCCTTTTTTTTATTTTTATATAGCTCTCTTGTATATGCATCTCTAACTGTCCTCCTTCTGCTATCCTCATCTGTAAATCTATCTAGACTTTTCCTCTCTTAATTCTCTTTTTATTGACATGCATACACGTCTGTCTGACCGGTTAAATTGCGCCATCTCATATATTTCAACAATTTACGGTTATTGCACATACGACCACATTGAAATGCTGCACGTGCCTTACGTGCAACAAACACTGAATTCCATGCCACTGCAACTTGTTGCACTCATTTGCCATTTCGGTGTGAATAAGTGAGAAGGCAAGAGTGTCTCCCACATGCTATCCTCACTTTCAAAGCTGCAAAACATGACTCATAAAGTTCGTCATATGTTCATACATATTTACGGCAAGGACAAAGTGGCCGTTGGAACGCGCATATAAACTTTGCACGCTGTAAAAGCCACTGCCGCAATTTTGTTGGCCAATAACGGCAATATTCTCAATTAAATATTTTCACATCTTCAACGCGTTGCCAACAATTGCCACATATTTAATGACGGTGATAGTGATAGTTGTCGTTGCTGACAGCCCTGCCAATGATGTAACAGTATATATTTCATAAATGCTGCATGCGCTCAATTAATTGTGCAACAATGTGTCCGCGCAGACAACATAAACTCGAAGCTTCCTCATGCCGTTGCCACTCCCCTACCCCGCTTGAAGTGACAAGTCGTCAACGGGCTAAATACCCTGCTGCAAGCACGATGTGTTTATATTTAGTAATGGTGGTGGTAAAGTGTCGCAATATTGCTAGTCATCACGGAAGCTCTGCTTGCACTGGGACTTTGTTTGCTCGCAGCAACAACAACAGCGGCTTGCGTCTCATTTGAGGAGCGAACGTGTTGAGATAAGCAACTGACAGTTGGAGCAACCATCGACGGGGCGAACTGTGAACACGAAGAAGCGCGTAAGCTGCAAGTGGTGTCCGCCACTAAGCGGAGACGGCGGCGATTGTGCAGCGACATTGTAGAAGATTGTAAGTGGCAAGATTCATGGAAACTTGAGAAAATGCCGGATTTATGACAATAGTCATGTTTAACAGGTTTATGTTGCAATAAAAGATTTATAAGTAAAACGCGCGAACACATTTAAATTAGAGCGCTTGTACTCGTAAAGTTGTTCGTTGTAAAATTAATGGCTGCGCTTAGTTCACTGTATTTTTTAAGTCTTTTGTTGAAGCCTTAATGAAATATGTGCTTGCATTAATCAGAAGGACGCTGAACATAACCGTTGTTATGGTTTATAATTCTGCTTTCCAAGGTGCCGCAATAAGTGGCGCTAATGGAAGCCAGTCATTTTCAGTACTAATTGGGGTATGGAATGGACACACCAACCACCTTGGCAGGATTCTCATCTAAAACCTCTGTCGTACTTTGGGCCCGGCACTCTGTTGCAATGCAGCTTCACATTCAAATGACTTGTCATTGCTTTCTGCATTCGGGCTTTAACCAAAACCACTATGATATTCCCCGGCGGGTCAGTCCGCATGAGCAGGTTGGAGCAAACTCCAAGGGCTCCTACTCCCTGTGATACCAGAATCAAGTGTCCGGTCAGATCTCGTACCCGAAACTACTATCAGTTGAGCTTCCATACTACTCTGGATTGATGACCAGGAGTTGGAGCCATACGCACATTACACGCACACACCATGCTCACAAGAAGCTAGCTCTAATACCCAGTTAAAGGCCGTCGCCGCCTAAACAATTCACTCGCAAACGGGCCTAACTGTTCGTCAATCCGACTTGTGGAGATCATCTAAATGTTCATCAGTCCCAACCCCATACTACTCAGACCCGTAATGTCCGAGTTCGTCGGGAATTCTGCAATAACATGCACCTAATCCTCGACCTGCGCCACACACAAACATCCCGACCTATCAGATAGATGCAGAAAACCTAGACTCAAACAGAGTATGAAGTCTGAGTTACCCTCAACAAACTTAACGTTCCGGATGTACTCGTAAGTCACCCGACCGCTGGAGCTATTGTCCCAGCCATCTTGCCACCTACACCTGACCCTATCATCTCGAAGCTTCTTGCACTCTAGATATCCTTTTCCACGTAACCATTGGAAATAGAATCATTCCGCGAGAATGACACACTCGAGCCCCTTCTTAGCCTGAATGCTACAGCACGCTGTATGAAAATCAGGTCGAGAGGGGTGGATTCAACCAAACGTGCTTTGCATCCGTTGAAACAGTGCGACATACAGGCAAACATGCAAGCATTTTACAACGCATTGAGAGGAGACTTCAGCAACCAGAGACCGTCAATGCTGTTTCCCACCACATTGGGGCTCCATAAGTGGCACAAGCCACAAACAAACGGCATCCGAGGCCCCAGTCATTCTGCTAAATGCGCCGTACTTTGCCTTCGATTGCCTGCAGTCGCTCCTTCAGATTCGGGAAATGTGGAGGGAAACACATTCTCTCACTCATGATTAGCCCCAGGTATTTGACTTGCGTCACATACATCTCGTACACCCGGACAATCGGTGGACGAACCGGTGACATTGCTGCTTAAGCGCAAGTTTTTCCATCGATTTGTCCACCCCCAAACCTAAAACTTACGTTTTTATAATTTTTTATAATTATCCTACCGCCCATTCTAACTCAGACCGCGAGCAACCTTCAACCAGAACTAGAAGGTCGTCCGTATACGCACAACTTTTACAGAGTGGATCGAGCTGCCCGAGCAGTGTCCATCATGAGATTCGGGTGTACATTAAAATATATGGACCACAGATGAATCCCTGCGATCAGCCACGAACCACTTCGATCTCCACACTCCCATTTATACCAACAAGAAAAGCGTTTCTGTCCGAAAAGTAGCTCTGCCAAAGAGTAGTTTCCGGGCAGCTAAGCTCCTCTAGTCGTTGCAACACTAGATCCCAGGGACGACACAGAAAGCAATTGCGTCACCCATAAGTAGCCAATCACCTAAGTATGCTTCCTTCGTCCATCCGTTGTCGTCTCGTGGTCATCGAGAAATTAACGAGCTCAAAACACTCACTTGTGTATGGTTGTATCTTCTGCATTTGTGCTGGTGTTGTCATATTTTCCTCGAGCGATTTCCGTGTCATTAGCAATGAAGCATGACCGCAATATTTGTGTGTATGTGTGCGGCTGTTACTAATACTAATGCAGTAATCAGATTATAACTGAATTATTAAATGCGGTCTGTTTGTTGTTGTTATTGGTTGCGGTCTACTTGTTGCAGGCTCGCTTACTCTGTCAGTCATAAAGCATATTCATGACTTAACCACGTCCTGTCCACACACACACACACACATAAACAGCGTTATGTGTAAATGTGTGAGTGTGTTCATTTATTGTGGCATTGCAAATCTCCGCAATGTTTGCTCTCAAATTGCAGCGCTGAGCGAACAAATGTTAATTTAGTGGCAAGCCGGTGGCGGTTATCGTCTTTGTTGTTGCTGTTGTAGTTGTATTAACAATATCAGTGCATTTGTGGCTGCTTTCAGTGCATTCATGTGACTTTGGAGTTCATTTGCCCATAAACATAATCGATGTAATCAGTACAAATGAGCGAATTGGTAATCAAAAATATTTCAATTACCGCGTGCGAATTTGTTGCTGTAAATTGCTATGAATTCACCGAACTGTGCAAAAGTTTGTAAATCGTAAAAATTAGTACAAAAGCGTCTGATTTACATTTGATGTCATGTACCGAGACATATAAACAATTTACGAGTATATTTATATGTTAATTAATTGAATTTCCCTGGTTTTAAAAGTTGCGAACGCTTGCATAATTTATTGAAACATTTATTTATGTACTTAAACGTACATATACGCACATTAGGGTGTTCATTATTTTCCAAGTTGATTTTTCTGTTGCAAATCCTGAAATTTCAGTTTTTACCAAAAAAAAAATGATGCAACGCTAACAAACTCTGTACTTTCAACTTAACCCATGCCTAAATCATTTTACCATTATAACCGTTATAAATTTATAGTTATCATGAGATTTTTCATCTTTTGCAAGAAAATTCTTATCTCCACAGCAAATACAGCTTTGACAACAAAATATTCGAACACAAAATGTGTAGCTCTATAAAAAAGATGTGAGTAATTTTTTCCATAAAAACATTTCTTTAATAATAATACCAGTGTGACGCCTGAAAAATAAGGCGATTTTCGTGATTTTTTTAAAAAAAGTACGTGATTGAATAGTTCGACGTTCTATGGACGTAATAAAGTATACTTTCAGCTATATTAAATTTTTATACCCTGAACAGGGTATATTAAGTTTGTCACGAAGTTTGTAACACCCAGAAGGAATCGTCGGAGACCCTATAAAGTATGTATATAAATGATCAGTATGTCGAGCTGAGTAGATTTAGCCATGCCCGTCTGTCTGTCCGTCTGTCTGTATATATACGAAATAGTCCCTCAGTTTTTAAGATATCGTTTTGAAACTTTGCAAACGTCATTTTCTCTTCAAGAAGCTGCTCATTTGTCGGGAAAACTTTCACATTTGACAAGATATATTCACGAAATTTGGTATATATTATTTCCTAAAGCAACAATGTAATCTCCGAAGAAATTTTTGAGATCGGTTAACTATAGCATATAGCTGCCATACAAACTGAACGATCGGAATCAAATGCTTGTATGGAAAACTTTCACATTTGACAAGATATATTCACGAAATTTGGTATATATTATTTTCTAAAGAAACAATGCAATCTGAGAAAAAATTGTTCAGATCGTATTACTATAGCATATAGCTTCCATACAAACTGAACACATAGTTACTAACAGAAATGCACCTGTGAAGGGTACTTAGCTTCGGTGCAACCGAAGTTAACGTTTTTTCTTGTTTTTTTTTTACAAAAGTATTGTAAAATAACGAAGTTATGTGCTGTCTGTGGAAGTGCCGAAAAAAAGTACTCAACTCCTGGCATGATTCCGGTCCAAAGAGTAGCTTAAACAAAATAATTCAAAATGTTCATTAAACTTAAATATATTTTCTATATAATGAACTACGATCTTCGAAAAATATTATTCGTTTTTTAATGAAAAATTGACATTTTCAATCAATCAAAAAGATCGCAGTCTATTGTATAGCAAATGTATTCAAAAATATTCAGTTTTAATTTGAAGTCGATCGGTCAATTTCTCGTTGAGTTATGATGTCAGCAATTTTGAAAAATGCCGTTTCGAGAAAAACGCGTTTAAAGTTTCACTTATATATGTTTGCACCTCTGAGCGGTCGCTGTTTAGAACGCTGCCATTCAAAAACTATTCAAGATACGACCTTGCCGATATCGAAAAAACAGAAAAACAACTTTAAGTTATGCATCAAATGTACTGAGTATTCATACTTGTGCCTTGCAATTTCTGAGTTGCTCATACGACACGGTGTACTGCAGGAATACAGTACATGTCATATATACATAACTTGTATATGGTATATTGGGTAGTGGTAGTGGCAGTGGTTTGTCTCCAGTGCTACCAATCACATTGTGTCATACCATATAGTGTTGGAAAGGTGAGATTTTAATCTTCATTTAACCAAAAAAATTAAATTCAGGGAAGTTGAAAAAAAGTTACAGCTGTTCAAAAATAAGTGAAAATGATGAAGAAATGTGCTATATCTAAAATTTTTTGGATAAAAAAGGGGAGAATGCCACGCAAGTCACCAATGTAATTTGTGAAGTTTACGGAGATGATGCTGTATCAGTTCGTGTAGCACAACAATGGTTCGCTCGCTTCCGTTCTGGAAATTTCGAAATTTCGATTTACACTGATGAAATAAAGCCTCTAGCGGAAAAATGGCGGAAAGTGGTCGACCAAAATGATGCATATTTGTTTACTTATTTATTAGATAAATATAAAAAAAATAAGTTGGAGTTTGATTAGAAATACGGAAAGACTTTTTCGACTACCAAATAATTCAATTTGGTTGTCACTTCAGACTATTCGGTCTATAAAAAACGGTCTCCCATTGTCTATTTCAAGATCATACTTCTTTGATTTAAGGGGTTATATAGGTTTGCGAGTTTTAAAAAATCGATTTTTTTGTATTATTAAATTCTGCAGTACTTCAAGGCCGCATCTTTGTTCCGAGGAATCACCGGAAATGGCGGTGCAATGGCCAAGTTTGAAATAATTTTTTCCAAAATTTTAAGAATTTCTTTGTCAATAAGAAATTATAATAAAAGAGCTCATTTTATATTTTTTTTATTTTAGAAACAAATTTTTGAAAAAACGGTATTTTACCCGAGGTACATGGGTTTCCTCCCCTTAAATTATTTTTAATGCTCTAAATTATCTACCATATCTTCATCTGGCTTTCCGTTGTTCTCTCTACCACTATGCTCGGCGATCAAGGGATTTTCTCCGAAAACCTGTTGATTGTGCTGTGAACTCTTATTTGGCTTACCACTTTTATTGCTGCTTTACTCTCACAAACACATTTAATCTGCTTGCCAAATAATGGTTGCTTAGCTGCCTTAAGGATCACACACATACGTCACAGAAGAGTCCTGCTGATGTGTTTCCCTAGTGCTACAATCATTTGATTTAGATGTGAGCATCTTCACTGGCCTATTTTCGCTCCAGAACTCTTCAGTTACGTGAAAAGAACGTCATACATTATTTTTTTTCATGAAACTTGATTTATTGGGTACCAATCCAGAAATTTTGGAATAAACGTTTCTTATGTCAAGGTACAGATAATGGGAGTATGCGTGCTTACAAACAAACATATATACAAGTCATATACTCGTAACAGTGTGCAGCCTTTAGATATGCACTTTCTTATTTAATTTTGTTTTTTTATGCGTAGTCTTTTCATACAAGTAGAATCCACTTTGATAACTTTTTATATGTGGTATATGTATGGTATATAACCCACGAGAAAATTTGCTTGGTTACAGAGTCTCAATAAACCTTATCTTATTGTTGTCAAAGCTCTGTTAGACTGAAAAATGTGCGAGTGCGCATATTTGGAAATCGATAAAAGTGCTCATCCAGGATAAATGATTTTTGTAAGCAAATTACATATCTGCTTTTGATGGCCTATCAAGCACAGCGCTGAATCGAAGCACAAACAGATACTTTGACCCAAACTATGCGCATGCAAATCGGCATGTATTTACGTACGATATGTATGTGTGTGCTATTATTGCACAGATATCACATGATACACGTATTGCGTGCCTAAATGCCACAGACCTTTGGTTTTCAAAACTTGCCGAATAAAAAAATGTTGGTTTTGCTAAGCGAAATATTTTCGTTTGTTTCGATGTGCGCATGTATTTGTTGGTATTGTGTTTTGCATCTCTGCACTGCACGCAAAGGTATGCAGTGTTGCATCAACATTCGGTTGCAAGTTTACAGAAAAGTTCAATTTGTGGAAAAGTTCGCTGTTTACGTATGTATGTGCGCTTGTCTGTGTGTTTTTGCTGATATTGATTATTTTGTCTAAATTTATTCAATTTTTCAACGAATTGAACATCAGCTTCGGTTATTGCAAATCGTCGACATGCGATGATTAATTTCCATAAAATGCACTGCCGAAGGGCGCAGGGAGCGAGGAGTTTCACTCAATGAATTTTACTTAAAATTTACATTTTTAGAGTTGAATCTACGAAAAGTTAAGAGTAGATGTAAATAATAGTTAAAAATGAAAGTCAAGTTTCAAATTGCATTTAAATGAATAGGAATATATTCCAGTTCATTACTAGGCATCTGCGACCTGTTGACCAGAAAAACATGAAACTACCCACCTTCTCGCCAAGAAAAAAAAAAACAAAGCCAATAAATGATAAAACAATTGTTTTCAACTAAACAAATTGCTTTCTTCTCAGCGAAACTCCGTAATAATCGAGTCGGAGTCGGAGTAATTTATTTTCATTCATAATAAGCTTTTATAGCTCTCTAACTTAATAGTGCGTACTTTATTTTATGCTTGCCGCTTTATTAATGAGCTTCTTAATGCTTTTAAAACACTTGTTAGCTTTTAGTAGCATACTTTCTGGCGCATTGAGTGGATTTCAGTATTTTTTGCCCTCAAACACAGCAATACTCATACACACATATACATACAAGCTTAACCACAACATTTAATTTTGGCTTTTAAAAGTCGCCATGCAGCATTCTCCGCACTTGCTTGCGCCAGCTGCTTTCTGACTCATTTAAATTTGTTTTTGTTTTGTTTCTGTCTTGTCTACCTTATGCTGTTCGAAATTTTGCTGTAATTGAGCTGTAAATATCCCGTTATATCACTTGCTGCCTTGAGTATGTATTTCCTGCTCACTATAGGCAAGGCCATTGCCTTGAAAAGTTTCTTCAAAATGTGTTTCGGTTGGCAGCAGCAGCCAACTGCATCTAAAATATTTTAGCCAAGTTTTTAAGCGAAATTTTTTGCTTAGCTTTTTTCTAACTTCCTTCTAATTTGCACTTAAGTAGTTAGTTTGCTGATTCTCATCGAGAAAATTGAAAACTCCAACCCTTTATTTCAGGTAAAGCTTTTGCTTTTTAGTCTATCTAGTTTTCAGAGCAATAACTGTGTTCAAGGAGAGAAATTTAGTATTAGTGGTGAAGAGCATTCCATAAATCAAAATATTTTATGCTCTTAATAAATTGACTTCGTTTTCAGAAATTATTGACTTTATTCAGGGGTCCAATAGTAAAGATAGATCAATCGAAAAAGCTCTTCGAACTAAAAAATAATTATCTCCTTCAGCTATACTATTGTGCAAAAGCTGAATTTGCTTAGAAGACGGCTCAGCCATATATATTTTTAATAGTGTTTTATAAGCCCTAAATCGGACAGTTTTGCATTACTTGAAGTACTTGAAGCTCTTCCGGTATTTACTATCAGGTCGCCTTATATGTATGTACATATATCGATATTAGCTAAAGTATTTGGTAAACCGTCTTGCCGCCATGAAGTTAGACACAATAATCATACTATAACTCTCGAATGCTGTCCTTAAACAAGCCGAAAATTGCTTCGTATTAAGCACTTGTCCTAAATTTCTGTATCATCACACACCGTTGCACCCCTCAAATCAGCTAAATTAAAATAAATACACATACACATATATGTAGTGTAATATTTCTTCAATTTTACGCTGTCTGCATTCACTTTTGCGCATTCTTTTTATTCACGTTTTGCTTACTTATTGTACCTAAAAGTATGCTACAATTACTCAGACAAATGGCCAGTCGGGCTACATGCCAGCGCACACAAACACGCCCCTGGCCTGCATTGTCAGTCAGCCGGGCAGTCAGCTCAAATTACAATAATTTATTGTACAGCTGCGCTAGCGCAGCTAACGCCGCAAGTCTCAAGCCACCGACTTGCCATGCAGCCATGCAGTCATTTGGCCATTCATCCAGTCACTCAGCCCTTCAGTTGGCCAACAAATCGCTTACTGGCAAATAATCACTTTCGCGGAGCGCTGGAAGAACAGCGCGCCAAAGCAAAACACCAAAGCACCGAATGAATCAACAAAAAAAAGAGAGAAAAATGCAAAGAGAATTACAACAATCAGCATTATTTTAATAACACACAATAACATCAGCAACATAATGGGTCCGCCCAAAATGGCTGTGTGTGGCAAAATGAAGCGTTGCAAATGCCACTCACTACCTGCCCGGTTACCGCCCACCTTCCACCCGCGGCACTTATCCTTCAGATTTGCCAAGCTTTTGTTTTCGATTTATTTGTTGTTTGTAGTTGCTTGTAATGTTGGTTTGAGTGGCATGAGCACTTTGTCATTTGGTTTGCAAAAGGCTTAGGCAAACGCTGTTGTAGCTGTTGCTGTTGCCCGCACACAGGTGGGCGTATAATGGCATTACGAATGCCTGGTACACTATACTTATTGCTTGTCATTCCTTTTTATTTGTTTGCATTTCTATTTCGACTTTGCTTAGACCAAATCTTCCGCCTATTTTCTGTTCCGCCCATGCTTTTTGATGACTGGCACTTTGATTTGTGCCAATTAAAGGGCTTTTAATGCCGATTAATAACCACTTTCGTTCGGCAGCGCCTGAAAGCAGGCTACACAGTTTGGATTTCTGCAGATAACGTTGCGGCAGCGCTTCGGTTGCGCAGTAAATGTACTTGCAGACAACACAAAGCTCAAATAACATTAAACACAAACTACAATTATGACTGTAGTCGCAAAGTTGCGCCGCCGATCGTTTTTGGCCTTCATAAACTGTCGCACAGATTGCGAAAAATAGAGGGAGAGAGAAAGTTGTGATGTCTTTACTCAATTTCAGCTCGTAGTTTTGCTTTAAACTGTTTGCTTTCGCTTAAAGCTGGCCTGAGAAGTGGCAGCTGCTGTTGCCACACTGCCTTTCCGCTGCACCCTGCTCCATAGACTCGCCCGTGGCACAAACTTGCTTCGAAATTTAGCTTATTTTCAATATTGTTAGTTCACTGTTGCTGTTGTTGTTGCTCTTCCCAGCGGCTGTTTTTCTTTTAACTGTTTTTCGTCTTCTCATTTGGCTAATTAAAATCGCTGCTGCTGCTAATAATAATTTTAATGGATCAAATTTTCGTTTAGTTGTCGCAGGTAACCGTGGAGAGCCTTCAGCAGCCCGCAAAGCTTTATTCCGTGCGCGTGTAAGTGGTAGTTTTCAGTGTTTTATGTTCGCTTACTTAAGTGGAAAATTAGAAAATTGCTCACTCATGCAAAAACGAAGAAAAGCCAAAAGTTTTGCGGCCTAAAAGTGGGCTTCCATTTATCAGTAATAAATTTAGATTTCAAAGCAGCTTTGAAACTTTGGTTGAATGTTGGTTTCGTACCCTTTTTTGTTGTATCTTTGTTGTAGATGGTGGTCGGGTATTGGAAATGCGTTTATTTTTCAATTTTCTTCTCTAAAACGGGGAATATTCGATCTACCATATTCAGTGAATGATTTCTTCTTTTTAAGGGTTAGTATCTATTCAGTCCCGCGGCTTATATCTATGAATGGAGGAAAGTAACTATTTTACTTACTTAATTACTCTCCGTAGATCCCAACCTCTGTTCATCTAAGTTGCAAACCGTTCGCAAAACCTTCGCGCGCGACATAAGCATTAATTAATTAAGATATTCCCAAGTGAAGTTCGAATGAGATCGAAAGCGTGGGAGTATAGCGCTTTACGTGCCAAGAAGGAATACGTTGAATACGTGGCATGCCACTCACATGCTACCCACTTGCCAGGGAAGAGCGAAAGTGTAATTAAAATTGTGCGGAACGCGGCGGGTGCCAGAGTCACAGCGGGCGATATCTAAGAATTACAAGAGCGCAAAGTGCAAGTGCAACATTATGCCAATCTAATGAGAAGTGAAAGAAATGTCTAGTCTCCAATTGCATGCCACACACACGCCGCACATGCCAAACACGTGAGCGCAGCGCCACAAAACGGAAGAGCATAATAGCTGAGGCGACTACATGAGCCTTAGTGACGTCTAACGGTGGCCTACTGCAGCCAAATGCTTTGCGGCAATCCAGCGTCAGCGGTGTGTGTGTGTAGGATGTTGCAGTTTACAATGTGACAAGCACCCCAGCAGGTGGGTATGTGAAGAAGTCGTCGTGCCAAGGCAAAGTGGCCGCGCAATTGCCCTCCTGCAACGAGTGCTCAAAGGCGAGCTCTTGCCCATGTTTGCTTGTGTGTTTGCAGGCGCCGCCGCACTAGGTCAAAAAGCGCATTCACCTGCAGGCTGCCGGCTGCCACTTTGTATGCCTGTATGCATCGCGTGCTGTGCGAGGCTTGTAAGTCACATGGTTGCCACCATGAAGGCTTCCATTACGCCTACTGGCCTGCTGCGGCGCTTTCCCCGCCTCGTCAAATGGCGCGCAACACAACACTTGCTGCGCTCTATTTATGTACTCGGTATGGTGTAGGGTGTGCGGTGTGTGCTGGCTGTTGGCATTATTTGCTTTGGCGCTATGCAAAGAATGCGGTAAGGAGGTGAAGGCGAAAGCATTGCATAATTTTAGGAAATTTGCCTTGTGCAGCAGTTTACTTTGTAGAGCGGCTTGAGAATTGACTTAAACTGCTGCCAACTCGAGTGCATTGTACAACGTGCCACAACGTGCAGCTATGTTTCTGTGGTACACACACGGTGCAGTGGCGACATGCCTCAAGCGTTTTTATGTTTGCTTGCCACATATGTAACGGTTAAATATAGGCGCAAGTGTGCTTAATGTTGCACCGTGTGTGTGTGTGTGGGCGTGGGTGTATGCGCGTCTCATTGTTTGCCGACTTCTTATTGCCACTGCACTGCCAACTGAAACATATGTCACATTTTGTGGCACTTTTTTCTCTCCACGCTCACTACTAATTCTACTTCATCGCGCGCTCCTTGGCAGTGAGCAAATTTTTTCTCTTTTTCAATGGAAATTTGCCGCCGACTCGCATTGGCGTTTATTATTCATACACTCATTCGCAGCTAAGTACCCGCATACGTTTATGTATGTACTTGCAACAGCCCGGTTGCACTTTCCCCGGTGCGCCACCGTGAAGTTGTCTAAGTTGCTGCAGCAGCTCGCTTGTCACGCCCGGAAGTTTCAACATTAGCAGAACACCGTTAAACACTGGTTTGTGTGTATGTGTTACGAATATGTGGTTGTCGGAGTGTGTATGTGTGTGTGCGTGCGTTTTAATGCAGAGTTGCATTATTAATGTTTGTTTTAGTGACTTGTTTGCAAGAAATGAAATGCAAATTGAATAAGTTTTCCGCCTGAAAACTGTTATTTGCCGCCTCTTTGAGAATCTGTACGTGTGTGGTGTGGCAAGCCGATTTCCTGCAGTGCGAGAGTGAGATTTGTCGAACGCAGCAATGCGCTGTTTATTACAAAAAGTTGTGCATCTAAAGTTTGCCATCCATCTTTTGTATTCAGCTTTTCACATTCGTTCGGACCGTCGCTTTGGAAGTTTTTATTTTTCTTATTAAAAAACATTATTAAAGCTTTTGGCGCCAGAACGACGTTCCTTTAATATTTGATCATAGTAAGCCCTCTTTATTTGAAGAGAGATTTGCTTTGCTAATATTTCTAAATCTTAAAAAGGATGTGCTTAACTTAGGAACTCCTTCTATTCGCTTCTGAAATCTATCGATAGCTGCAGCAAATTTAAAACTTTACCGAATTTTTTAGGCATCTTTTAATGGATTTTAGTACCAGCTTTCTAATCATTTTACTTTCCCAGTTCATTACCGAAGTTTAGAAAAATAATATTCTCACCCACACGTAGTTCGTGCTGCGATAGGTTACAACGAATTGTCGACACAGTTGGAAGGAGTTTTTAGGTATGGAAATTCTATTCTAGTGTTTTTAATGAATTTGTCTTTTAAACTTTCTTTTTATCCTTCTTGACGGATAATGCAAGAAAGACCGTTCGAACAATCGTCGGCTTTTCGTAATTGAAATGACCCGGGAGTTATATCCAGCCTGACTCCCAAATATATTTCTATATCCTGAGCAGGGTATTTTCAGTTTGAAACACTTAGAAAGAAAGGTAGGAGACTCTTCTTCTTTACTAGCGTAGACCTCGTTACGCGATTATAGCCGAGTTAACAACAGCCCGCCAAGTACATACAGGTCTTTCTCCACCTGATCCCTCCAACGGAGTGGAGGTCTTCCCCTTCCTCTGCTTCCCCCGGCGGGTACTGCGTCGAATACTTTCAGAGCTGGACTTAGGGAGCGCCTCTCGACCATGCCTCTGAACCATATAGCAGGACGGGAATAATGAGTGACTTATGCCCGGTTTCACAGTCCATACTTAAGTTGTGCCTAAATAAAATCTTAGCTAAGTATTGTTGCAAACTGAGTGGTCGTTTGCGTTTCACAGTCAATGCTCAATTTCTATAAAATTTTATTATGATATATGGCAACGTTATGGGCAACATATGTTTTACAAATGTCATTCATAAAAATATGTTTGAAATATTTAAATTATAACAGACAATACATAAATTTGCGAGGAAAATTATATCAAAAATTGATGAAAACAACAAAAGAACCCCAAATTTCATCACTAGCGAGTCGGAGCACCTATGGGAACTGAAGGAAAAGTATAAGCTGTTATTGAGTGCAAACGAACGGACACTTGCCCTACGCTACGAAAGATGTCGCTGAAAATTCAAAGCAAATTCAAAACAAAAATCAGCTGTTATTTAAGCACTGCTTAAGTCTCCCCTTTTCAGTACTTAAGCATTACATAAGTATGAACTGTAAAACAATATTTTCCTGTTTTATCATAAGTACAACATAAGTATGGACTGTGAAACCGGGCATTATAGAGTTTGGTTTTTGTTCGTCAAATGAGGATTTTACTGCTCAATTGCAGCACCTGTTGGCAAGAGTTAAGAGTGATATAAATATCATCGGTATACGCCAGCAGCTGTACACTCTTATAGAAGATTGTACCTGCTCGATTGAGCTGCAGCTCGAATTATTTTCTCCAGCAGCAGATTGAAGAAGTCGCACGATAGGTAGTTGCTTTGTCTGAAACCTCGTTTGGTGCCGAACGGCTCGGAGAGGTCCTTCCCGATCCTGACTTAGCTTTTGATTATTGCTCAATGTCAGTCGGAGACTCTACAAAAAATATATACAAAATGAACAGCGGGACTAGATGATTAAAATTAGCCATGCCCGTATGCCTGTCCCTCTGTCGGTATATATGGAGATATCGATCTGAAATTTTGAACACGTTCTTTTCTTTCCAAGAAGCTGCTCATTTCTCGGAGCCGCCGAAACCGGGACAGTCAATATTAAGACTTTTTTATTTAAGAAATTATCTTTCCTAAATTTGGCATAGGTTGTGTTCCAAGGAATATATCGGATGGGATTACTACGGCATATAGTTGAAATACAAACTGAACGACAGGAATCAAGTTCTTGTAACGAATCTTCGGTGTAACCTAAGTTAACTTTTTTCTTATATAAATAACTTATGGTATTACAACAAAAGCAAAAGACGTGCTTAACTTACCCTTTTAAAAGTATACACAAGCATAACCACAGTTAATTAAAGTGTGTAGTAAATCGGAAGTAAGTTTTAGATATTTTCTCTCGCTGCACTGATAATCTCTTCCCGTTTTTTTCACCTTCGCATTGCAACAAATTATTCTGCCGCGCAACGCTGCATTGCGACGTGCAGCCTTGAAGCAACATTCGCTTAACCATGCTGTTAATTAACCGAAACATTGTGTGTGAGGCTGCCATGAACGAAGTTGCTCGATTTCATTTAATTTTCCACTCTTCACATTCAACGCACTGGGGCATGCCACACGCGCGCGCGCAACCTCAACACATGCTTCCTCCATTATCAAGCGGTTTCCACCAGTTCAGCGGGCAGTATTTAGTTGCCAGTTTTTGTTTGTTGTTCCATGTTACCCGTTGGCTTTTTATTTAAAGGTTTTAAATGCTGGCGAGCAACAGTTTTTTGGCGAAACCCCAGAAAGTTTTCCAATTAACACCTCCACGGCAAGTTGACGTGGGCGAAAATACTTGGCAAATCTTCTTGCCACAGCAGTCGTGTAGCTTTCGCAGATACGTGTAGCTGCAAGTGTTTGGGGATTGCATTTTCATTTCATTTAGTGCTTCAATGAGTTTAATATCTTAAGACCGTGCGCTGTTATTGTTTTTATGTTAGAGCTGTGTCTCTCTCTCTTGTTGTGTTTAATTTCTTAAATGCTTGCCATTAGCAGAAACACGATTAGCAAATTCCGTTATGCACCTGTACGAGCACGAGCACGAGCTTGCACTTTTCATTATATTTTTTGTCGGTTTGTGACAGATTTCAGGAATTTGTAAACAGCTTTTTCAACAACGACAGGTGCTGCAGGTCAGATGCTCGACCTAACGCTCTCCCAACACCTCCTCTCTATAGCGTCAACCGTATTCCCCTT
This sequence comes from Bactrocera neohumeralis, assembly GCF_024586455.1. Lineage (NCBI taxonomy): Eukaryota > Metazoa > Arthropoda > Insecta > Diptera > Tephritidae > Bactrocera > Bactrocera neohumeralis. Next base: position 3,753,231 of record NC_065922.1, on the reverse strand, counting down.
GACTCTACACAAAGCGTATTTCGGTCGGTTTTCTTTGCTTATTTTTCAATATTCCACATTTTCGCATTTCACTTTTCGTTCGATTCGTGCGTATGTGTGGTCATTAAAGAAGAGGTAAGAGGGGTGGTAAGGGGATGAGGAATGCAAATTAATTTCAACACTTGTGGATGATTTTATGTTCATATGTGCACCGTGTGATGCGAATTGTTTTTGATTTGAATGGCTTTTTCGAAAATAATAAAAGATATATTTTAAATTGACTTCAACACCTCTCTCAAAACCAGAAAGAGTTAAGGCAAAAGTCTCTTTTTATTCGACCCAACAATTTTTCGGGATTCAAGGATTTTGTAAGCACCTTATGTGAATGTGTATGTGAACCTTGAGTAGTTCAATTCTGAACAAACTGATTAAATATCCATTTCTTTTTTTTTAAGTAAGCTCCTCTCAACTTCTTTATCTTCACACTTTCCTCTTTCTTCTTCGTCTTTGCAATTCTTTTGTTCGCCCAACTGACAGTCAGTGTCGTAAAAAGTGCAGTTATTTTTTCCTTTTTGTTCAGCAAAAATTGAAATTGAAAAACTTAATGAAAGTTCACCTCGAGCAGATTTTTCTTTAAACTGCACTTCCACTAAAGCTCACACAACTTGCTCATACTCTTCGTTGCCTTCCGTTTTTTATTTTCACTTTAATTGTCCGAACCTGCGAAAGTTTTCCCTCGGCCACTCAACAATTGCCGATACTCAGCTGAAACGATTTTATTGCATGCAGAAGAAATTTGCGGAAACTTTTTTACTGCTTCGAGCGCAAATACGAGAGTAGAAATGGGTCGAAGGAGAGGAGAGTGAGCTCAAATTAAAACTAGTATGGGCAATTAAACGAAGTTGAAAGGCAAAAATGCGGGGAAATTAAATGAAAAATAGATGTGCTAAATAAACCAGAATAATATGAGCATAAATAATGATAATGACGCTTTAATTTCAAAAGGGTTGACTAAGCCTTAAGTAAAGTTCTCGTCAACAAATGAGTCTCCCACCACAAAAACGAAAACGCAGAGGTGGAAATGAAGACCACAAAAGAAGAGAAGCACAAACAACGAGAGATTGTGCCGAGGGTTATCAATCCCCGGATTCGCCTGAGTGTTTGTGTGTGTGGTAGGCAGTTACGAATCGTCGATGTCAACACTCACGTGAGGGAAGCGGGTGATGGCTGCAAATGGGAAGTAACAGTAAAATGCACGAAATTTTCATACTCAAAGGGAGCTGTTGTAAAGCTCATTGAAACAGAAGTATTGAGGGGGAAAAGGAAAAGGCAAATGCTGCTCCTTAAAATGCCTCTGTGTGAGCAACTTACATAGGTTACTTTACTGCTTTTTCTCACTATTAGCCACCTTACTCAATTTGTGCAATTAAAGAAAATGCATTGTTGCCGATTTAAAGCAAAAATTTGTTTCAATTTCCTACAAGGTCAATCCATATTTTGGCTTTAATGATAGTTCCAGTTGGAAATATAAGATAGTTTTGATGTAATAGGTGTCGCTTGTAGCAGAAAGTGTCATCGACGTTTTTTTATTTTTTTATGTCTAGTGTCTTTTTCTAATTCGCGGAAAAAAAACGATTTGAATTTAATAAATAAATATTGTATATAAAATGTACTCAAATTTGAACTATTAAAATGTTTTCAGCCCAGTAGATGGTGCTGATATCGTTATGCTATATTGGTGCTCTTTTTATGACCTATGGAACAATTTCTGAGATTTAGTTCGCTTTTGACCGCGTTTTCTTTCATTCTAGTCTTCGAAAACACACCTTATCCAAATGAGTGTACTTTTTTTTTTTTTGATTACACTACTTAACAAATCTGAAGAAAAATTTTGCGACTGATGTGCTAAAAGTACTGTGGAGTATTTGAGGTGTCCTGATTACGAATTTGGGTTCAAAAATTTTCCGTCCCGTATAACTACAGTGTTGACCAAAATTAAAGGTGTTTTTTTTCCTCACAGATATTTCCAAAAAATAACATCAAATAAAAGTAAAATTTTGACGTTTTTCATTAAGTTGCTTATTAATTTTTATTAAAACAAACAAATTTTTGTGTTCAGTTTTTTAATTTGAAATAGCTTAAACAACAAAGGCATTTTCATTTCAAACCTTAAAAGGACAAAACTAAAGCTCATCGTTCATTAGTTTGAAAATAATACCTAAATCTTTAATATTTTGTTGCAAATCCTTTATTTTGGATAACTGAAGTGCATCTTTTAGGCATAGAAGAAATTAAATTATTTACTATATATCATGTGCTATGTCATTCCGAGCAATCTGTTCCGCTTCAAAAATTTTTTCCTTGGTTGTACTGGTTTCCCTATTTATTTTAGAACTAACGATCTCTCAATGGGGTTGGGATCTGGTGATTGCGCCGGCCAGTCTAAAACAACAACTCTGTTTCTTCGCAACCAGGTTTTGCAATGCCTTGAAGTGTGCTTAGGATCATTGTCCTGTTAAAACCTCACCTATAACATTACCACCGCCGTATTTAATGGTCCCAACACGATACTTGAGGTTGAGTCTCTGCCCTTTCGGCTTTCTCACACGCCTTATGCCATCCATCTTTAATGATATATTTTGATTCGTCTGAGAATAAAACTGTATTCCAGTTTCTGAATGCTTCAATCGAGATGAGTTGTTGCAAATTCAAGTCTGGCCTTTCTATTTTTTGCTGAAATAAAAAGCTTACTAGCCGTACGACGACAGAACATCCCGGCATCAACAGCTCGTTTTCTAATTGTTCGTTCACTAACTGGTAAACAAAACTGTTTCTTTATTTGACTAGAAGAGGCTGTGGGATCAATTTGTATAGCCTTTTTGATCAGGGAATCATCTCTTCTTGCAGTCTTTACTGAATACCGTACTTTAACAGTAGCGCAGTGATGTTTTTTCTAACAAAGAAATATATGCTTCTACGAAGCTTCTTATTTGAAATTGTTTAACTCGAAGGAATAGATAAAAAATATTATAGTTTTTTGTGAATAAATATATACATACGTAATTGTTACATATAAAAATTTGCCCTAATACCATTGTATTTTTCTAAAATTTAGGAAATAAAAAAAACCAAAGCCAAAAACCAATACCGTTTATTTGTCATTTTAGTAAATGGTTTTGCTTTGACCCCTACGTTCCTTAACTACAACTCCAAAAATCCTACGTGTGAGAAAGTTTTGCTATAATTTTCTTTTTCCAATATATTTTTTCTTTTCATGGCCATACTTGGAAAATTTACAACGTGTTTATTTGTTGCTGGCTTCAGCTTTTTTTTACCGTTTCGCTTGCTTGACTTAACCATTTGTTGTTGCTATTATGCAAATCTATGCAAATGGTTGTATTTGCATGTATTTGTGTGGGAGAGAACACTTGTTGCCTATAATAGTACATACTCCACTGTTGTTGTTGTTGCATATTTTGATTGCGCTGCTTTTATTTACATTGACTATCTAATAAGTATTTGTTTGATGGCAGTTGTCATACATTTAAATGAAATTGTAGCATTTTTTGTGCCAGTGGAATTTATAATGAGTTGTCAAACCGTAGAAATATTGTTGATGAGGTGGTTAAGGGAAGAGCAGCGGAGTTACAGTTTATTGAAAGCATGTTGCATAATGTTATTCATAACTTATTGACTTTAATGTACTCGCTCTTGAATAATACGAAGTTTTAATGCTCGTTGAATTTTGCATTGCAAATCAGATACATATGTATATACATTTATTCAATCGAGGAAGTAACCTAGAGCATTTATTTTGTTCAATTCCCTTCAATTCAAATTTTTATTATAATTTTTTTCTTAAGTAAAGAAACATCAATATGAAAAATTTATTACAACAAAATTTTCAACACAAGCGCCTTATATGTACCTAAATGTTTACTTTTGTTTGAATCTTAAAAATGTATGCTGCGAGTCGATCGCCTGGCTGCCATCCAGAAATTTTCAAGAACACTTTATATTCAATATATTCTATGAGTCAAAGATTTGCGCTGCGATTGTGTTTGTATATAGTGAAAATTGCATTGGCTGAACGAAGTCAGCATCAACAAGCATGCTACTTGTTGTTGTACTACTTCAAATTGGCCAGTTAATTTGCCTATTCATTTCGTCTCAAACATTGTTTGCGTTTTTCTCTAATTAAATTAGGTTTTCTTGCATGCTGTTCAAATCAATCGGCCCGTCTGCTGACTCTGCTTCTTCTTCCATTTCAATTAATACACCAAATCGAGGTTTACTGCTCGGCGCCGCATTTAAATTGCGAACCAATAAAACACTCCTTCCTGTCGCTCATGCAGCTAGAGCCTCATCCTGCTTCAGCGTCAACGTGCCACACATGCCACACCCTTTAAAAGATAGCTCTTAACCCGCTTGTGCGATTTGCTTGCAATGTTTGATTAACTCGATTATTTGCTCGCGCTCAGCACAGCGCAGCTCAGCTCGGCGCCGCTTTCCCGCGCTTAATTAGCAGCAACGGTGATGCACAAACAAATTGCCTGCACTCACACATACGAGTGTTTACATGTGTTTGCCGTTGTATTTGCGCTCGTGGTGTTTTTGCGGTCGTGTTCTGCATGCATGGCAACCGCACAGCTTTTAGTGCAGCGAGCGCGGCTCATATCGACAGCTCAAAGTGACATTTAGTTGCAGAAGGTAAATTTGCTTTGTTTTAACAACAAATTTAGTCAGCGTTTACGTTTACAAATCGGCTTTTGGCTGCGGTTGCTCTCATTTAAATGCTCGTATTTCACGACTCGTTCAGTGCACTCCGCCCGCTGCCCTCGGCGGGCATTCGTAATCCGCAACCAGCCTTAATTGTAAATTGGTGAAATTCATTAGAACTCGGCAATCAGCCGCATGAAAGTTACTCATACGCCCCGCCATTTGCGAAAGTTGGTAGCTGCATGCAACATGAGAAGCACAAAGGTGGGATTTTCATCGACCTTTAGCATCCTCCGCCAAATGCATGTGTGTTTGTGTGTGCGCGCTCGTTTAATTTATATTTGCCGCGCACTCGTTCCTCTCACAGTGCGGGGTATTTTAATTATGTGCGGCTTTGGCGGCCGGTTGGCAGAGGAGAGTAAATTGAAAATTGCCAATATCATGTTCATGCGATCACAGAAGATCTTGCCTGTCCTTTGGTTGCGGAATTTTCTCCTCTTGTTTATTCGTCACCATCATCGGCCCGTTAACCAAAAATGCAAATGGCGTATCGACGAAGATCGTTTAACTCTACAAAGCAATAGAAGAATTAAATACGAAAATAAAATAAATATTGAAAATATTATTGTTTGAGAATATAAAGAAATGAGTTACGGTGCCATATTTTAGTTTTAGTTTCAATATTGTAATACTGCATCTCTTTCGTAAGTTTGTTTGAAATAATAGCAACCTTCTTTAAGTAAATACCGGTAAAAATCTTTCTTAAAAATATCATTTTTGATATCCCCTTTGCAATATTTCAGTATTAACATGAATGATCACAGCCGGCAAGCTAACTTGCGCTGGCGCCGTCTGGCTAGCGGTGGCTCGCACGAAAATAACGGGGCCCTGAGTTACTGCGCGATTTGCAGATATGTACATACACTCGTCGTCAATAGGTTAGTTGCAACCGTACTTGCGTTAATATTTAGCTAACAAATTGGACCAAATTGTGAATCTAAACCATTCTCGAATCTGCTTGAACACACACAATTTCAATTTCATCAAAATCGGTCCAGTCGTTTAATGACATACACACGCACTCAAGAAATATATATATTAAGATTTCAATAATAACCGTTTTGAACCGAAATTTCCATGAGGTAATCGTTCATACGATTCTCTTATGAAATTTCCGCCTTAAAATATGAACCAGTTGGCAACCATCTAATATTGATTAATTAATATTTTTTTTCAAATCGAGTCACAGTCGCTTAGTTATGCACTTTTCGCGCTCAACTTCGGTTAAACCGCCAATGTAAATTTCAATGTAAAATATCAAACAACAACAAGTTCGGATTTAAAACATGTTGAACAAAAACGCGCGGTTAACGAGCCAAATTACTTTCTATGATTCCACGAATCGTAAATTGCAATTAGAGTGTTGCGACCACAAATAGCAGGGAAATTTTTGCACCAACAATAAAAGCTATTTTTATGACAATGGTAATCATTCATTATAGTTAAAATACACACACACTAGTTTTAGCTGCGTTCGAACTCATTGCGGTAATTTGAGCTTCGTGGTTGAAGGACACCAAAATAATATGAAAATCTCCGCATTCTCAATATTACATACAATTAAATTCAATTTATCGAAAAACAATTACACATTTAATTACAGGCAAATTCTAGAGTAAGCTGGTAGGTGTTTATCATATGAATGTCTGTTTAGTGCTTAAATAATAATAAATTAGCATACTGACAGCTCAATAAGCATTTTCTAATTTATGTTGTTGTTGTTGCTACTTTTTGGCAACGTGTTTTCTAACAACAGCGTCCCGAAATAAGTAACCAGATGTTGGAGTAGCAGAGAGTGAGAAAGTTACCGCTTGAGAGAACAGAAAGCTTGAGATCATATTCCAAAGACTTTTAACCGCAGGCACATTGACTGTTGACTACATTGTTTACCAATTTCAGCGTGGCACGTAACTCCAATAAAAAGTTATCGGTCTCTGCCGCACGCCATTTACGAAGTTCTCAAGTCATAACAGCGAATTCATATTTTAACAACAATTGCTACTTAATGATAAATCTTATTGCAGTACATATTTTAGAGATTAACAAATTATATAATTTATATGTTTTTTTTTAGGATTACTTTATTATCAAAAGGGCAAAACAATGAAAGTTGCAAAAAAATCAGTTTATTTCTATAATTCTTTAAAGGTTTCATGGGTTTCCTCGGTTAAAAAACAGCCTTTTTTCAATTTTTTTTCTCATATAAAAAATGAAATATTTTATAAAAAAATTTTATTGTTACAAATATACACTATTAACATAAAATTCAGAAATTCTTTGAAATTTTTTTTTTTTTAAACTCAGTCATTGCGATACCATTTCAGGTGACCCCACGGATAAAAGATGGGCCCGCGTTGGCAGGACAACTCCTTACAGGATCACTTAAAGTGAAAAAATACGAATTTTTGTTAAAAACTTAACTTATACAAATAACATGGACGAAGTGAAAAAAACTGAATATTGGATTTTTGACAGACATTATAACAAAATAAAAAAAATAAAATGACAGTTAAAATTTCGCGACATTTGTTTTTCAAATAGTTGTAATCGAAATAAAATCCTTCGTCCAAGTCTTTAAGAATTTTATCTCAAAAACCTATGTAAAATTTCATGAAGATCGCTTGAGTAGTTCTCGAGAAATCTTGCCAACCGATTTCAACAACACAGTTTCGAGAAAAACGCGCTCAAAGACGGCGCACTTAGCCTAGCTAGCCTGGAGCGCACAAGTTCTCAGGGCTGTGTTTCCGAAACTATTACTCAGGTCAACTTGAAAATTTAGGGCAATATTCTAATTCTTATTATTTAAAATTTAATAATAAGGCAATAAAAAAATTCGATTTTTTGAAACCCGTAAACCCATGTAACCCCTAAAAAATAAATTCTAGTTATTCCATAAATCCGCCGTCTTATTACACTTCCTCTATCAACTGGCGCTTTCCACCCAATTAGCGCCTGCTTACGAAAGTAATCTTATTGTCAATACCTTAACTGTAATCAACAAATAATACAAATAACTCATTCCCAGAAATAACTGCATATTTACACAGTTATTACATTAATTCATTAAGGAAATAAAATCTGATTTCCAGAAAGTGTGCAAACAACCAAATCTGATTAAACTCTTACCCCTTTTCCCACGCTGATTTCATGCCATTTTATATTTACACAAAATTCTTCGCTCTTTCCCTTGTCATGCCACAGACCGAATGAAGTCATAGACCACTGGCTGGTCAAAGTTCTGACCAAACGAAATACCAGGTAACTCATAAGAATTGTGTATGTGTGTGTGGGTGTAATACTTCTGATTCCATCCAATGATAAATTGAAAGAATTTCTTTGGAAGCGAGTCATTATAGTTGACATTCCAAGCGATTCAACGGGTGGGAAAGAGTAACTGGCTGATGCCGTTAATGTGTCGCTAAATGCCGATTTTTTCTATTATACAATCACGATTATTTGCATTTGTAGGTTTGGGTGTGCAAATGCTCTTGTACAACAAATTATAGGCATATGATGAAAGGGCTTTGTCCATTCAAGTGTTCGGAGAAAATTTATTTGAACAACTCACGCCGCTAGAAAAGCTCATTCAAAAGCGTTTGCGTGTGCTTATAGGACCAATTGTGGGCGCCAATCTCGATAACACTTATTATTTGGAATAATTCATTAATAAACAGGCCTTTATGCTCATTCCGCGTCTGTATGCGCTCCACTTGTGTTGTGTGTTCGTATATGCTATTTTTCTTGCTTTACTATAAATGACGAATCGATAAGGTAGAATGCCCAGCTGTGTACAAAAACAACAACAATTGGAACTATAGCTTAGCATAATTAATTATTATAATCAGTGGGCGAGTGCTGCCATACTTATCAGTTATTGATTGCCCTTTTCTCACTGACTCACTCAGCGATGTCGAGCATTTGCTTTGTTATCGCGATTGTTGACTTGAACACTCAGCCAGTTGGCGAAATTGATGGCATAGTTTTTCAATGGGTTCCCCTGAATTAATGGATTCATTTTCAGTTGCACGAAGTCACAAAATTGTTGAATTAAAATGAAATACGAAATGCAGCGGAAGCGATAAGAGAGTAAATAAATCCAAAAAGAAACATAATTTGCATAGCTTAGTATTCGATAATTGTATGTGAGGTAGCGATGAGGGGAAGACGAACGAAAAAAATCGATAAAATACAAAGACGCTTTATATCGTTGCTTTCTTTGACACTCGCTGCTGAAGATTAGGTCTGTTTCTTCTTCAAGTGGCGATACTCTTAGAGGTCTACTTTATAATCTTTCTTTTTAGTCGAAACAAAAACTAAAACTAATTTGAGAGCAGCATTTCGGATCTCCTGAACCATTTTTGATCAATTTAAGAGCTTCATTTCTCAGATTTAAATTATTTCGTGAGTGACTTTTAAAGCAAAAACATTGAAACCCCTTACCCATGTCGACTTAAAAATTATGCGAAGAGTCGCACGTTTCTTTTCATTTAAAGTTGCATAATTTACCTTTCTTCCCTTTTAAATTAATTCAAAAAGTTCGCGCCGACAATTAAAACCCGAATTGTCTTGTTTCTCAACAACTTTTGATAAACTCTTCTTTTTGCTTTTTTTGTTTTTGTCTTTTACTCAGCTCATTAACATTTAGCCACTTCCGTGCCACTGCACTAGTCAACAACGCGCTTACAGACATATTCGTAGAAACCCTTCGCTATGCCTTTTCAGATCGTAAGAAAACACGCCAGAAAAAACGACAGATGCCAACAGTTTGTTTAAAAATATCCAGAAGCCGAAAATAAATGAAAGCATATTTAATGAAAGATAAATAAGCGCGAATTTTGACCCTTATTATTGCTGTTATTGTTGTTTTGGCTGAAGATGCCATTCCTTGCGTATACGCAAAAGACCGCAAACGGTCACAACAATAACAAATTACTATGGCGGACGGAAGTGCGCAGAAAGAAACGATTGGGTTTGCAGTCCCTTTTTCTCCGAAAAACAATGCACGGCGCGTTCTTTTGGTAAGAGTCGGCCGAACGCACCAATTGCCTTTCCCCACAGCCTGTCCGCTGTTGTGTTCCAGAATAAATTGGCGTCATTCGCGCTATATTACATTGCCGTTGTTTCTGAATAAAAGTGTGAGATTGAGTGCAGGACAATTTAAGACAAGTCTTTTCAGTAGAAGAAGAACTATTGATGCCACTTTTACCTTAAAACTTTGGCAAAAATTTCGTATCTTTCTTAATTTTGCTTAACTTATAAAATGTGCCAGCTGTTAATTAAAATGTCGTTCCAATTTCCTTAAATAAAATGGTTGCAATTTACGTTTACCGAAGTTTTAATGAAGCTAAACAATATTTGTGACATTCTAGTACTTCGTTGTGCAACTTAAGCAGATCTTTTTCAGTGCGAATCAAATAGATTTAAAAGCTGGTATTAATTATTCATAAGTTTCTTTGCGCTGAGTCTAATGCTGCATGTCTAAACCCTTGGTCCTTTAGAAATTGAAAGGAAAATACAATTTTTCTGCTTTAAGGATTGCAGTTTTTTTCATTACATTATCACAAATTGTTTTGTACCGTGATTCGAGATCTTGATTTAATGAGCTTGAAACCATGTTGTGTAAAGGATCAGTCTTTAAAAGACAAATATTGATGTAATCTAGTGTAAATTCATTCAATCATTCCTGCATACGCACTAAATTGTAAACACGTGTATATTTCTACAAACATACATACATTGTGACAAAAAGGCATCCGGAAATTATAAATAAAACGCAAAATATTTCATTATTCATCAATATTTATTTTGTCATATATTTATGCCAACGATTTTCCAGTCCTCGAAACACTTTTCATAAGAACTTTTTGGGATGGCCTTCACCGAATTTCTTTTTATCTCTTCGATCGACTTAAAACGCCACCAAATGTGGTGAACACGGTGGTTGATCGATGGTATTCATTGCGTTTTTAGCTTTAAATTCGGTCACAATCGTGGCTCGATGCAATGGTGCATTATCATTGTTTAAAATCCATGAGTTGTTCTTCCACAATTCCGGCCGTTTCCAATAGATGTTCTCACGCAAAACCTCACTTTCATCAATGTCAGTTGAAAAATATTTTCATCAGTTGAAGAGGTCGAAGGTCATACAGAACGAGATCTTCAATGATCTCTCGACCGTCTTTGAAGGCTATGTACCACTCGTAGACTTGTGTTTTTGGAAGAAACTGAATCACCTTTTTCAACATTCGCAACGATTTTGCACACAAAATTTGGTTGGAAACACAACATTTTGGACAAATTCTTTGTTCGATTTATTTATGCGTGCTTTTTTGTCACAATGTACATATATGAATGAACGCGTCTAAATATATAGACACTAAAGTTTAAACTTCAAATTGTCTTCGGATTTCATTCAATGATTCAATCATCGATTTCTGTGGCCTTGCGTTAAGAATCTCTGCTTGGGTTATTGACTTGCCAACGTAACTGCCGGTCAAAAGTCTAAAAGCGGCAACACACCAAATGAGTAGAAATGAAAATAGCTTACGAGGGTTAACAAACGCTCTAAAGACCGGAAAGTTTCGTACCCGCACTTCGCCGAAGAGCACTTAAGCATGCATTTCACTCGCTTGCGAGAAATTGGCAAAGCTAAAAGATTTGAACTTGGTCAAACATTATTACATTACGGTTAAGCATTGGGAAATACATTGGTATTCATGGATATTCACAGCTGAGCTTCAGCAAACATGTTTAGGGTCGAGCAAAGGTTAATTGTTTATAGAAATAGTTCACATGGCTGTGCAAAGCATACACGCACTCACACACATATAGTTCATATATGGCATTTGCAAGCTCCCATGCCGTTCAAGTGCTCAATAAGGGTCACCGATTCCATTATTGGTGCGCTTGCGGAAAGTTGGAACTGTTGAAAGTTCACAGGTTCATTTGCCTGGCGCTGTATGTGCTGATGTGTGTTTGGTGGCGTGCAATTTTGTGTTTGTGCAATTTATTGTTCGGAAACAATTGGTGACAAATGCGTTTCGACTTTGCCCGACATCAGCGGCAGACGGCAAAGGAATTAAATCCAACAAAGAAGTGAAGTTGGCGAGTTTCGGCTCGAGCAAAAGTTCCAATAAAATAAATCAGCAGCTCATTTGGGGGTTTAATCATTTGGAAAGTCCCGCAATTTGGTGGCCTTTTGCTGTGCTGCGCATAATGGTGGCAATAACCTGGGGCATAATTCATTATTGACCGTCTGGCCGATTGTGACTCGACGATTTGTATTGTTCCCCTTTATTGTTGTAATCGGTTAGGCATAATTTGCATATTATGTAGGCATATGTGTGTTTAATCCCCGCCGTTAATGGGTCTTGGGCGATTTTGTGTGCTTCATGTAATGATTGCGCCTTAATGTATACTTTAAAATATAGTTAATAGGCTACTGATAAAGGCTAACAATTTGGCTTGGGATTAAAGGCTTTTTTGTGGCGTCTAGACCACTTACTTTTTCATGGATGATAAACCGAAGCACGCTAATTTCCTCAAGAGATATATGGAATTATAAAATACAGTTTATACTATGAAGAAGGCTTACAAAGCATGTTTATATGTGTATGCTCTGGATTTTCTTCTAATTTAACTAACCACTTTAAGAGGAAACAAGTAGTTAGGCGCAGTTGTTCAGCTGCACAGCTTTTATTTTCTTCTGCTTTTTTCTTGCAGGTTTTCATTCCTCTTTTAGTTTTTGCTTTCGCAGCTTTGTTTTGTTTTCATCGATGAAGCAGAAACAAACGTGGCTTGGGGTATGGGGCATGGGGCATGTAATTGAATGTTTCGCATCACTTCGACGTATTGAAGTGCGCAAAATGTATTTTTTCCTCGGAGCCGAGCAAACTGCAAAACCCAAATGATCAAAAAAAGAACAAAAAAAAAGCAAAATTGAAAAAACAGCGTATCAAAATGAAGTGTGTGTGCAAAAGAAGAAACAACATGAAACGTAAGCAAAACAATGAAAATTAATGGTGCATAGCAGAAAGTTGCCTTCATGCTTCTCCGCTTGTGTGCTTTCCTTGCCTTCCGACGCAGTGTCAATGGGTAATTGCGTTGCGTTCGCCAGTGGAAATATGATTTGGCGAATTCCTCGAGGCTTCCAATTGCCGCCAATTGTGTTCAATGTGTGTGTTGATGAGCAGTTAAAACAATAAAAATGCAATGAAGCTATTTTTGCGAAAAGAAAAATTCAGCGTGATTTTTCCAAAGCAGAAATTATGATGTGAAAATTTCCCCACACGCATTCAAATGAGTAATTTTGGTGAGAGGGTTACTGAGTCATTTATAAAACGAAAAATAAACGCGTGGCACTATTGTCAGCGAATAATTTATTTAAAAATGTAAATATAAATTATTGATTTCAGCATTTATGGCTTTCTTCTTAAGCTTCCAAGAAAAAAATTCAAAAAAAAAAAATAATAATAATAAAAAAACCACTGTTGTCATTTGTTTCCGCCCAGGTTCGAACTGAGGACCTTGTGCGTGTGAAGCACACGTGATAACCACTACACTACGGAAACGGTTGACGACCTTTCGCCGGAGTGCGCATTTAAGCTGGCTGACCTATAATAGGTTTTGCCGCTTCTCCTTCTCTTAGCGTGCATTGACCGCTCTTTATAAATCAAGCATCTGCTCTTTACTTTAATGTCTTACGTCTTTTATGAATTCTGAAAATCTTACACACACACAGTTATGCTACATAATGGAATAGAGAGTCATTGTAAGCGGGAAAAGGAAAAAAGTAAGATTTATATGGTACTTAAAGTTTACTTAAGTAAGTAAGCTTATGAATTATTTATCAACTTACTATTATTTTATGATCTGTTAGCGAGTTGCATGCTAGTTCATTATTAATTTTGTTTTTAACAAACAAACGAAAACCGCCAAATTTCTGTATCAGTTAAAAGCGAAAATATGTACTGAACTTGAGTTATGAAAAGGATTGAAGCTGCTATGCACCAAAAGACTATTATTTTCAGCAATCGAGTTATATAATACAACCTTAAAAATTGTTTCATAATAGCTTCTGCTAATCTTCTTTTCGCGCCTTTTTTTATCTTTAACATTTTAGTGGCTTTCTTAAATACCTTCCCTACTCTTTGAGTAACTCCACTCCACAAGCTTGTTTGTCTGCCTCAAGTCACCCACTCCAATTTAACTGCTCTACTCAGTACACCACTAAATGCTCCCCCTAATCGCTTTGACCTTCTCATTTTCGCCACTTACGCGCTGTTGAAATTCTCATTATCGGTTTCGTTTATTTTCGCAATGACCAGTCATCAAGCTTGACCAAGTCTCAGACATCACAGTCATTTAGCCGCCACCCAAATTGTCTGGCAATCAATCACATGTCCCTGCCAATTCACGCACAGTCCCGCACATGCCTGCCCCCTGGCCACGCTTTTGTCCATCATCGACGTCTGTCGGCGTAATTACAAATAAAACGTCATAATACTATTTTTGCGCAAATATTATTGGATTTGTCTTTATATATATTGTAGGCCGTTTAATTTCTCTTTCAATTTGCTTTCATCACTTTGTTGCTCATTCCTGCTTTCAATCAGCGTCACCGTCAACCACAAAGACGCGCCGCTGTCCTCATTCTACGCTGACTCTCAATGCGCTTCGATTGACACAAATAAAAACGGAAAACGCGGGCCGGATGAGGTGCAGGAGATGCGACGGTGCAATAAACTTAAAATTTCAATTTTCCATTCGACTGTGTTCGAATGAACGCAGCACGAACAAAAATGGAGCAAAGACGAACACACAAAGTTAAAACGTAAAACGAACGCAAATAAAGAAGCATGAAGCGGAAAAACAAAGCGGGGGCAAAGTGGCATTAACGAGTTCGTTGTGGCTTCCAAATAGATGGACGCCTCAAAATAGTGACATAGAAAATTCTATCTATTATTTAACGACACTAATAGATAGTAAATATACTGATAAATACAGTGAAGCTTTGCGCAGTGCTTGAGGCAAGAAAAAAACTGGAATTATTGAGTGACGGAACGATTGCGGTTTGCGTTTCTGTCGGTTATTGATGGTAGGAAACTTTGCTCGCCTGTCCGTCTGCCGGCCGTTGGCTGTTGATTAACCGTTCAGCTTCAGCCAGAGTACCGTGTCCACTTGGCCTTTCGTCACAGCCAACTTGACTTCGACTGCATTAGATCCATTTCGCTGACAGCTAAACTAACAGATTTGATTTTGTCGACCAAGTGGCTGCCGCTGGCTTGTCTGCGTTGCTCTCTGGCTCTTCTGATAGCTAAATTATCTACGTGTGTATGCAAACGTCAGTGTATTTACAGTTATTCGTATTTATTTGTATATATTTGTTAGTAAAAGTGTGTATTTATGTGTATTTATCAAAGGCAGCCAATGAAAGGGTAGAAACAAATAACAACAACACTACATTTCACCTAGGATGTACTACACGTATATAAGGCAAAGAATGGAAGAAAAATTGCTAACGATTTACACATCTCCACCCGAAGTGTGATTAATTGCGGCCCAAATACTGCGTAAATTGTTGTTGTTGCTCTTTTTTATAAAATTAAATATTAAAAGGGTACTACTGAGCAAAAACATGCTCGAGGAAATAGCACAATTTATATTATATAAAACACAACAAAATGAATGAGTATTGGCGTATAACAGTAATCCTTCGTGCATTTGCGGCGCTAGTTTAAACTTTAAGGTATTTGCTGTGTGGCTTTCTAACGCAAAATTTATTTAAAAATTATTCGCTATTTCTTTAACATGTTGGTCTAAGCATGTAACGGTTAAAAAGGTCGGAATGTGAGAAATATTCAATTAATTTCTCTTTGAATTATTCAAATAATTATTTATTGTAAGAAACATGTAAATACATGTAGAAGAAGCTAAAATTTTATCGAAAGAATACAATTTTGCAAATAATGACGATAGAACTCTTCAGCATAATTCTTATATATAAGTAAGCAGGTTTGCATTGATTTAAGAGAAACCCTAAAATATATTTCCATATGAGGAATAATCCTCTCATATGCTAACACAGGGTGTGTGAGAAAAAAATTTAATTTCATAACACACCGAATATTTAGTACGTTCTTTTTTATACTCTTGCAACCAGTTGCTACAGAGTATTAGAGTTTTATTCGCCTAACGGTTGTACGTATCACCTAAAAATAAGCGAGATAGATATAAGGTTATATATGTACATACATATACATATATATAAATGATCAGGGTGGCGAGAAAAGTTGAAATCCGGTTGACTCTCTGTCTGTCCGTCCGTCCGTCCGTGCAAGCTGTAACTTGAGTAAAAATATAGATATCTTGATGAAACTTGGTATACAGATGCCTTAGTACAAAACAAAATCGAGTTCGTAGATGGGCGTAATCGGACCACTGCCACGCCAACAAATCGCCATTAACCGAAAACCTATAAAGTTCCATAACCAAGGACTAAGTTAAGATATAAAACTGTAATTTGGCCCGATGGCCCCGCCCCCTAATATGTATAATGTATATATCTCCTAAACCACTAAAGCTACAACAACCAAACTCGTCCAGCGCCATTATTACAAGAACTCCTACCGATGGTGTGAAAATAGATGTAATCGGATGAAAACCCCACTCACTCCCATATAACGGTACTGTTCAAAACCACCGCCGTCTACTTTTTTGTGAAATCCTATATCTCGGGACCTGACCAAGCGATTTCGACAAAATTTTCGGTTGCAACCTTACTTGTTTAAAAATGTGTTTATAAGTATAATCCAAAATAAAAATAGTTGGAAAGTTAACATTAAATTTAATGATGTTTGGCTACACTTGTAATATCCATAGAAAAGTTATAAAATTGTTCGCTCCCTCGAACCATTGTGCCAACAAAGCAGCAAAATTTCATATTAAATCATAATCTTGCTCTCTACTATTTCCCCTTCTTTTCGCATATTCCCTCTCCCCCTTTTTTTGAATTTTGTTTTTTTTTCTTAAGAAGTTATAGTCCAGCGTGGGCTTTTTTTCAATTTCAATTTAACATTGAGGTAAAATGTTGCAACAAGTTATTTTTAAATCGGCCAACTCGTTCATTTAGCTGATTTCCCGCTTTGCTTAAATCTCCTGGTTATTTCCAAGATTAATGACGGCGAAACTTTGCAGGCAATTTCTTTGGTTGAGCGGTGGTTCAAGGGGTGAGTTCTTAGAGTGAAACTTTGAGAATTCCATTAAAGCTATCCAACGCAACTGGTCCTTCGCCTCCAAGGCTTTGGTCGATTAGTTTCGTTTTACCTCAAGATCTCGCACGCTAATTGTTTTGCACTTTTGCACAAATTCTTGCTTAGTGCGCTCAACTTTTTCTTCCGTTGATTACAAATTCAAGGGCGCACTCCGCCAAAGTGCAATGTTGGCAAGTAGCAGCCGTGCGTGCGTGAGTGTGTGGGTGTGTGTGTTTGGATACTCCGCTGACATTTCCAAAGGGAGGTTGCAATTTAAGTGCGCGTGTCTGTGCGTCTGTGCGTGTGTGCGCGTGCAGCTTTGTTGCCTCATTGCTTCCTGCTTTGCAATATCTTCCACTTTTCTGGCGCATTAGCGCGAAATTCCGAAAAGTGCAGCGCCATAGACTCCTCCACGCACACAGAGCGCAACAAGCAGCCAATACACACACACATACATGCATTTCCCCTCTGTTCTCGGCGGCAGCCCTTCTCCCACTTGCCTCCGTGCGCTTTCCTTTGTTGCTTCATTCAATTCCTCCATTTTTCGCTTTTGTAATTATGAAAAATTCAAGCACTTCATTCTCTATTTTTAAATGTAGGCGTGTGTTTTGTGTGTGTGAGTGCGTGCTGCGTGCTGGCATTCATATGCGCTGACAGTTGAAATTTCAAAGCGAAATTCCTATTTTGCACTTTCATGCATAATTTACAGTTTGTTAACACAACAACATGCGTTACTGCAATTGAATTGTTGTAATTTATAGTTATTGTTGTAATTCAGTTTTGATGTCTATTGTTATTGGAGCTGCCATGGCGGCATGAGTGCCTCATCAGTCATTCTCTATGACCTTTATGACTGGCTAAAAGCAACAAAAATACAAAAACAAATGGCACAAATGAAATTGAAAATTGATGAAGTGGTGAGGAATGGCGAAGGAAGCGTACGATGAATGTCAATGTGTGTTTTTGGTCGTGTTTTTGTCACGTGTAAAAAGCTTCGCTCTCAAAGTAATTGCTCTTCTCGCGCTAAAGCTGTGATCATTTTAATTCCAACTCACTTTTCGGCTTTTGTGCTTTTTTTGTTGAAATTAATAGATTTTTTGAATAGATAAGATCGACTGCCGTTGACTGATAAAATTTGTAACAAAATACTTGTTGTTATTGTTTTCGTTGGAACAGATTTTGAGCCAAGCTTTGAAGTTATCCCAAAACGGCGAAAATTCCTGTATTGATTCACATTTGTTTTTGAGCTTATACTCAAAATATATAGCCAAGCACCAAACTCCTGATCGCCTTAGTATAACAAGTTCCGATATTTCGTGGAAGCCGACGACGGAGATGAATAGAGTTTCAACAGTGGATATGAATAGTACACTTTACTCACGCTTATTTTAAGTTTGCAATCCATTAAGATTGAAGAGTCCTGTGAAAAAGAGTATTTCACAAGTCCACGCAATAAATACGCCTATTATAAATCAAAGAATATTTTGCTTTTGAAAAGTATAGAATAACTTCAAGCTCTAAATATAAACACAGTCACTTAATTAGTCACCTTTTATACCTTCGCGTTTATTTCATGTGAATTTCCTTCCCACTAGCCTCACATATGGAATTTTTTTCCTTTCGTCCTTCACTGAGCTCAGCACTTAACTTTAATTTTACTTGCTTTATGGCCGACTCGGCAATAAAGTGCAGGAGAAGAAACCTTTTACCAAGATTAAAACAACCACAACTTTAATTAGTGGAACCATTAAAGCGAAGCAAGCTTTTAGGCGGCCAACAGCCTACGCGTTCGCTCACCTTTCACTAAGGCAACTAAAAGCTTTGCTTTTTTCAGCCGCTTTTGCGGTCTTTATTACTAAAACATTTGGAAATTTGTTATTGATGTTTTGCTATTTTTTGTTTTTAATTAAGCTCAACCACAACCGGAATGCTGGCAAAGCGGAAGGAATCAAAGCAAACTCTGAAAGCGGAAAATATATAGATTAGAAATAATCATAGCTTACATTAGAGTTAAAGTTCGAATTGCTTTCCGTGTCCTGCGTTGTAGCTAAGTCATGCCTTATTACAGCGGTGGTCGGACTGCATCTCAATTTGCTCTGTTTGTCTCCGAATTTTGAATGCGACTTTAAGAATCCGTTGAGCAAACTGCTTTCAAATAAATAAAAACATAAGTGAAGTGCATGATTTTTAGTCATCATCTCGTTGGCCGTTGGCTCACTAAGTACACATCTGTGTAGTGATTGTTGGAGCCCGCAGTATTATTGCCGTTATGATTGTTATGTTGCTCATTGTGTACACTCGAGTTGCGGGGCCATTAAATATGCATGTAAGGGTATTTGTGGCAACTGCACGCTGTTGTGTGGAATTATGAACTGTATATATTTCTTTGAGCCACTTGATTCGAGGTGAAAGCATAAAAGTTTAGCAATAAACATGAGCACACACTTATACTTTTATATCCATATTGAATGATGCATGAAGAGTGCTTTTAAAGCGGAATGTAAAGTTGGATAAATATTATCACGGCACAGTTTTTAAATTATGAAAAATTCGTTGAATTTCATGCTATCAAATATTCGAACTAGAAAAAAATGTTAGCATGATTCGAATAACCGAAAGTCAAACGTCTATAAAAAATCGTTATGGTTAAAATGTGAATGTATTTCTAGTGTGCATTGAAGAATATAGTCATGAATCTGATATATTAGGGTGACTATAAAAATCAAATTCCAGATTTTTCGTAATATTACCAATATATTGTACAATACATTGGGTAGTCGAAAAAGTCCTTTCGCATTTTTTCAATAGACGTTGTTACAGTCGTATATCTCCAGTGCTACCAATCACATTGTGTTATACCATATATGTATGTAGTGTTGGAAAAGTGAGATTTTAAGCTTTATTTAATCAAAAATTAAATTCGGGGATGTTGAAAAAAAAATTACAGTTGCTCAAAAGTGTGTCAAAATAATGAAGAAATTCGCTATATTTTGAAATTTTTGTATAAAATAGGGAAGAATGCCACTCAAGCCGCCAATGAAATTTGTGAAGTTCCGGAGACGATGCTGTATCAATTCGTGTAGCACAACAATGGTTTGCTAGCTTCCATTCTGGAATTAAAATATTTAAAAAAAACTGGCTACAACAAGAAGCTCGATGTTTAGGTACCACTTGAATTGTCTGTGAAAAATTGAATGGACCGAATTAACATCTGCGATTCTTCGCTGAAGCGAAATGAAATCGAACCATTTCTGACGCGAATGGTAACAGGAGAGAAAAAGTGAGTAAAAATACGACAATAATGTGCGAAAATGATCATGGTCCAAGTGTGGTCCAAGCATGGTGAAGCTCAACAGATGGTCGCAAGGCCGGAATTGACGCCTCGAAGGGTTATGCTGAGTATTTGGTGGGATTGGAAAGGAATCATCCACTATCCAGCCTGGTCGAACGACTGATTCTACATTTTACTGTCAACAACCGATGAGATTGAAGCAAGCAATCGAAAAAAAACTACCATAACGGATCAATAGAAAGAAAGGGCTTCGTCTTCCGTCAGAACAACGCTAGCCCACACACATCTATGATGACTCGGCAAAAACTGGGAGAGGTTGGCTGGGAAGTTGTGTTGCGCCCACCATATAGCTCTGACCTTGCACCATCGGACTACCATTCGTTTCGGTCAATGCAGAACTCGCTTAATGGAGTAAAGTTGACTCCAAGAGAAGCCTGTGAAAATTACTTGTCACAATTTTTCGCCGAGGAACCAAAAAAGTTTTACACTGATGGAATAATGTCTGTAGCGAAAAAATGGCAAAAAGTAGTCGACCAAAGTGGTACAATTAGGTTCATTAAAGTTCAGTATAAATAAAAAAAAAATTAGGATGAAGTTTGATTAGAGATACGAAAATACTTTTTCGACTACCCAATATGATTTTTTATTTGATTCCATAATTAAGGACCACCCTAATATACGATTATATATAGTAAATTTAAGTTATTTTTACATTTAAGGTATTTTTATTATTTGCAAACCTTGCCCCAATTCAGCCCCCCTTTCCTTATTACATTAAGTCGGAATGCCAGAGGGCTCCTCAATTTTTTTTTTTTTTGTTATAATAAATCCATATCTGCTGCTAAGAAAACACAGCGCACCTGAAGATAGTGCCTTAAACTGCACGCCAAATTACAAATACAAAGAAAAGTGAAACTTATTTAAGACGTTACAGCTTTTGTGAGCTAAGGTACGGAAAGTAGAATACAAAAAAATCAAACCCTCGGGACTGGAAAATGGAAGTGAATTTTTTTATTTCTTCTTCAACTCACTTTTATTGCTGACTTTTATTCATGCTTTGCTAGCTTTCGATAAAATTTTGATGAATCGCTCAGGGGGTCATGAGCCAAGCACATCAAATTCAGATTTTTAGATTTTTTCCTTACAATTTTGCATTGACAAATTCTACTTAAACTATACACACACTTATCGGCAAATTTGTAAGAGTACAAGGCGTCTGCTGAGATGCCTGCCTCTGTCTCTATAAGCGAAAAAAATAGCTTGAAACATGCGGAAAATCGCTAGGAGGTATGGTTGAGGCGTGCTTGTCTTGGGGCACAAATGTCACCGTTGAATATACAAAACAGGAACCAATTTTTGGATATTCTTTTGTGGAATTTTTTTTCTAATTTATAATTTTATTTTGAATTTAAAATTACAAGGGCAGTTCGCAAAGCAGTGGAAGCAACCAGAGAAATATATGTATATGTGCTTCTGTAGGTGTGTGGATGTGTTGAGTTTTTGCACTAAAATTTAATGCGAAGTAAAACTCACACAGAAATAGGTATAATGGATAACGGTCCTCCGCGTCGCGCCGAACTTATTCAGTCGTGCAAATCGCCAATGTCTCTCACCGACTGGTGAGTTTCCACCACCTGTTGCTGTTGTTGTTGGCGAAATGAAAATTTGCTTATTTAAAATTAATGAAGCATATTAATTTTTAAGAGTAGTCACTCCCCAGAGGCCAATGCAGGTTCGTTTGAGCTGACACTAGCTATAAGTACACACAGACACACACGCACGAGGCAGCACACTCGGCAAAGTTCTGTTCAAAGTGCCATAAAAAGAAGTGCTTAGATAAATTTAGCTTCTTCGCCATAAACGTGTATTTGTGGCGTCCGGATGCGAGCAAGAACAGCTTACGTACGGCTGCATTCCCAAAGCCGTAAATGGCTTACTCAATGAGTGGAAATCTACTTTGATCTGTTTGTTTGTGCGTGTGTTCGTGCGGTGTCTCGAGACGTGCAGGTCTGAGTGTCAAAAGGTTTATTTGCAAAGCTAAGTAGAAATGTGTTTACCTTTTTAAGGATTAAGCACAAAATTTGCTATTTTTATATTCTCTTTGGCACTCCAGTTCACTCTCCGCTTCCCTTTGCGCCGTGGTAATCCCGTCGTTCTTCATTTTTGTGTTGCTGTTACTTCTATCGGTGCTGCAATTGCAATTAATCTATATTTTTGCGAACCTAAGCATTTGAATAATTAAAT
The DNA here is from genome assembly GCF_024586455.1 of Bactrocera neohumeralis. Lineage (NCBI taxonomy): Eukaryota > Metazoa > Arthropoda > Insecta > Diptera > Tephritidae > Bactrocera > Bactrocera neohumeralis. Next base: position 3,730,686 of record NC_065922.1, on the reverse strand, counting down.
TGTCTGTATGTTTGTAACCTGTAAGTGGCAGAGAGCTTTTGAAAGGGTGAGCGCAGCTTTGCCAAAGCGTGTAGCTAAGTTATTAATGCATACTAAGCGCAAACAATTATTGCAAGAGAAAGTTTGAATAAGACTTTTCATTTTCACTGCTTGATTTTGTGCCTACATATTTGGAGAAAAACCAGAGAGTGGGAGCTTTTACTGGATGCGACGGCATAAGTCTTACACTTTATATGATTTTGCAGAATAGAAATTCCATATGTGGGAACAAAGATAGATCTGTATATATGTAACTTCATAAACCGATAACTGTTTCCAATAAAGCTGACTTCTGCTGGAACAATAACTTTCTTTGCATTAAATCGAAATGATCGGATCGCTTTTAAGCGATCTCTTGATAAGTTCGCTATTTGTTGAGTCATTATCTCATTCGTAAATTCTTTAGAAAGCTTTCAGAGAAATACGAAGGTATAGAAACATGGTATGATCGCATTGGACTTGAAAAGGCTTGTATTGATTCTTATATCCTGAACAAGGTATATGAAAGTTTGTAACACACAGAAGAAAACGTCGGAGACCCTATATACGGTATTGGAAAAATATATATGTATATAATATCTGAAAATTAAAAAATAGTAGCAAATCCTTTAGTTTTGGTAACTAAAACGCATATTTTAGGCATAGAAGAAATTGAATTATCTATATATCATGTAGTATGCCATTCCAAGTAATTTCAGGTTCGAAAGGTTTGTTTTACACTTTTCCCTATTTATTTTGCAATTAACGATCTCCCATAAGTTCTCGATGAATTTGACATCGAGTGATTACGTCTGCCAATCTAAAACATCAACTCTGTAACTTCACAACCAAGTTTTGCAATGTCTATAGTGATGCTCAGGATCATTGTCCTGCTGGAACCACCATTATAGTGGCATATCCTTTTCAACATACGTAGCATCCCGTTTTTTAAAATGTCGGTGTAAACAAACCGGTCTCTTATTCCATTTATTATATGAATAGGTCCAGTCCCGTGCCCAGAGAAAGAGCTCCAGACCATAACATCACCACCGCTATATTATATTTAATGGCCGCAATATAATAATTAGGTTTGAGCCTTTGTCCTTTCGATCTTCTCAGACATCTTATGCCATTCGATTTTTTAATATTATATTTCGATTCGTCTGAGAATAAAATGGTATTCAATTTTTGAATGCTCCAAATGAGATGAGCTGTCGCAAATATGAGTTTGGCCTTTCAATTTTTGCTGAAGTAAAGGACTTTCTAGCTGGACGCCAACAGAACAACCCGCCCTCAACAGCTCGTCTTCTAATTGTTCGTGCATTAATTAGTAAACAAAAGTGTTTCTGTATTTGATTGGAAAAGACTGTGGGATAAATTTGGGTAACCTTGCTGATCAATGAATCGTCTTTTTTGTAGTTTTTTGCTGTCTTCCTCAGCTGTGCTGAGAAAGTACATTGTCAGTTTGCTGAAATTTATTTATTAATCGGGGACCACTGATCTATTCACCGAATATTTTTTATACTCTCGCAACAATGTTGCTAACGAGAGTATTATAGTTTTGTTCACATAACGGTTGTTTGTAAGTCCTAAAACTAAAAGAGTCAGATATAGGGTTATATATACCAAAGTGATCAGGGCGACGAGTAGAGTCGAAATCCGGATGTCTGTCTGTCCGTCCGTCTGTCCGTCCGTCCGTGCAAGCTGTAACTTGAGTAAAAATTGAGATATCATGATGAAACTTGGTACACGTATTCCTTGGCTCCATAAGAAGGTTAAGTTCGAAGATGGGCAAAATCGGCCCACTGCCACGCCCACAAAATGGCGGAAACCGAAAACCTATAAAGTGTCATAACTAAGCCATAAATAAAGATATTAAAGTGAAATTTGGCACAAAGGATCGCATTAGGGAGAAGCATATTTGGACGCAATTGTTTTGGAAAAGTGGGCGTGGCCCCGCCCCCTACTAAGTTTTTTGTACGTATCTCGGAAACTACTATAGCTATGTCAACCAAACTCTACAGAGTCGTTTTCTTCAGGCATTTCCACATACAGTTCAAAAACGGAAGAAATCGGATAATAACCACGCCCACCTCCCATACAAAGGTTATGTTCAAAATCACTAAAAGTGCGTTAACCGACTAACAAAAAACGTCAGAAACACTAAATTTTACGGAAGAAGTGGCAGAAGGAAGCTGCACCCAGGCTTTTTCTAAAAATTGAAAATGGGCGTGGCCTCGCCCACTTATGGACCAAAAACCATATCTCGGGAACTACTAGACCGATTTCAATGAAATTCGGTATGTGACATTTTCTTAACACCTTGATGACATGTACAAAATATGGGTGAAATCGGTTAAGAATCACGCCTTTTTTCAATATAACGCTATTTTGAATTCCATCTGATGCCTTCTCTGTATAATACGAGTATATACATTAGGAACGAATGATGATAGCGGAATAAAACTTTACACAAATACGGTATTTGAAAAATATGTAAATGACGGATAATGAAATCTCGATTATCACTTTATCATGCGAGAGTATAAAATGTTCGGTGACACCCGAACTTAGCCCTTCCTTACTTGTTTTAACTAATTCTATGTTGAGATAAACCGTTTTACCAATCACTTATTTTTTTATTTGTAAAGTCGGCTGAATAAGTATTTTCCGTCAATTTTGACTCTTAAACTCTAAACCGCAGCTGAATATGAAAAATCTTTTGACAAAAATTTAGAAGTATAGAAGTAGCAAAGTTCTTTAGTTCATGTTCAATTCTTCTACAAAATGGTTAATAACACAAAAAAGTATCAAATTCTGTGAACAAAAAAAAACAAAACAAATAATTTACGACTTAAATAGACACAAAGAACGCATTTATAGAAATAAATAAGCTTTTTGATTGGTAAATGGTATGCCAAAAGAACACTCTTCGACATTGGCTATATCGCAGCGGGAAAAAACCTACATTGTCAGTGCAGAATGTGAAGGAACGGTTGAAATTTGCCAGAGTGCACCGAAATTTGACAGCAGACTATTGGAAGCTTGTAGTCTGGTCAGTTGAATCAAAAATTAATGATTTTCAAACCAGAGGGCAAATAATATTGCTGGATATTCCATTTTGGAAACCATCTAAAGGAACCATGTTACAGAAATAGCGAAGTACTTTATGGTGGAATGGCCGCCAAGGCATGAGGTTGCTTGACTGCATATTTTCCAAGACCATTTAACCGATTTGGTGAAGAGGAGTGTTTGTCTTAAAGAACAAATAATATTTCAACAGTATGACGACCCAAAACATACATCCAAAGTAGCAGTAGAGTGAAGTAATGGCATGCCGAACAAATTTTCTTACTGATGCAGTGACCAGCTCAAAGTCCTGATCACAACTCGATTGAAAATTTGTGGTCAATCGTCCAAAGAAGGTTAGGACAACATCGATCAAACCCAAAGAATCTGGACACGTTTTTGCTAGGGTACGGCGATAATAACATATCATTCTCAATGAATTTGTACAGAATTTGGTGGAAAGTATGCCAAACCTTTTACAAAATATTTTGTGTAATGAAGAGTTATGGATTAATACTAGATATTTGCTATTTTCTGAAAGTTCTGTAAGGTGGTGGTTTTATTATTATTATTATTATTTTTTTTTTTGTTAAAATTCGATATCTTTTTTTTGTATTATAAACCATTTTTTACAATTGAACATGTACTAAAGGTATAAACAACTTTTTAAATTTTCTTTACTACTTTAGTACACGAAGTACTAATTTGTGCTCTCCACTGTGTGTCAGAACAAAAATTTGCTAATTTTCAATTGAATACTTTCTAATATTTTTTTTCTTTGATAAAATTTAAACTGGTTATATTTACTTCCTTAATTAAAAAAGCGAAGTTTTAAGGGTCGTTGTTGTCGACAAATGGTCATTAAAAAAATACTATTCCCAATATATGACCAATTAGTCATTCTTTTTTCAGTGCTCTGACTGAGTTTAATCAGCGGCTTAAAATTTCATTTTTTGAAGATATTTCAAGTTAAGAATGCTCAGCCAAAAAAATATGCTACTGCCTGTTTGTCCCCACCGTCATCTATTAATTCATTCAATTAGTTGCCCAACAGTTTTTATGCACATGTTACCTTCCAGAACTTTTTATTTGATGGGAAAAAAAAACCTGCAAAAATGCAACAAAAAATTTACAGAAATGGAGTTTTTTCCAGCGCACAACATTTACACATGTTTCTGATTAATCTGAATAAATTTAAAAAACGTACGAACTTAATGCAATTGTCCCTCAATATCAGCTATTATTAAAGTATCGTAGCCGCAACACCTCCATGCGCCCTGAACCTGCATTGTTATTAACGGTGAAACTTACCAGCGCCCAATGGCCTCCGGAAATATACAGTACGCTTGAAAAAATATGAAAAGAATAATAACAACCACACGCGCCACGCAAAGGAATAATTTATTGCAATTCCTTCTGCATTGAGTGGTTAAACAGCGAGCAGAGGCCAAAGTGGGTGGCAAAAGTGAAAAGAAACCGGCAAAAAATATGAAAGTTGCAATCAATAGTTATTTAAAAATTATGCATTTATTTATTTACCAGCATTTTTGCAAAGATAAATATTTTACCAGCCGAAGGACTTGTAAATGTGCGACGCGCTCAACGACAAGCACTCAATAGTAAATAAAATATGTGCATGTGTGTATATAACCAGTGCGTTGTGCGAGAAACTCAACGACACACACACACACGCACATAAAAACATGGAAGTAGCGCTTGTTGCGAATAAAAACACCAGCGAAGCATAACGAACTCGAAAAACACACTCACGCATGCAGCGTTGCCATATCAAGCGTTAATTATACGAAGGCCAACAACTACAATTAATCACGAATGAAGATTCACGGTGTTAAGTGAGCGCATAAAGCAAATTTATGGTCGATCCGTGGTCACATTTGCCCGCTAGTTGTAACATCAAGCACTTTCCTGCTGGGTAGCACCTTTGCTACAACAACAATAAGCATTAAATACAGAAACATTGATGTAAAGCTCAGTCAGAGCAGCAATGACAATATTGTCGACAATAGTTGCAACAACAATAAAAAATATAGAGCTGCGTTGATGAGATTTATGTGTATGTTGGCGGTGGTAGAGGGGTAGAGGGGAAGGTGGAAACGTGTGAGCAATGCCAATCGTCGTTGATGTACAAATAAACAGTTATTTATGTACACGAACTATGGAAAAGGTGAAATTACAGCGGTGAAAAGCTTTGTTGGCACATTAAAATACTGTCGGGCATGAAAGTATGTGGTTGGCATAAATTGGTCTCACATATAGAATTGTATACATATCATAGGGTGGTCATGTCCTGCTTGACAGTTGTAGAAAAAGGGAAAAATATGTGAACTACGTTTGAAGGGTGTCACGTTAATTCCAGAAATTATCCAAATCGGACCAAAATTGTTCGAGCACGTAGGTACCAAATATCTTGACTCCAGTCCTACAGTTAATAGTTGATATTTGACCTAAAGGATCGGTCAATGTATGAGCTATATTATGTAATTAAAATTCTGAGTGAATCTTTTCCTGATATTAGTATGTCTGCCACAAATGGGTTGAATCGGGTTAATACTTTTCTTAACCCCCATATACTTAATATAAAGATTTTCGAACTTCCGGGTGACCTTGTACCGCAAATAAAGGCGAATATGTGAGTTGTCCCAATGAAAATAAAAGAGCGTGTTTGTGCCTAAAATGTTTAAAATTGGGCGAAAACTCGACTTAGTCACATATAAGTCATATGTATAATATTAGGATTTTCGAACATTTGGCTGACTTTGCTCCATATGATGGGCTTGTACAATCAAGCATCTGAGGAACCTTGATGAAACTCTGGGAGCATTTTATTAGTCTGTGGCATGTAGTTGTATGTATGAGTATTGGTTAAAATAGATAAAATCGAACCTCCCATGTAGTATTTAATTATTATCATTATTGCAGCGAGTTTTATGCCAAATATATCGATCAGTGAGTGTTATTTATTATTTTTATTTAATATAATGTTTTATCAGCGCCTAGAGTAATTTCCAGAGCTTTGATTCTTTGCGAGTTCCAAGAGTATAAAATGTTCGGTTACACCTGAACTAAGCCCTTCCTTACCTGTTTTAACTAGGTTTCATGCAAAATACTTGCTTTACATAAAATTTAATCAAATGGTAACCTCAGCTAATTGAAATATTTCCGTAAAATATTAACGTTTAAGATATCTTTAAAGTATGTTATTAGATAGATACACAGATAGTTAAAAATGAGGTATTGCGCTGCGACCTGGGGTCTATTGTGTCCTCTCCTATATCACATATGGTCACCAAGGTCCAGCATCCTGAATAATTCTGGGAGCCTGTTGGGCGCTACTGAGGTGATGTGCTCCCTGTCCATGTAGATAAAATCCAGGGCTTTAAGCCTGTTTCTGAAAATTGCTAGACAATATAGAGTCAGGTGTGCTGGTGTTTCCTGTTCCAATTCGCAGAACCGGTAGTTTGCGCAAGAGAATATGCCCATGTTGGATAAGAGCTTCCTGAGCCTGCAGTGCCCTGTGTAGAACGCGAAGAGTAGGCGGAATTTGTCATGGAGAAGGTTAATTGCTTCCTTAAACATAGAGAGGTTGTACCCTCTTAGAAGCAGTTTGGCATGGCGCATTCCTGCTACCTGCTGCAGGTGCTGTTCTCTCTCCGCGTGCGGAGCCGCTCTTTTAGAGTGTGGGACCCCACTGCGATGCATGGTTTTGGTCCCGCCATCTTGTAGCGCGCTAGTTCGTCGGCTAGCCCATTTCCGGGTACACCTTTATGAACTGGCATCCAGATTAGGTGTACCCGGTTGCACACTGATAGGCTGCTTAGCCTTCCTATGCACTGCTCTACTAAAAGCGATTTAATCTCATATGTTTTGCTACCTGTTTAATCACCAGATGCAGCAGTGTGAGCTCCAGTATGACTTCAAGCGCTGCAGGGGGCATTTGCTTCAAGACACAAGCGAGCCTTTGCAGCTTCCGAAAACTGTGTTGCCTTGGTAGCCCAAGCAACCCCTCCATAGGTGACAATAGGCCTTACAATCGTGGTATACAGCCATCTAATGATACCTGGCCTGCATCCCCAAAATGTTATTAGTTTGAGAGATAATATTCCTATGGTTTTGCTGAAATACTCTACTTATCTAAGCTTCACTTACTTCTAAGTAGCTTTAAGTATATGAACACGCTCCTTTAGCCTTTACTCATTGTTTAGTGGGGAAGAGCGCTAAGTCTTTCTTTGACTTATTTGCGCAATTATCCTATCTGTATAAATCACTCTGATGTATTGACAGCATGATGAGAGAAGAATAGTTAAACGATTTCAATTTACTTTCCTCGTTTCTTTGCTGTCGGCGCCAACCAGCATTTACACGTTGTTGTTGGAATAGAAAAAAATCCGCTTAACCATTTAACATGTGAATTATATTGTCAATAACTCTAGCGCAATGACACCGTAGCCCGTAGCAATAGCAACAACAGCAAGAATAGCGAGTAGAGCTAATAAATTTCCGCCTCAGACCCGCTGCCACCGTACACTTGTTACCTGCATTCCGTGCGGCTTAACCTTGTGTCACCGCACTCACAGAGAAGCAAAGTAGAAAATAATGGCAATGCAAAAAAAAAAAAAAAATAGAAAAGGCAACAATGCGCAACACGCAAGCAATCTGTGGTTTAAATGTCAGGCAACTCGCTCGGGCGCAAACGTGTCGCCATTTGTCGCGTATACGCCATGCCCGCACCGCCGATGCGTAGCACGGAATGTTGCAAGGCCGTTAAGTGCTCACTTTTAGCATCTTCTGCGCGATGAAGTGATATTGCATTTAGATTTCACACACTGTGGCGCTCAAAAGTAGGCTACACACAATGTAAGCTCACAGGTATCCAAGCGCCACTTCCGCCATTAACGCGCCACCCTCCCGGGCTGCCAGCCATTAGCAAAGGAGGCCGCGAAAGCACACAAAAGAATGCCAACGGAAAATTATAGAACAACACACACACACGCGCAAATTCTTGAGTGACTCGTATTCAAAGCATATATTTTCCTATGCATCCCTGCACACGGCGCCATCTTAGGAAATAGGTGCTGCACACAAATCTCACTGCGCCACACATTTCCTCGACGCTTTGGCGGAAACGGCGCTAAGCACGGCATGCAGCAGCCTGAAAGCCGACAGCCATAATTTTCCGAACGCTCAAGTGGCAAGGAGCCGCGTAGGCTGCAGCTACACTGTCTCTAATTGTGCCTGCATAGTAAATAATTGTGCGCCAGTGTGACTGCGTGCGTGTGTGTGGGTGTTTGCCACCAGCTGCTGTCTGTTCCGCCAGCGGTGTTGCTCTTGTACCGTTGCCTCAGTTTTGCTTCGTGTTATGTTTTGTCCCACTGCCATACAACCTGTGGCTTCTATTATATTATTGTTATTATTATTGCTGTCATGCTGTTCACATGGAATTCTGGAAAAAATGTCACAATTTCTTTTATTTGTTCTTGTTTCGCTATTTCCCTGTTTCCCTTGAAAGGAAATTGCTATTTCACTGTTCTGCATTTTCCAACGCAAAGGGAAAAACATAAAACTCAATGCAGTTGCACAATTTACCGTTAGTGGATGTCTGACATACTTCGCCATGATTTGCCGTTATGTGCGTGTGTATGTTTATGCCCGTGGCCATGCATTCAACTGGATATGGGGTGCTTTCGAAGATTCAGCCACTTTATTGGGCGAAATTCTTAAATTATTATTTATTAAATTGCAAGATCTTTAAAAAACTTATCTGAAATCTAGTATAACGATTTACTTAAATTATTTTGAAAAGTAACAGAGTTGTATTAAACTTCTAACTTCACATTGTGTCATACCATATAGTGTTGGAAAGGTGAGCTTCTAAGTTTAATTTAGCAAAAAAAAAAACAATTAAAATCGGGGAAGCTGAAAAAAAGTTACAGCTGTTCAAAATGAGTGAAAATGATGAAGAAATTCGCTATATCTAAAATTTTTTGGATAAAAAAGAGAAGAATGCCACGCAAGACACCAATGAAATTTGTGAAGTTTACGAAGACGATGCTGTATCAGTTCGTGTAGCACAACAATGGTGCGCTCGCCTCCGTTCTGGAAATTTCGATGTGAAATATGCACCTCACTCTGGTCGACATATCATTGAAAAAGTCGGTGAAGTTATGGAAAAGATTTCCCAAGGCCATCTCATAAGCAGCCATGACATCGCTAAGAAACTTAGCATTCCACATCATACGGTTTTGAATCATTTAAAAAAGCCTGGCCACAAAAAGAGGCTCAATGTTTAAGTACCACATGAATTGTCTGTGAAAAATTGAATGGACCGAATTAACATCTGTGATTCTTTGCTGAAACGAAATGAAATCGAATCATTTCTGAAGTGAATGGTAACAGGAGACGTAAAGTGGATCATATACCACAATAGTGTGCAAAAAAGATCATGGTCCAAGCGTGGTGAAGCTCAACAAATGGTCGCAAAGCCAGGATTGACGCCTCGAAGGGTTATGCTGAGTGTTTGGTGGGATTGGAAAAGAATCATCCACTATGAGCTGCTCCAGCCTGGTGGAACTATATATTCTATATTTTACTGTCAACACCTGATGAGATTGAAGCAAGCAATCGAAAAACGGTCTGAACTGATCAACAAAAAGGGCTTCGTATTCCATCAGGACACACATCTTTGATGACTCGGCAAAAATTGGGAGCGCTTGGCTGGGAAGTTTTGATGCATCCGCCATATAGCCCTGACCTAGCACCATCGGACTACCATTTGTTTCGGTCAATGCAGAAGTCCCTTAATGTAGTAAAGTTGGCTTCAAGAGAAGCCTGTGAAAATTACTTGTGGCAGTTTTTCGCCGAGAAACCAGAGGAGTTTTACACTGATGGAATAATGTCGCCAGCGGAAAAATGTCAAAATGTGGTCGACCACAATGACACATTTTTTGTTCATTAAAATTGGTTATAAAAACCAAAAAAAAAATGCGTTGAAGTCTGATTAGAAATACGAAAGGACTTTTTCGTCTACCCTATATGTATGTATATAAATAATCAGCGTGACGATCTGACTAAATATCTGTCTCTACATACACGAACGAAGTAGTTCTTCAATCTTTTAGATATCTATCTAAAATTTCCCGTACGTCCTTTTCTCCTCAGGAAGTTGCCATACACACTGATCGCTTAAATTAATGTTCTTGTAAGGAAACTTTTTTAATTGATTGCCCTGTAAAGGGCATTATACTACCTTCAGTCCAGCTGCAGTTAACTTGCTTTTTGTTTTCGCACGTTTAATTTATAGCAAAAACATGAAAAGCGCCCATTTCCGTCACCCTGTAAGCATAAATATCTGAGCAGATTCGCGCACATATTTATATAATATTCCCATGCAACGTGCCACAATGGAACAGCAGCACACACAATGCACCTATTTCTGCTGCACTGCTGCTGTATTTATTTGTAGTTATTTTTTCATACTTTTCGTGGCTCCATTGGTTTGAATTCTTGGCATCTGTGCGCGCTGCTTTGCCGTATTGCGGTCTCGTGGCATGCCAATGTTTGTACCCAGCTTATGATTTTTTAATAAGCATGCAGTTATGTAAGCATGTGCCTCACGGTGCTGTACTTGCAGCAGAAAATAGTAGAAATATTTGGCGAACATTTTTTCGAGGAATAACTACAAGCCTACGAGTACAACGAGAAGACAATCACATTCTGCATGTTGCGACAATAAATAATAATGTTGCATATAATAATAATAATGACATATTTACGTGTTTCAATGAAAACCAGCCACAGAAAGAATTTGTAAGTTATTTTGACAAATATTCAATATATTAAAGGCATTATTTTAAACAGTTTGTATTAGGGTGGTCATGAAATATGTAAAGAGAGATTGAGTTAAATTTCGCACTCGTTCACAACCATTATGCTTTTTGTTGTTTTTGATCTTTATTCTATTCTTGGTTGTTTGTGAATGTTTTCTTCCTTTAAAAAATGTCATAAACATTAACTTTGTCATTAGTAAACCTTCTTATTAAATCACAAAAGTCGAAATTATTTCTTAAACAGAAAAAAAAAAAAAAATAATGTTTTAGTTTTTTTCGAATCAAAAAGCAAAAGTGTTATTTAACCAAATAAAAAAAATTAACAAAAATAATGTTTTAGTTTATTCCTTAAGGATAATGTGATTTTGAAGCAGCTGCGTGAATCTTTATAATTTGAACTACAACAATTTAGCTTGGTCCCTAATCTTAAAAGTATGCCAAATCAAGCAGTTTTTCTTCGAATGAAAAATCAAAGCTACATTAATTTAAAAACCACCCTAATGCATCTAGGAAAACCATTACTAGAAGTCGGAATTTTTTGCACAGAATTGTATATAGGACTTTTCGCACATTCAAATAGTTTTTTTTTCCAAAGCTACAAAAATTTAAAGACCACCCTAATGCATATGGAAAAAACAATTGCTAGTGGTTGGAAATTTTTGCACAGAAATATATAAATGAGACTTTTCACATATTTCAGCTACATTTTTTCCAATTTATTCTCATATTTTTTTTATGAATGAACTTTTTATGTGCATATATGTATATGTTTATCAATATTAATGAACTATATTTTTGCAAAAATGTTGTTTGTTAATTAAAAGACATGCTTTCAATGTGAACTCAGCGCCATTTGTATCGAATGAAAACTCACTCTCCTTTTCACACACTCGAAAGCGAGTGTTTGCAATTTTTTTACATTGGCTGCCATCGCATTGCTGTAATCTCAATCAGTTGAAACAGCTTCTAGAGCCTTAATTCAATTAACACTTGCATCAACTGGATGTAAAAGCAGAGTTTAAGTCAAAGCTGCAAGAAATGCCAACAAAAAGCACAAAATGTCAACAAAAGTAAACAAACACAACACAAGAGATTACACACATACAAATGTACATGTACATATTTACATATACACACAGAAAAACACGCTTACATATGGGCAAGCGTGACACTTAGCACACTCAAATATTATACATGTGTGTGTGTTTATATGTGTAAGAACAAGTAAAGCCATCAAAAAGCAAGCACAGAATTCCAAAACACTCGCACACACAGCTGCCGGCTATCCCGTTACGTTTGCTCCGATTAACTAACAAAAAGTTTTCACAAAGTTTTCAAAGTAAGCAAATATGCCGGAGACAATAAACTGGAAAGCCAGATAAGACGAAAGTACTGCTCTTAGATGTGCACGAACACACGTATGTGTTTATTGGCTGTAACGGTATTTACACGCAAATTAAAAGAGACAAAAGGTTAAACGAAAATATTGCAGAGAATTAAGACTAAAGCAGGGTGGCAGCGAGACAGGGAGACAGCGAGGGCGAGAGTTGCCATTCACCAACTTCGATTTGCTGTAAACATGCAGAAGCGCAAATAAAAGCCAACAAAACATATCTTTAGGCGCCGAGCACTGCATACAAAAAGTGCTTCGGTGCTGAGTAGTCATATGTTCCTCTTACTGTCGTTCAACCAAGCTCACGCAGAGTGCTTGTTTGCTTTGTTGCAGAGTTCCTCGTTGTTTGTTTGCCGAAGAAAAGCGCAGCAAAGGCGATAAACCAAACGCCACCGAAGCCGCCGCTGCCACCACTTGGCACCTAAAACTATGCTAACAGCAAAACTTTTTCAATACGAAGCTCACGTTGCGAGCCAACGAATTTCACCTTTGGGAATAAACATATGCATGGACTTGTTCGACATACGGTATTGTTTGTTTGTCGTATGTTGTTGTTTTTCATATATTCTCCCTGCGGAGGTCATAACTAGGTGACAAGTGTGTGGAGTACCTGGTGACTCCGAGTGTGGGCTGAGAGAGTGTTAGCAAGTTGGCAGTGTGGTATGACTGGAGGTAGGTGATATGCGCCTTGGATATGATCTGAAACTTGAACTCCTTTTCATTTTTGTTCACGTGTGTGCTTAATTCTTTGTGTTCAGTGCACGGTGAATGTCTTGCGTCATAACTTTCACTTTGGTCAGGTTTACAAAGGTGTGATATCCATGACAGTTGGATGAAAAGAGAGAAAATTTGTTTCCACGCATCCTTTTAGTAGTCCTCAAGTTCATTTGAAAAGCTTGTACAAAAGTGTGACTTTACTTTGACAAAGTTTATTTTCTCTATTCCTTACACCACACTCAATCGTTTACCCAAAACAACATATTTCGGCCAACGGGGAATACGGAAGAGCTGAGTTATGTGATGCGCCATGTGTTAATGTGCCAATTGTGCTTGACACCGCCCAACGGGTGTTTGAAGAACAAGCACAAGGGAACATTAAATAAATAAAACGTAATAACGTGTTTATATTTCAGTCATTGTTGGCCATAAACTTCCCGCATTTTTACTGTCATTGCTGTGTATTCGTCAAGCACCTTGCCGCTGCTCGGGCCAATTTTACATGTATTATATTGTCCAGAGACTAGAAGCACAGTGACCACAAGTGACTGAAGTTGAATCAAATATATTTTTAGGTAAACCAAAAATTGTGTATTCTACCTTAGATTTTTACGGATTAGCGGGTTCTGAGATAGATTGTGCGGGAAGACCCATTTCGACTCAACCATAAGGGTGACAGTTTATAATATCATCTATATAATTTAGGAGGAGTCGTAGATAATTTCGTCTATCTTGGAGCCAGTATAAACACCACCAACAATGTCAGCCTGGAAATCCAGCGCAGAATAACTCTTGCCAAAAGGTGCTACTTCGGACTGAGTGGCAATTGAGAAATAAAGTCCTCTTTCGACGAACAAAAACCAAACTCTATAAGTCACTCAATATATCCTACTATATGGTGTAGGGGCATGGACGATGACAACAACTGATGAGTCGACGTTGCGAGTTTTCGAGAGAAAGGTTCTACGAAAGATTTATGGTCCCTTGTGCATTGGCCACGGCGAATATCGCTGGTTAGGTTATTTTGTCCGAATGGACGAAAACACTCGAGCTCTAAAAGTATTCGACGCAGTACCCGCCGTGGGAAACAGAAAAAGAGGAAGACCTCCACTCCGTGGGGAGGACCTGGCTTCGCTTGGACTCTCCAATTGGCGCCACGTAGCGAAAAGAAGAAACGACTGGCGCTGTTGTTAACTCGGCTATAATCACGTAAGCGGTGTCTACGCCAGTAAAGAAGAATTTAGGCAAAATAAAAGAGAGCTCTCTAAAGAGAGAGATGCAAGATGCAAGTTGTTGGGCTGAAAGAGTACACCGCTTAGGGTAACTGAATTATCACGAGTTTCAAGGTGATCCATAAATTTTTCACATATATTTTCTCTCACATTTGGTCACTTTTGTCCCAAGCAGTTGATCTCTGCTCGCTCACTTTCTTCATTTTATGACGCCATATACCATATTTTGCATTTGGCGGCAAAACATAAATTTGCTAATCAAGTCAGCCTTTCGTACGCTGCTTCCCAGCCAAAAACTTGAGTTGGCCCGCGTTTTATTAGAGAATTCTCTGGTGAGGAATATCATTTCCAGCGCCATTTATTTGAGTTGGCACTTTGCGGCGAATTGCGCATTTATCCAAGTTGTTGACCAAATGGCGGCGATGACGAACATACGGCCACGGCGGAGATGACATCGGTTTTAACGATTGTTGTTGACCGCCATTGAGGTCCTCTGCGCACTCTGCTTGGCTTCTCGCAGTTTAACGATTTCATTTTTTTGCGATTACAAAGAAATCAAATTTTTAATGAGCCATCATGTTTTAGCGTAAAATTAAAGCTGTTTTTTTTTTAAACGCTGCAGAAGTGCTAAGTTTTTCATCAAAATCATTTTTTACGCTACACCGAATCGCTCCGTTAATTGCTTTAGGATTGTAATTAATCACTTTTATGCGCATAATATCGGAAGTGGAATAGTAAAAAGAAAATCAATAAAACAACAAATGATAGTGGCAGCCATAAAAGTTGTAAGCACTTCGTTAATCGCCGTCACTCGCCGGCTTCTTTGTTTGCTTCTGGTGCCGGTGGGCTTCCCTTTTATTGGCCGCACTAATCTATAAATGAACTGTTTAAGCTCCGCGTTGTCTAGAAATTAGTGGAGCACGCACAGAAGGACGCTGTGAAATTATCGCCGGGTAATTTTTTGACGGGGAAGTGTGTAAGCTTTTATGACCCTCTCACCGTTTGAAAATGTTTGAATGCCCCTTATAAATAATTATATTCATGTTTTGTACGATTTTTGTTAAGTATGGCAACTCCCGAAGGCATTTCCGTGATCTCTATTAGGTTATTGGGCACTCAATGGAGTTAGGGGTTATGCACCACGAGTATGTAAACTAAAATTATTAAACATTTATCTACAAATTAACTAAGAGAATCTGTCGACGATTTATGAAAGGTCAAATTAAATATGTATGCTCAAAGGTAACCTAATAAAGTAAAATTTTATCAAAAGTCAACCGAATTCATTCCAAGGGTTGATCTAGGAAACTTCAGGGATATTGTTATAGAAAATTTGTACTTCCCAAATTTGAACTAAAGAGATCTGAGAAAGTACTGAGGAAGAGTATTTTGTTTGACGGCATTGAAACGATTGTAGTTTGTACTTCATCCTAAAGTGTAATAGAGACACAATTATAAGGGGTTTTTCGTTCAGAACACGTTAGACTAACTAAGTCGTAAGGACATATTGCATTACGAACTTCTTCTTCTTTATTGGCGTAGACATCATGTACGCGGTTCTTCCTTTTCGCATTTTAGCGCCAATTGGAGATTCCATGTGAAGCCAGGTCCTTCTCCACTTGGTCTTTCCAACAGAGGTCTTCCTATGCTTCCCCCGGCGGACATTGCGCCGAATACTTATAGAGCTGAAGTGTTTTCGTCCATACGCACGACATGACCTAGCCAGCGCAGCCTCTGTCTCTTAATTCGCTGAACCATATCAATGTCGTCGTATATCTCACACAGCTCATAGTTCCATCGAATGCGATATTCGCCGTGGCCAATGCTCAAAGCACCATAAATATTTCGCAGAACCTTTCTCTTGAAAACTCGTAACGCCGACTCATTAGATATTGTCATCAGTGACTTATAGAGAGTCTTTGTTCGTCGATAGATGACTTTAATTCTCAATTTCTTATTCAGTCCGAAGTAGCACTTGCTGGCAAGAGTTATTCTGCGTTGGATCTCGAGGCTTACATTATTGTTGCTGTTAATACTGGTTCCAAGGTAGACTACGACTACGACGTTATGACTGTCAACAGTGGCGTGGGAGCCAAATCGCGACTGCGGCGACTGTTTGTTTGATGACAGGAGAAATTTTGCCCTGTAAACTACGAACTACCATATAATAATTTTTCATCAAACCCACCGTGGAAACTATTATTTTGAAAGTTTATGAAAAAGCTGTTTTGCAACAAAATTAAGTTCTATTGTGAGCCGTTCTGAAAGTCTTCACCCATTGAATTAAGTCACTGGAACTCAGCGTTTATTAAATGCTTGAAAAAAAAACAGTACACTATTGTTCATAAACAAACCCTAAACACCAGTCAATGACCTAGTTTAACGATAGCTTTCGCTCGAAAGGCCATTTTTCCGAACTTCTTCTATTATTTCCCAACTTTCACTACCGATTTCTCCAAGAATATGTCCCTTATTCGCTATAAAAACTTAGTCCCTCTCAACTTAGCCACCGGTTTCGGATAATTTGATAATGGGCGTGTGCGGGTGTTTGGCTTTAATGCTTCAACATTTCATGCAACATAAAATATCAATTTTCGCCGCACAATTACGCGAGCGAAGCGCGTAAATTACAACTGTCAAAAGTGACACTTGCCGTGTTAGAAAGACAGCCGCCGTAATTGTGTCTCGGCACGCAATCCAAACGGAGGAATTAGAAAGAGATTATAAACTTGAAATGTTATTACCGACACGCAGGTGTTTGTTTGTGTTCTTTTGTTATTTATTATTTTTTCGTTAATAAATTGGCCTTTGAAAGCAAACCAATCAGAAAAATGCCGAAATCATTTACGACCGCAATTTCCGCATTATTTCCCTTACATACGCACCTTTTGTCACGAAGTTAAGCTTTTTAGGCGCTTTTTAGTCTTTCGGTGCTTTCACTAGATTTGCCAAAGAACTTCCATATTCATTTATTATTTGGGCTAGGAGCGAATGCAATTCGCTCGCCTTCCTTGACGCCAATAACAGTTTCCCACATTCTTTTGGTTGTTGTAATTATACGGTAGATTGGCTGATGCGTAAGTTTTGTACTTGACATACCATTTCTTCCGCTAGATTAGACAAAGTACGATACGGTTATTATAACGGATGCCGACTTGCAACGATGTGCATGTGTGTGAATGGTTTAAGCACGTGCTCGGCTAAATAGTACTTCAAGCTGGGTAGACTTACTTCGTATGAATGAAGTGTACTTTTAATATTTATGAGCTTTCCGATGTGGGAAGTAATACGTAACGGTCCATTTGATGCATATATCGGCGTATCAGAAATCACAAAAATATGAAGTCTTTCTCTAACGAAAGGTTTTGATAACAAAAGGTTTAACTACACCTTTGCAATATATGAAATTCGAATATTAGTTTCATTTTCATTTTAGGATCGAAAGCTGTCGCTTTGTAGAAGATGTAATACTTGTGTGTATGCCTTCGCGATTCTTCTACTTACTCTGCATGGTGGACGAGCTATCCTTCCGATACATCGAAGTTCTCTTTTCCCTCCATTCCCGCAATAGTAATGTAATAATTATGGACTCTTTTTCAAAATATACTTAAAGTATAGCCATCTCCATCTCTCCAGAAATATCAACTATTATTGCTACATATTTGAAACTCTTCACAACTGCCGAAATCAGATAATTAAGCCGTGTAAACTCACCCGAGTCGAATTCAGTCTCTAATTGTAAACTAAAAATTGTTGTAATAGCATTGAGGCAATTTAAACTTGAACTTTACACCTCCGCGACGCTTTGGCCGACAAATGCTTGCCGACGAAATTGACAAAGTTCAAGACAAGCCAAGTCAATAGAGAAGATTCTCTGTCGAGGAAACTGAATTTTCATTTGCTGCAGCAGCAAATTGGCTTGCGACTGCAAGATTTGAGGGAAATCAGCAGAAAGTCAAAAACTATTGATGCAAATATATGTTCATATGTATGTGTAAGCGTGTGTGTGTGTGTGTATTTTTGTTTGCCTTGAATTGTGTGTAATTTAATTCAGCCTTATTTATTTATATTTCGACCAAACTTCTGAGGACATAATTGGAGGAAAGCAAGAATGATAAAATACATGGGTCAAGGACAAAATAATATCCTTTGCTATATTTAACGCAGTTAGTTGAGGATATGAATAACAGTTTGGTGCGCGGAAATGAACAATATTTGCATTTAAATGGAAGTATGTGTACGTGGTACTTTAATTTCGATTGCACCGAAGTCATAATATCATTCACCAATAAAAAAAAGATTCCTTACAAGAACTCGATTTTGATCGGTCAGTTTGTATGGTAGCTATATATATAGTGACTCAATCTGAACAATTTCTTCGGTAATTGCACCATTGCCTTGGAAAATAACCTATGCCAAATTTTTTGAAGATATCTCATCAAATAAAAGAGCTTTCCTTACAAGCACTTGATACCGGCTTAGTTTATATTGCAGCTATAAGCTAGAGTGGTCCAATATCGGCATTTCAAAAATGAGCAACTCTTTGAAGAGAAAAGCACGCGGTAAAATTTCAGATCGATATCTCAAAAAATTTAGGGGACTTCGCTAGGTATTCTATAGGGTCTCCGACGTTTTTTTCTTGGTGTTACTAACCTCGTGGCTTAATGTATCCTTGCTCAAGGTATAAATATTTATCAAAACCAGAGAGCAAACAAATTTATTTAAAATTTTATGTCTTAGTTCGGAGAACATTCGTCATAATTTAATGAACAATATTTTCTGTTTTGACATAAGTAGCTAATTTACAATATATCATAAGTGGCATGCAAAACCACTTAAGATGATTTTGCTGTTTGATAAATGAGCGTTGTCATTCAGGTATTACAGATATAAATACAGACATAGTTAAAACACGCATCTATATGTACTTTGGCAAGCATTTTATACAAGAAAAAAGTGTTTTAAAAAATTGACTTAAGAGACTTTTAAATAATCAATTGAAATATTCATATTTTGTTGTTGCCATCGCACTTCATCCGCCTGATGGACACTCAGTAAAATATAAAACTTTTAAATTTTTTGAATTGAATTTAATTTAATTAATTTTTAACTATGCTTTGTGTGATGATTATGACTGTGGTGGCTGTCAATGGTCTGGTATATGACACAAAGAGTTTGACAACTTCTCAACTGACTTTGACAGTTGACAGTTGATATTTACCTACAAAACTTGATTACGCAAATACAATGTATATACAGATGTATTTACTGATATGTATACATTGGCCAACATTAATAAGGTTTTTTTACTGTTTATGTATACCTATTTCCAATAGGGATTTCGTCCATTTTTAATGTGATCTCTATTTTTTTCAATGTATTATATTTCGTAGTGTTTACAATATCTTCATGGAAAGATATACGCGAGAATAACGTTAACAAATTAAGAAATTATTATCAAAATAATGGGTTTATTGATTTTTTTATCGAAATTGAAATTAATTTTTGATGACTCATGCCCAGCTCTTGACCGATGCTACGGCTGCTACTATGCCGGTCTCTTTCGACCAATTCAGCGATTTTATCGCAATTTTCGACGACAGGCCTTCCGGAGCGTGGCGCATCTTCGACCACCTCTACACCAGAACGAAAACGTTGACACCATCAGTGGAAATGGAAACTGTATCGGGTCCATAAACTGTACAAATTTTATTGGCGGCTTGAGATGCATTTTTGCCTTCATCGTAGTAGTACTGTAAAATATGCCGTATTTTCTCTTTATTTTGCTCCATGTTTGCGACGCTATAACTCATGAACGACTTAAAAGAAACGACAATCAATCAAATCAAACACGTGTTAGCGCGTGAAATGAGCTTTCCAAAAGGTATAGCATGACCCCATGCGACGAATAAAACTAGAAATACGCGCTTTCAGCGCCAACTAGCGAAAATACCGCAAGACATTTTTGACAACCTAATATTTGTTCGCCAATTCTAACTTTTCGTGACCTGAGTTCGCTAATCGAATTGTTGTAAATTTCAAGCATACATTTTCTTCACATAATATTCAAGTGCCAATAAGACAAAAGAACCGCTCGAAGCAATGAATATATTGCTGCCAAGTGTTGCTGAAGACCGCAATTTGTTGATTCCAATGCAAATTCTGGCAAATTTAGAGAAAAAATTAGGACTTGCATTCGTATAAAATTGTTCTCACTCAAGAAGTGAAACCATTAGAACACTGTAAACGTCGTGGCTTTGGTGATTTTGCTTTGGGACAACTTTAATATTTAAAAAAATCATCATCTTCTGATCATCATCTGAGTGGTGCAGATGAAAGTGAGCCTCATCGAAAATAAACAAAACTGGTGCGAAGAAAATCCAAAAATTATTTATGAATATCCATTATATTCACCTAGTTTGACAGTTTGGTGTGATCTGGTGGAATCATCGGTCCGTACTTCTTTCGAAATAAAGCAGGTAACACCGTCACTGACAATGGAAAGCAGTAGAAATCGCTGATAACCGACTTTTTATGGCCGAAATTGGAAGAGGTTGATCTTGACAACATCTGGTTGCAACTAAATGGATCTACGTGCCACACAGCAGCACGTGCAACCGAATTATGGCGAGAAAATTTAGGATATTCGATTATTTCAAGAAGTTGTGACATTGAATCGCCTCCAAGAAGTTTTGATTTAACACCATTAGAGTACTTCTTCTGGGGTTATTTGAAGTCATTGGTCTTTAACAATAAACCAAACTCTCTTCAAGCCTTAGAAGTCAATATTGAGCGTGCTATTCATGAGATTTGACTTGATTTAGTGGAAAAAGTACTCGAAAATTGGGTTCAACGAATTCGTTTCTGCGAAAGAAGTCGTATAGGTTTCTAGAAAGATGTGACATTCAAAACTTGATTATATTGATTGTGCTTCTCATAAAATAAAAAACATTTGAATGCCCTTAACAATTAGTGTTTTTATGAAATCACATCACTCTTATTGGAAAAGTCGGTATATGTATGTATTGAAACAAACTAGGCTAACGAGACAGCGGGGCCGTGCGAAGAAAAAAAAAATAATAATTAGAGCAATAATTCATATTAAATTCCTGCTTAAAGTCAAGAAAAAACCAAGAACGCAGCGAACTCAAATATATCTTTAGTACTGCACAGCAAGCGCATGCATGTGGCATAGTGCTGTATGTGTGAATGCAATGCCCACATTGGCTTGCCTCCTTGCCGCACAGTTTCTATGTTTACGCAGCGCCTTATAATTAATTTATTTGTGTTCTTAATTCAAAATCCTAATTCAAACTTTCGCTTGATTATCCAGCATTTATTATTCCGTTAGTTGTTGACTCTAGCCTGTCAACTGCCTGGCTTGCCACACTCCCACACACGCACGTGGCGAATATGTAAATTGCAAGTGCATAAAAAATGAGCAACAAACGTTGCAAATCGAAAGGCAATGAGTGACAAGCAGGCGAATTCGTGGCCTGGGTTGTTTTGTGTAAACAGCAGAGAATTGCTAAATGCACTGCATACTTTCTGGCGCGGCGCAGTCTTACAAACATTGCAACATTGCCGTTCGGAGTCAAGTAGGTGGGAAGGAAAGCTTTGCTTTCTACACACTCACCAACACACGTCCACACTACCACGCTGGTTGCATGAGTCTACAATTTTCACTTGCCTCATTGCTGTTGCCCGCTTTGCGGCGCTTCGCCGTCTTTTGCTGCTTAGCTTGGTTGGCTTTTGACTCGCCTGAAGTTAATGTGGCAACCAAAGTGAGTCAAATGCAGCGATGTCGAGTCATACGAGCATTTTCAATGGCAAAATGGTTGTGCGCGTTTGGTTGAGTGTAGATATGTGTGTGTTGGTGTGACTTGCCACATCACACAGCTGAAGAGCTATAAAAATATTTTTGGGTTGCATTTTACGCTTCAACTCTGACTTTCGTTGTTGATTTTGTGTCTTCATAGCTGCTATGGGCACATGTGCGTGTGGGTGTGCGTGTGTGTTGTTTCCATGATTTTGAGAAATTTGAAAGACATTAAGTGCTCTTTAAGTTGATAGCTTCACTTTTTATGCTAATGACATCATAATACTGTCAAAATGTAAGGTTATGTCATGCAATCGGAAATGTTATTTTTTGATTTGTTATTTGCATTATCTTCGTTAAATTTTGCTGTTGTTTGTATCCGGTTTTCGCAACTTTCTTTCTATAAATGGATTTAATTTTCAAGTGTTTAAACGATTTTGTGCAAATTTTTCCATTTTAAATGATTATTTTCCATTAAAATTTTCTATTTTCCATTAAAATTTTCGATTTGAAATCATAATGTTGTTTTTTTTCTCGAAAACCTTGAAAATTTTAAAAGTTTTCGAAATTTGATTTTTATTTCTTAAAAAAAGTATTCTGACAGCAAATAATATTGGGTAGTCGCAAAAGTCTTTTCGTTTTTTGTCAATAGACAAAGTCGTATATCAAGTTAGAAAGCTTTAAGAAAGCGTAAAATTTAGCAAGGGTCAAGAGAGGCTTTATTAAATCGAAGATGAACAGAGATAGAAGGTCACACTGTTTTGCTTGCAAATATCCTCGCAAATTCTAACAGTCGTATATATTTTAATTAGTGCTGCATTTATGGCTCTTTAATGTAAAAAGTTATTTTCAGAACTTGTCTTTGAAAATGTTTATAAAGCAACAAACGAAGCGCCTCATTAAACCTCTTAATTACCCACCTCAGGTAGGGTAATGACTCATTTAAAGTTCACGCGACCAAGGGCTTAATAACCACTGCAAAGAGAAAGCTTAACCATATACATACATATCTTCACATATTCACATACATATATATGTATGCGTTATGAATTTGTGTGTATGTTTGTGTAATTGAGCTGGTGAGATTATCTCGCAAAGGCATCATATACCGTACTCCCTTTAAGGCCAGAAATGTGCAACAAATGTCGCTCATAATAAAAAAAAGCAACACACACCGCTATCACTGGCAAAAAATTTATATATGTATGTATACATATTTACATTTTTCTCATATTTCATAAACCAAATTGCGCGGCTGTCAATTTTTTTATTAGCGTCTGTAGCTGTGACTGTGTGTGTAGATCAGGCGTTAATGTGAAATATCGCCGTTGGTCTTTGGCCTTCCACCTATGCTTCCTGAAATTTTCCTTTCTCCCTTCTACGCGCTTTTTTCGTGCCAGCTTTTAAGCACATAACCTGAATTCGGTCGCTCGTCATGGTGTTTCGAGCGTGAAAACTGCGCAACAAAAAGTGCCGTTTGCCTCACGGAGCTCAGGAATTTACCCGCGTTGTAACGCCAGCTACACATAACGGCAAGTATATGCGCTTATGTGTGTGCTGGCCACATGTGTGCGGCAGGTGCAAGCGCAAGACCGAATTTCAAAACTCATTAAGCCCGAAGAACAGCGAGCGGAAGGCTGCGAGCAGAATCAACAGCAGTCAACCCGCGTTAAGCAACCTTTACGACTATGACAGGGGTCTGAAAAAACCCAGAAAAAACGATGAGGAGCATGAAAGCGTAGTCAGCTATGCGCTGCTGCATGTGTATGAGCGTCGTGCAAGAACGAGCTTTGCATAAAAAAACATACATATGTATGTACACCCTTCGTACACACAACCGCATTTTGTGCGGTGGCTTCCAGTAGCTAGTAAAAAACGCGCTCACACACATACACGCGCTCGGTTGGGGATGCAAAGCGCCCTCTAGTAGGCAACAGGAAGCGATTATTTTTGCTTTTCGGCAGCTGAAAAAGTTTGCTTTATGCTCTGTCATTCACTTTTTATATTTTGCTTTTATTTTTCACTTTTTAATTAAACTCGATTGCACTTAACTCCAGCGCACGCATACTAACATGCAGCGTGGCATATTTGTGGATTGTGGATTGTCTTCGTGAAGGTTGTCAGCACTCCCGCGCACATATTTCTGCAGCTTAACCCTCACGCACACATTATCCAATTTATTGTCTATCATAACTCAACATCGGCGCACACATCTTCGCAATTTCAACACTTTGCTCATTTTTGAATTACACCCACATACACAAGTACGCCACGACATGCGTGTAAATTCCAGGAGTTGTACATTTTTCAGGGATCAACATGTTTGAGAGCTTGTGTTCCTTATGAAAATGAGAATTCACAACTCCTGCGGGCTTCTCTTGACAAAGTTAAACATTGGAATTTCTTAGCATTGTTTGCAGTGAAATATTTTAATTAAGATACTTGTTCGTTCAGTTCCACAAGCCTTAGGCCCTAAAATTTAGTAAATTCCAACTAAGTGTGCGTATTAGTATGAATGTGTGAATATATCATGCGGCCAGATATGACAGCCAATACAAATATTCTAAATTTTTTTTCTCGCGTTTAATTAATTGCCTTGTCGAAGAAATAGATGATTTTTTTTATTTAACTGCTGAAAATGATATATATACATATGTATGTATATATGGATTGGGTAGTCGAAAAAGTCTTTTCGTATTTTGTCAATAGATGTCGTTGAAGTCGTATATCTCCAGTGCTGCCAATCACATTGTGTCATACCATATGGTGTTGGAAAGATGAAATTATAATCTTCATCTAAACAAAAAACAAATAAATTTTGAGAAGTTGAAAAAAAGTTACCACTGTTCAAAAATGAGTGAAAATAATGAAGAAATTCGCTATATTTTTGTATAAAAAGGGAAGAATGCCAGAATACCACCCAAGCCACCAATGAAATTTGCAAAGTTTAGGGTGACGATGCTGTATGAGTTCGTGTAGCACAACTATTGTTCGCTCGTTTCCGTTCTGGAAACTTCGAAATTTCGATTTAGACCGATGGAATAAAGTCTGTGGCGAAAAAATGGCAAAATACATATTTGTTTTTTTATTTATTAGTATAAATAGAAATACGAAAAGACTTCTTCGACTACCCAATATATATATTTGATCTTTATTTTTTTGGTTTCAAGTCATTCACCAGCGCCGCCTATCGAGTGTTCATCAACCTGTAATAGACATGCTAAAAACTCCCTACAAATTATAATGAAAATATAATCAACATCATAAGCCTAGAACCTAACCAAATAACTTTCATCAGCAGCAAACATTCCGACCTAAACCGAACTAAAGACGAGCTTAACCGGTAGATGCATTAAGAACAGGAAATGAAACTAAACTGTATGTGGCCCAAAAATCTGTTTCCAACAGAGAACAAATTTCATGTTTAGTTTCATGTAAGTTTAAGGATTTTCAATAAGAGCGCTACAAAAGAGTTTTAAATAAAACAGTTTGGGATATAAATGAAATTCTGTAGCACATACATTCGATGCCATTATGTATTTCTTTTGCATGGCTATCACGAGCACGCTTGTAGAAATCCAGACGCTGAACCCAATTTTCAATTTTTTTCAAGCATAAAGCTGCAATTTCACGTTCAATATTCGCACCACGTTCGTCAATCGTCGCTGGCTTGTTGTCATAGACTATAGACTTGAAGTAGCCCCGACCGAGGCGGCAAGTTGACTGGGCCATTTCGTGAGATAACACGTTCACTGAACTTGGTTTTCAATAAATCGATTGTGACATTTACTGTGTGGCTTGTGCCCCCGTTCTGTGGGAATCATATATTGTCCAAGTTCGTATCATCCAATTCGAGACAAAAATATTCGGTTATAAAAAAACTTTTAAATCGCTCTTATTGAAAAATCCGACCTTAAAGTTGAGGCCACTGACTCCGACTTTCGGTAGTAAATTTAATTAAATTCGACTTGTTGTCGGATCGTATATCTTTCCATGATCAAATGCAAATCTTACTGAAGAGAAATGCCAAAAGAGCGGGGAAAAATATGGCATCGTTTGCTCTGTTGAAAACCCCTCTATCTTATGAAAAGTCTCAGAAATATCGAAACAAGTGCGACGAAACTCTCATAATCTATATTTGTATCTTTATCTTATCAAAAATCAACACAATTTCTGGAGAAAAATCAAGTGCTCACAGAAGAGTTTCATAGACTCGAGTTTTTCATTTAAATATTTTATTTTATTCTCTCTTACTCTCTAGTACTATGTTGCTATAAATTGTGCGTCTGTACGTATGTATATAAACAGTGCTGTCAAGCTTTTCTGCAAATTCCGGCACTTATTTGTTTTTAATTAGTCTCTTCCAGAGGCCTGCTGAATAATTTAATCGCTTAACTGACATTTATCGCCGATAGAAAAGTCAACACAACTCAATTGTTGTATTGATTAGATTGTTGTTGTGGTGATTATGTGCGTTCGGCCAGCTGCACACGCCTCCCGCTTTTCATTGTGCACAATTTCGTTGTCTCTCGCACTCATACTCTTTCCAATTTTTCTCTGCATCTCTCTTGCTCTCTTTTCGCACGGCACTCCAGCTCTGTGCGCCTTCAATTAATTTCACGTAAATCTGCTGCTATTAATTTGCTTATTGGAGCGCACTCATCGCACTGATCGCCCACAAACAATATCAATGGCAACTACAATAGCAACAAACACGTAATTTTATGATTATCAGGTGATGACAGTTTAATGACTTCATCTGTCGAACACAATCAACGAGCGGCCGCTTCAAATTAAGTAGATTTTGTGTGGCCAGCGGCGCAGAGAATGCAAAGTAAACAATTGAGTTACGGCTACATAACAACAACAGTAAATACAAATTGTTTATAACGAAAATAAACACGACATGAGAATGAGAATGAGAGCTGGAAACTTGTACAAAAATTAGCTAAATATATTTATTTTGGTATTTACATACTCATATATGTTTATATATGTGAGTGTTTGCTGGTTACCGGGTAGCGGCGCGCATTATTTTATTGTACTTCCTTCCCTTCCTTTATGGGCTAATCGGCTATCTTAGAACCACTCGCCGACGGCGCGCAGCGTTATCTCTTGCACTTGTGCGTGCGGGGGCGTGGAGAGCGCATAAATTACGGCATTGGCGATATCGTCGGCCTGCAGTATAACATCACCCAACTGAGCTTTCGTCTCGTCCGGCACGATTTCGGTGGACACCCAGCCGGGGCTGATATTCTGACAAATCAAAAAATAATCACTATTCAAAAACTAAAGTTCTTCAATATCACCGCTGGCGGAGACTTTGTGCACTCACCGTCGTCTTGATCTTCGTTTTCAACGTGATCAACTCCTGTCGGCAAATCTCATTGATCGCATTCAGAGCGAACTTTGTCGGCGTATAGACGTTTAAGCTCGGATCGTCCTTACCCGGATTGTAGCCCGCCAGACCGGCAGTACTGTTGATGAAAATCAAGTGACCGGGATAGTTGCGCTTTCGCATGCTTTTGAGCGCATTTTGCAAACAATAAATGGAGCCCATCAAATTGGTGTTGACCACATCACGTATATCGCTAACTGACATGTCGACCAGGTTGCCATCGCGCAGTATGCCCGCATTGCTGACGAGTAAGTCGGTGCCACCCAGTGTCTGTTCGATCCAATCGAATGCCTCGCTCACCTGCTGCTGCTGCGAAACGTCGCACTGCTTGAAATGGAAAAGCGATTGCTGTTCGGTAGGCAGAGATTGCTTGAGCTCCTCCAGGCGATGTACGCGCCGCGCCAGGCCCACTACTTGTATGCCCGCGGCCACAATCAACTTGACACAGGCCGCACCAATGCCCGAACTGGCGCCGGTCACCACGGCTACACGATTTTGCCAGCGATTCATATTTGGCGAATTCACAAGTTTCCCTTTTGATAAATCTAATCAAATCGTTTGCTAAGTGCTGCGCCGAGAGAGTACCAGTTGCGCGTGCTGTGTAGCGGCGACTGAATGAGGGCTGGTCGGCACAACTGTGCATTTGCAGCGTTTGCGAGTACAAACGACAACTGATAAGCTGATTAGCTCGGAGTGTTGCTGCGTAACACACAAACGACATGCATGTGTTTAGTTGTTGATTACCTGATTTATTTGATTTATTTTTCAGTGTACCAAAGGGACGCATATGAAGCCGCAGACTCCGTTGTAAGCGCACAGTGTGTTTTTTAAACGAAAGGGTTGCTTAGAAAAGTTAATGGAATTATAAAATCACATAATGCCGACATGACATTGAATATTGTTAATATTTATTAATATTCTTTATTTTAGTTTTATGCTTTGCTTAAATCTTCTTGACGGATCTCTTTCTTTGAACGTGTAAAATTTTAACAATTAAAACAGTTTCAAACAAATAATTAAAATAGAACACATTGAGATACTCGATCAAATTCTTTTATAAAATTCGATTTATCGAATTTCTGTATTCAAAAATTTGCATATATCATTCCAAAATCGATAAAATTAAAGAAATCATCAGTTATTTCTCACATGACTTATCGAGCAGACATCGAAACTTTTGAACTCAGTCATCCATCAGGGACTATATAATCTAAAGTATACTTATTAAGAGAGCTAGCAGATATATGTATATCATTAATAGGTATAAACATACATATGTATTAGCTAGTCATACTTAGATTTACTGTGCCACAAGTATTCACTATCTTTATCCGTCAGCATTACGTGTTCATTTCCTACTGCTGGTTTCATACAACATGCGATCATATGCAATTGTGCACAAATTTATTTATTTTATATTATTTACATAAAAGATTAAAAAAAATCTGTTGTAAAATATAAAAAGGCAACTCTAGAAAAAAGCTATTAAGGGGACACCCGGGTTTGAACCGGGGACCTCTCGATCTGCAGTCGAATGCTCTACCACTGAGCTATATCCCCACACAACACTATTCGAGTTAAAGTGGCAGTAAAGCGAAATTAGATATATGTAGCTGATTGTAATTATTCACGCATGTTTGTTTGCATATGAGAAAAGAAACTGAGTAAAAGCAACTATATACTATATTTCTGCGAACCGTTTGTATGAACTCAACATCGAGCAATCGCTTTTGTATGAATCAACAATGCAGCGACAAGTTGACTGTGGTATTATTGTGCATTTGGCTTAGTGGAATTATGTGGGGATGTAGCTCAGATGGTAGAGCGCTCGCTTAGCATGTGAGAGGTACGGGGATCGATGCCCCGCATCTCCAAATGGCTTTTTGTTGAACATCTTGTAATTATTTTCTTAAGAAAATACGGATATTTTGCAAAGGCACGCACATACATATGTATGTATGTATTTGAAAAAAAAAATTGTTTAAGCTTAAAAATTTCAATTATTTTATAAATAAAAGTAAAATGGTTATACTTGTGACAACATATTATAAACATAATTGTGTTTGATCATTCTAATTCGCACATTCAGGCAATGTTTTCTTACAATGGATTTGAAGACTGTCGGATGATTTCTTATAAATGTTTGAATACTCTTCGTTGTCTAATTTGAAGTTTTCAACTTACGTAAAATAAGAACACACATTTAATCATATACTCAATATTTTATCGGGGACATAAGAGCCTAAAACAAATTATTTACACTTAAAACTAAAAGCTTTAAAATTTGTTGAGAATCTTCAATTGGCTTTGAAAGTGCGGCTATCACATACTTCATGTTCACAAAATAAGTGTTTGGGATTTAATGTACCCAAATAGATTTGTGTACATGTGGCAACATATAAACTGAATAGCTTATTGTGTTGGATTTGGTGAATTGCTTGTTTATGGTGAAATGCGCATGTGTGGGGCTAAAATAGCAGAATTTTCGAAATAAATTTGTGCGGCTCAATGGTCTAGGGGTATGATTCTCGCTTTGGGTGCGAGAGGTCCCGGGTTCAAATCCCGGTTGAGCCCGATCGACTTTTTTTTATATATTTCCCTACGTAATTTTTAGTAAAATACTTTATTTAACTACTAGTGGATCCGGCCACGCGTTGTTGCTGTGGTTGGTATACATTTTATACTATTATTCACATAATAAAATATTCAATACATTGAAAATTTCACTTACGAATGAAGGCGAAAAATTTTTGTCGGTATAAGCATCCAAGGGATTGTACTTGAGGTTTAATTTTGAATATATTCATACAAATAAATTTCATTGGAAAAAATAACGACTTTAAGGCTGCTTTCTCAATGTCTGCTTACCAGTCGTTCTGTTCAGTTAGTAGAGTTGTTCGCTTAATAATTGTACTTAATAAACATCAACGAACTGAGACCGGTCAATGTGCATGGTTAATGGAGATGTCCGATTAATAGAGCGTCCATTTGATAGAGCTTTCACTGTATTTTTTATTTATGAATTGTTTTTACTATCCTATCTTCTAAGCTGGTCCAAACCAACAGAATTGAATTCAACCATAGAGAAAGTCGGAATAGTGAAAAAAGGCAAATCTGATGCTGAAATTATTAGTTAGTATTATTAGTTACAGCTTATAAAATATTGAAGAAACAAAAAATTTATTTAGGGGACACCCGGGTTTGAACCGGGGACCTCTCGATCTGCAGTCGAATGCTCTACCACTGAGCTATATCCCCAGTTGGGGTTTCGTCGCCAAAATGCACACAAAACAACTTCCTATTGGGGATAGGTGGCTGGGCTGTCACTACACCCTACATACGGTTGGGCTTCGTGATAGATATTCATATGTTTGGGGCAAGAACAATTCTAACTACTTTCTTGCTGCACTTTATTATTTTATTGGTGTACCAAAGTCATTTGCAAGTTTTACTAGTTTGTGTCGTAACATGAAAAATTGTTATTTTATTATGCAAACTTCAATTAATAGATTGTTTGACCAAGATTATCTATTTTTGTCTTTACCATTATGGGACGACAATAATTAATTTTTCTTTAGGGCTTAGGAGTTTATTGCTAGTAATTTGAAATTCGGTATTTTATATACAAAGACTCTTGCGTGTATGGAATGGAGCTTGCACTCAGACATTTACCTGCTTATTGCTTTATAAAAAATAAACCTTTATTTTATACTCAAATCAGTATCAAGGCGCAATTATTTCAAAAGTGAATGTACAGACGAGTTTTAGATTTGAAAGCAAAGCGTAAACTTTAATAAGGGTTCTGTACATTTCGGTAGGTAGACTCCGTTTTATGTTCACATTTTGAAGGAAAGAGAATGGTATTATTTTGCTCATTGTATTTTTGTGGAGGAAATTCCATGAATTGCATTTAAATTAGGTAAATTAGCTTGAAATTAATAAAACATATATCGAGGAGAATTTAAAGAGCATATAAAACTATTTGAAAGGATAACATGCCAACATTTTATTCAAAAAGATTTGGTGGGACCTCTCTAAAAAGTTGTATATCTTGCGTTTTCTGTGTTTTGTTCTGCTTCAGGTTATATTTTAGTATAAACCATGAATCATATGAGAAATAGTTTATTATTTCACAATACTTTATTTACCAATAAACCATGTATGATATGATGAAATTAAATTAAAAAACATTTTAATAATAATTTCCGGCCAAATTTTTAATTTTAATTAAAGTGTTCTAAGAAAAAAAAATATTAAGGGGACACCCGGGTTTGAACCGGGGACCTCTCGATCTGCAGTCGAATGCTCTACCACTGAGCTATATCCCCACATAAAATTTTCTCGCCAAAACGGTATTTCAATATGCACTACTTGTGTGTGCAGAATATTCTATTTCATTCGTTTGTGTTTGCTGTGCTTTTGCTTTTGTCTTTTCCTTTCTTTTGTATTTGTATTTGAACTCTGTTCAGCTTATGGTGGGAATAAAATCATTAACATTTGCTTTGAACAGAGATATAACAGATGTATTTTATGTTAACAGCCTTTCTCTGTTATTGGTAATAAATTTATGAAAATTATATTATTTAAATTGATAAAGGGGTTCCCTCGGGTAAAAAACAACCTTTTTTTAAACAATTTTTTTCTCATATAAAAATTTAATATTGTATTAGAATTTTTTGTTGTTACAAACATACGCTATTAACAAAGAAATTCTGAAAATTTTCAGAAAAAATATCTTAAGCTCGACCATTGCGACGCCATTTCCGGTGACCCCTTGGAAAAGCGATGCGCCCGCGTTGGAAGGATAACTCCTAACAGAATTATCTAGAGAGAACCCCTTAATAACTAAAATTAAATATTAGTATCGTAGTTTTGAAGAAATGTTTGAAGCAGACATAATTCTTTCTACTCATCCCGCATTAAAAAAATATGCTTAATCAGACACACCCCACCAGGGTTAAGTCGCCGAAATAACAAACCTTGGGTGTGTACAATCGATGTGAATTCCGGTATCGTCTAACAGACTGTTGTTGTAGTGCGGAAGAAATATGTAATCATGACTTTTTATAGCGTTTTCTTTTCTAACAAAAAAATTAATGCAACATATTTTGCCCTATGCTCGGGCTGTACAAGTTGAGGGTACTTTCTCAAAAACTGTTTCAGGTTAGTTTGTTCTTTCCTTTTAATGTTTTCTTCCAACCGTAAAAAACGCAACATTTACTACCCTTCTCAAAACTCAAGGGTGAGAGTTGCCTAGAAAATGTTTATTTATAATTTTTGATGTTTTTTAAATCAGGTTCACTAAATAACGGATGATCCAAGTAGAGGTACTTTTTTCAATAGCCTTTTTTTTGATAGATCACTTGAAAGTCTTGTCAAGCTGTCTCGTTATTTTGTTTAGAATTGTTTGGCTTTTTACGTTTACAAATTGTTCAACTTTATTAAGAAAATTCACGTTCTCTAAAGAATACGTTTCGTCGGTTTCGCTCAAATTATGGTCAACATAATCGGCCTACTGAGCATACTATTCGCAACACCATCAACCATCTTGAGACCCAGCTTTCATTATTGGATAATATTAAACCGAATAGATCGCGTCCAGCACTCAGTGAAGAAAATATAGCAGCCATTAGCTGAGAGCGTACACGAAGACCTTGGAGAGCGGATTTGGCGCCGTTCGCAGCAGTTCGGACTGACGTATGGAACGAATTGGCGCCTTTTACGTCGAGATCTCAAATTGAAAGCGTACAAAAGACAGCTTGTGCGAGAACTGAAGCCGCTTGACCGTTCCCAAGCGATATCGCTTCGCACTATGGTCTATTGAAAAGTTCCAAAAAGATGCGACTTTTTCGAGGCAAATTTTGTTCGGCGTTGAGGCCCATTTATGACTCAATTGGTATTTAAACAAGCAAAATTGCCGGCTTTGAGACTTGAAGAGAGCTCTTGAAGCATTTCGAAAAATTAACGGTTTGATGTGATTTGTGGGCCGCAGGAATCATCGATCCATATTTCTTCAAAAATGACATCGCATTAGTCAATGGATTTATTGAGGTAACACTACCGTGAGCAGATAATTTTATGTTTTGTGTGGCGCGATTGGCCACCAAGATCGTGTGATGTTACACCGTTAAACTTTTTCCTGTGGGGATATGTAATGTCTAAAGTCGAATGCGGACAATCCCCTTCGATTCAGCCCTTTGAGGAAACATCGAACTTGTTATTCGCCAGTTAGCAGTTGAAATGCTCGGACGAGTCATCGAAAGATGGACTCAACGGATGGATCATCTGAGACGTAGCCGCGGCCAACATTTGAAAGAGATAACCTTCAAAAAGTAAATGCCAAAGGATGTTCTTTTGAATGATAACAAAGAACTTCGAAATGGATCATGGGCTTTTTTTGTTCTTTCTTCATGAAAAAATTTAACATTTTTAGAATCTGTAATTTCACACTTTAATTATTTCCTACGTATCTAAAATTATTTTAATAATTACTTTTATACTTATTTTATGTTCTTTTAAGAGTTGTTTGGGTATTAATTACACTAACCAAAAATCAAGTGTAGAATTTGCTCCTTAGTGTTTAAATAACTTCTCAAGTGTATGAGCTGTCAAACAAAAAACTTAATTAGGGGACACCCGGGTTTGAACCGGGGACCTCTCGATCTGCAGTCGAATGCTCTACCACTGAGCTATATCCCCACACTTTTTAACCCTTTCCCCAATATTGGAAAAAAAATTATTTCCAAAATGTACTAACCGTTAGAATGACTCATCGTTGTCTCTTGCAAAGCGTGAAGCTGCGATGACGCCATTCTTAGCGACCAACTTAAGGCAATGCACTCCTTATATGATAGCTTGTCTTGTTTCGTTAGTAAATTCAGCAGCAAATTTGATGGTTGACGAACCGTTGTTTCGCTTTCATATACACATAGCAAGTTGCAAAAATAATAGCGTTGTTGTTATTAGAGAGTGTGGTTTTTTGCATTCCAGCACCAGCTTAGTGCATAAAAAAATGTAATTAAGGGGACACCCGGGTTTGAACCGGGGACCTCTCGATCTGCAGTCGAATGCTCTACCACTGAGCTATATCCCCACATATTTAGCCTTCCCCCCAATAAATTTAAGTTATATAACACAACCGTTATCGTCAAGCCCTTTTTTATCAACATCCTGTTACCCGTTCGAAAAGCAGCATAAAAGGCAATATAATTGATGTATGTCTTATCTACATCAAGATAACTGTAATTGATAGATAGTGGAATTTTTAATTTAAAGTTTAGGTAAGCTTTAATATGAGTTCTGTCTTTCCAGAACAATTATTTAGTCGAACAGACAAACATATTTCTGCAGACTGTTATGTAAAATAGGAAATTTTCACTTCTGTCCCAGAAAATTAAGCTTCGCGCAATCAATCTTCAACACATGCACATCCCCGCATCCGCATTTCATGTTACTAGAAGTGAAACCAAAAAATTCAATGCAACCAGATGACTCACTCTTCTTCTTCCGCAAAAACTTAGCATACAAAT
Organism: Bactrocera neohumeralis; assembly: GCF_024586455.1. Lineage (NCBI taxonomy): Eukaryota > Metazoa > Arthropoda > Insecta > Diptera > Tephritidae > Bactrocera > Bactrocera neohumeralis. Next base: position 3,695,667 of record NC_065922.1, on the reverse strand, counting down.
CGTCGTCATATTTCATGGCGATTGCTGGGAAGTCATATATTTTAATCAAATCAAGCATATTTTCGGTCAAATCTGTTTGGCAATATTCTCATTTCACTTTTTGCGATGCAAAGAACTGAAGAATGTGCTTCGCGCGTCTTTTGAATTTCACTGCTTCAGAAATCTCTCTTTGTTTATTAATATTGCTTCATTCTTGAGCGAGCGTGTGCGCTAAGCTCGTATTCTGCGGGACACTTTACTTTTATGTCGCTGCGTATTTATCTGTGTATGGGTTTGCGCCCGCTTCCTCAGTTCCCGCTCACGCTAAAAGAGAAACTTCCACGTATCACTTACAACAATATTGACAAGCGCTGCGATACAATTTGCATACAGCTGCCGCCCCACCCGTTTTCTGCATAATACTGGAGGGATGCGAGGCGGGAGAAGAACCCCACAAATGCAGCAGTTGCAATTTGGAGGAGAATGACTGAAAGTTCGTATATTCAATGACAAAATGAAAATGCAGTAAAGCCGCACTGGAAATTTCTGGCAAAGTCACGGGTGTCAGACACGAAGATTTGCATGCATTCGCATTCGTATATGAAAAATGTTTTGTATTTGTGGTTGTGTGTGTGCCTTGAACTCGGAAGAGATGCTTCAATTTTCGTGAGGATCAAGTTTGCCATAAAACTTTACTACTGCTTCCAGGCTGAGAGCATTTGATTATAACAAAAATAAAATTGTATCAACACAAACTGAATTTGGCGACCCGAAATACAAGTGAAACTTGGGAGATGCGTGATAATGCTGTAGATGCTTAAACACAAAACCACATCGATTCAGTTTGAGGAATCTTTACTTAGAATATAATTCAGAGCAACAACATTGAATTTGCTCATGACATATGAAAAAATTGTTAATAGATACCAAATATGTAATATAATAAATATGTCTATGCGTATATACATCCGAGGTGCATGATACTTGGATCCCTTTTCATGGGCCTTTTTGGACAAGGAAACAAAAAAAGTCCGGCGTCACATCTGGGTTGTAGGGCGGCTGCGAAAGCGTGGGGGTGCCGGCTTTGGTTAGGTAGCTATTCACAAGAAAGGCGGTGTGAGCCGTGCCTTTGACGGTTTGCTCAGGAGGAACCAATTCATGGTGATGATGCCTTTGAGGTCAAAAAAGACAATGAGCATCGTTTTCACTTTGGATTTGCTCATTCTTCCGGTCCTCATCAGCGACCTCTTTCCGGCTCTCCAAAAACGTCTGGTGCCACCGAAACACACCACTTCTTGCTAAAGCAACATCTGGGTAAGCCTGCTTGATCATATCAAACGTCTCTGTCGCAAATTTACTGAGTTTCACACAAAATTTAATCGCGTCTCTGCTCTAGCGAACGAGTTTTTGAGATTAAAAGTACATATTTTCATAAAAGATTTGTCAGCCACTTAAAGTAACTTAAAGCTTGTGGGATCATCCATTTAGAACCGTAAAATAAGACTAAGGACAATAACATAAAATAACGATGAAAAATAAATGAATCTCTATTATGCGTGTCACCCTGTATAAATACTAATTCTTGGCACTCTTAAGGCTCTTACACAAGCTTACTTTTACACACTTGTTCCCAAAAAAAAAGTCGAAAAAGAGAAGAAAAACTCAAAATAACGAAACGCTAAGCCAAACCTTGAGCCTTCTAATAGTTAACGGGAAAATCCGCTCCACTAAGCAGGATTATTACCGCAAATGAGCACCGCACAACAACCTGAGAGGCGACAGACAAGTAAGCAAATTACACCAAGACGTTGGTCCAAACACGTAGCCCGCGTAGCCAAGGATATCCTTGCAAGCACCAAAATTTGTTACTTGCAGCCAACTCAAGCGAACTAACGACACGTACGACTTACACTCAGACATGGTCGTTTACCAAAAAGTGACAAGTCAACCGACCATCAAGTCAAAATGCTCGTAACACGGCCAAGACGCATTAGTTACGGAGACGAGCGCCAGCGGCAGGCGTCGAGCACAGCAAGGTGTCACTTTATGAAAGGAGCCAGGAAATTCCAAATTTATAGCTATCTCTCTTGAGTAGTTTTATGCGGCAGTCGCTGGAGTGTGGGGTGCAAAGTAGCTAGACAAATGCGTATAATTTGTAAATTAACTAAAACTTAGGTACCGAGGTGTTCCAACTAACAAACACCCGTGAATAAGTATTTATCTAGTTTTTGTTGTTTTTATAGCACCTTAGTAATATTCAATGCCTTCAACATGACAAGCTCTTTACTAAGTGAGCCTAGTGTGAGAAAGGGATACAGAATGTCCTTGCATTTACCGTTGTGGTAGATGAGGCAGAAATGAAAAATATTCGCTATAAATTTTTCTAAAATGTATAAATATTCGAAATGTTTCCTTCGATTATGACGAATTTACTCCTCGTCACCCTCGTCGCAATGTGTCAACTCTTCGTGCTACGCCAATTTCCGGTAAACATTCCGCCATTAAAGTCTTCAGCACAGCAATCTATTAATTAAAAGGATTTCAGTGAGGGTGGAGTGGTGTTGGTGAGGATTTGTCGTGAGCGCTCAAGACTTGAGCAGCCGGATATAATGCGATATGAGTGTGTTGGTGTTGCTGTTGATGTTATTTTAAGTGTTTCAAACTATAATTGGCAGCTATGAATAGAAGCAGTTGCTGTTAATTTTAAAGCAGTTTACTTTGAAACGTATCCTGACGTGTTAAGTGGCATAGCCGTCTATTAGACGCTGTCGCTTGTGAAGGGGGCGGACACTGAAACACATGTCAGCGATATTCGCGATTTAAGTGTCTTGCTATTGGATTTTTTGAAGCAATAATATTCTAGTGGGGTAATATATATATAAACTTAACCAACTTCAACTCCGTCAAAGAAAAATTTCTCATTATTTCAGGTTTACTTATTACTGTCTGAAAGGATTAGATGTGTTGCTTGTATCAAACAACGCTATTTGCTTAGGTTTATACTAAAATCAAATACCGGGTTGTTCAATAAGTTTTGTCGTTCTATAAGAGAGGGCTTTGCTACTAGCCCAAAATTTATTATGTTTTGTTGGTACACTCTTCATATGAACGTGTATGAAGTTTCATTTCAATCTGTCAATTTATTCTTTGTTTACAAGCCATTTAGTGTCACAGTATTTTTTACAATGGAAAAAATTTAAAATCGTGCAGTGATAAAATTCTTATTTTTGGAAGATGTAGCACCAAGAGAAATTCACGAACGAATGTTAAAAGTGTATAATGATTGACCACCTACAACTAAAACAATAAAAAGATATGTAGGTTGTTGAAGACGATCCACGTGAAGGACGTCCAAAAAGCGCGTCAACACCAGAAATTATAGCCAAAATATATAGAATATGGTTTTGGAAGATCGTCGATTGACTGAGAGAGATTTAGTAGAGACTCTACCCATCCCACTATGCAGTGCGAGCCATATTTTAAGTGAAATTTTGGGTTTTAGAAAGTTTTATGCACCATGGGTACCGCACTCGCTAACAATGGAACAAAAACACATTCGAATGCGACTTTCGCAGCAATATTTGGAGCGTTAAAGGATAAAGTGACTTTTGTGCGTCGATTTGTCACTATGAATGAGAGTTGGGTCCATCATCATGATCCTGAATCAAAACAAGAAGCTAAAGAGTGGTGTGAACCTGGTTGTTCGGCTTCGAAACGAGTTTGTGTCTGAAAATCGGCCATAAAGGTTATGGCATCAATTTTTTGGGATGCGAGAGGAATTTTGTTTGTGGATTACTTGCAAACTGGTAAAACAGTTAATTCTGAACATTATTGCAACCTCTTGCATCAGTTGAAGGAAAAAATTCCTGAAAAAATACCCGGTTTACAGAAAAATAATCCTTTGTTAACAAGACAATGCACCGTGTCACAAGATCATAAAATCCATGAATTAAAGTTCGAATCGTTGGAGCATCCACCGCATTAACCAGATGTGGTCCCCAGCGACTTCCATTTGTATCCAGAACTCAAAAGATATATGCGTGGCAAGCGTTTTTCATCAAATGAAGAGGTCATAACGCCTGTTGAAGCGTATTTTGCAGACCTTCCGGATTCCCACTTCAGGGATGGGATCCACAGATTGGAGCATCGTTGGAGCAAGTGTATAAATGTTCAGGGAGATTATACTGAATAACATAGTGTTTTTTCAATCATAAATTCTTATCAAACGACAAAACTTATTGAACAACCTGGTAATTCTAATTTATGGTCTATTCCCAAAGGTTTACTTTTTTGCAAACAGTTCTGCTTAACAACTTATTAGATAATTTTTATTCGTCAAATTTAGTACATAGCATTCCCATGGCGTCTTATCTTGAAGTTGGTTGATAGTTGCATTTGTTTGAAAACTATTCCCAAACGGTTTATTTGATATTAAAAAAATGTTTCGATATAAAACTTCACATCTCCGAAGAGGGGTGAAAACCCTTTTTCTTAGCATTGTACCAAATATGAGAATCACAGTCCTTTCTTATGCCACTTATGCTTGTTAATTCGATTAATTAAAAAGTACTAAAACCGCCTAAAGTTTAATCATTTGCCTTGGATGTACTCTTCCAATGCTAATTAGTAGATTTATGGTTTTTCGCTTGGTAAAAAAAAAATAAAAATCAAAATAAATAATGTGTATGTGCCCGCTTGTAATTCTGCTCGGGTATTTCCACAGCCACATGCAATAATAAATGCCAAATTTCAAATGAAATGTTCATGCAAAGCAAGCAGAGATCAGAATATTTGGAGTGAAGACGACCGACTGAGAGTTGACAGGGTACATGTCCCCACAGAGGGGAATACTACGAGTCACAAACTCAACTGCAACAAGAGTAGTTTAGCAGACACACAGAAGCACGATAGTTGTAAACACAGCACTACATGCACACACACACACATACAACACAAAGCTGTTGATATTTTGTAATTGGCAAGGCAATTGTGGTAACCAAATAGTTGTACTCAGTTCGTATTAGACACAAACACATACATGGCTGCCCCCAAAACACACACACATACGCAATGGTGTTAGTATGTAAGTGCTCGTGTGTGTGTGTTTTATGAAAATTTATGATTTTAGGTGTAGAATAATGTCAGAGTTTTAATGAGTTGCGTAGAACCATAAAAAGGCAGCGCCTTTCGCTTCGCCATTTCGCCCAAACGAGAGTGCAACAAATGCGAGCTGTGAAATTAGCAAAATAATGAGGTCATTACAAAGTTTGGACGTTGGGGAATGCGATGGTAATGAGAGAGGCAGTGCTAAACAAGAATTTTAATGGTTTCTACCGCAAAAAGTGCCACCAACTAGAAGTGAGGCTTATTAGAAAGATGATAAGTGGAGTCACTACAAACTGATTTCACTGTTGCCTCCCACCATTTTTTCGTTCTTTTTTGCTATCTATCTCGTGGCACGCGTATTTTGCGTTGCAAAAAGCTATACTTTCTTTTCTATTTCCTCTAATGGCTTTTGCTTAGTTCTTCCACAATGATGAATATCCTTTCACGCCTACACAGACCTACTAAACACACACTTAACGCGATATTTGTGCAATTATGAAAAAACACTTTCATATTCGCATTTGTACGTTGTTTTCGGACATTTCATGTGTTAATTACGCGGCAGAAATGCTTCCGCCTTAGGCGCATGCTGATATAATTATTATTATGCTCATCCCTTTTTCGGAGCGGTTTTTCATTAGCGTAATTTAGGCGTTTTAATGGACTTTACGTGCGTTGCAGACATAAATATCATTTCATGCGAGCAAATACAGTTGTACATGCGTGCGTTTCTGAAAGTCATACATATGGTACAAGCGTTCACACACATCCAAACACGCGCACAAACGTTTCACACAGATATTTGCGTTCTTAAATGTATTTAAAATATTTTAAATATAAAATTATAGAAATTAAATAAAATATAAAAATAAACTAAATTAAATTCAAAAATTGGGTTTTGATGGGAGATAATTAACCCTTGGAGCATAGGGGTTGACTGTCTTTCTGTAGTCGAGAACCCACCTAATGTACATTGTTATATAATATGAAGAAACTCTGTACTTTTAATATAAACATTTTATTTAATTTATTCATTTATATGGTTTTGTGATGACTAATATGGGAGGATGCAGCTAGAAGTAGTTAACTCAAGTGAGAAAAGTTCTCTGAGCGGTGTCTACGCCAATAAAGAATAAGAAAAATAATATTTTTGTGACACTTCCTTACGGTAATTTGAAACTGAAAGTACAATCACTTATCTTTTCTTTTGGAACAAAAATAATGCTCATCATTCATATGTACGAGGGCTGCTATATATATTCTGGCCTAGGGCAACACTAAGTGTTGCCAGGTGCAATCTGACACTTCCATTGGAAAGTTTGACATTTTTTAGCATAACATCACTCAGAACGTTTTGTCATTTAATCGTGAATTGTTTTATTTACAGGGAATTAAAAAATTCATCTCGGCCAAAAAATGGAATTAACTCGTGAACATTGTCGTGCGATCATTTTTCACAACTTTCGACGTGGATTATCACGACAAGAGTGCATCGATGAACTAAAATCTTTGTATGGCTATGAAGCACCATCCTATAGCACTGTGAAAAACTGGTGCAATGAATTCAATCGTGGCCGACGCTCGCTCAAAGACGAATTCCGTGAAGGTCGTCCAAAAACAGCCGTTGTGCCAGAAAACATCGATGCCGCTCGTGAACTGATAATGCAAGACCGTCATGTAACATACCTTCAGATAGAGGCATGCCTATGCATTTCTCCTACCAGCATACATTCGATATTGCATGAACACCTGGCCGTAAAAAAGGTTTGTTCTCGTTGGATCCCGCACAATTTGACAATCGCTCAAAAAAAGGCTCGTGTGGATTGACGAATCATGGATCTATGCGTATGAGCCCGAAACAAAACAGCAATCGACAAAAAAAAAAAATATTAATAATTTTCGTTGATAAATATGCCTATTTACATTATTAGGCCAGAAATATATATAGCAACCTACGTATCACGCAACTTTCCAATTGTCCCTATATTGAATATTTCGAATAGCATCTAAGATATCTTTAATTGTTAATATAAGAATGTTAAGCCTAGAATACTCTGATTTCATACCAAAAAAGAATGTAAACGATCTTTCGCCTTCCTTGGTCCTTAGACTCTGTAGGTATGGGTATTTCAGATCATAAGAAAAACCATTTAAGGTTTCATTGATTTTCAAGGCGTGAATAAAAATATTTTTTACTGCTTTATTAAATTCTATAACATCTCTAGAATATTGTTGTAAATTCTCAAATTGGTTCGAATAATAGTTTTGGAGATATCTACGCACTCGAGATCAGTTATAGAGTTACTTAAAGCTTTAAAGGCGTTTTTCTCGAAATTGTCTTCGAGGTATAACTTAAAAGGTCTTGACCGAGGGATTTTCTTGTTCAATTACAAATACTTAAAATAAAAACGTCGATAAATGTTCACCGAAATTTGGATTTTTTCGTAAAAATGGCTGCCAAAAATACAATTTTCGCTTCTTTGGATTTTCCTTGGTCTAATATCTAGTTTATGATCATATTTAAAATATTTTATTCTTTTCAGCTTTGATGATCCTATAAGGAGCTCTGCTCCTCAACACCTCGTTTCCGAGGGTCTGCCGAAAATGTCGTCGCAATGGCCGAGTTTTGAATATATTCTTTCTGAAAATTTCAAAAAATCTTTTAAAATGTCGAAAAAAAATGTTATTAAAAATATGCAATTTTTTTGCTCGAAGAAATCCATGTAACCTCCTAATGAAACCATATAAGAATACATTGCACTTTAAATTTAATTCAGTGTTAATTTAAAATTTTACAGACCTCTCTAATGCTTACCATTCGCGAGAGTATGCAATGCTCGGTTCTGGCCGAGCTTATTGCTTCAATTATATTTCTTATTTATTATTTTTGCTTTAAATTCTGCCTCGGGTATCATATCTCAAAAATGGCTTATCATGGTACTTCATTAATATCGAATATTTATGTGCATGTAGAGCTGATGGCAGAGGTATAAATTTGCCTTATCATTCAAAATGTCGGCTCAATTATGTAAGCAATATTTTAAAGTGGAATCACCTGTCGAAAAAAGCTCCCATAAATTCCACAGTCGAATAATAAATTCAATGGATTTATTGTTGTATTTTCATAGTAAGCTCCGAGCAATATTCAACACATACACACATACGCACTTTTCATTACTCAATAACGGTTACTGTAAAAATGGTTGCGTTAGCTTTGACAATCGGCAAATAACTGCATGCGAATGACTCGTCCCTTTCCGCTAGCAATCGGTGTAACTACTAAAATCCACCAGTGTTGCCACACGTTTATGTAAGTGCGTGTGTGTGTGTGTAAAGGTATGTAGTGGCGAAAAGTGTGTGTTTCTTTGTGTTAAAGCCAAGATGGTGGCAAGTTTTGCGGAAGCTTCTGCTCTCGACATTTTTCTTCGGTGGAATTTCATGCAAATTTCATGTAATAACCCACACACACACATATATATATACGCACATAACTGTATGTTAACATACGACACACGTTCGCCGCCACACTTTATGGGTCCTGCGGGTAAATATCTATTTAGCACATGCAGATGTGTGAGTGTGTGTGTGTCAACGGAGCAAACGTGCAAAACATGAGAAAACAAGAAAGTATAAGCATGTATGTATGTATATGTGTGTTATGCGCTGGCTTAGGATTTTGGCCGAGCTGGAGTCCTTCTTAGTCAGTCAGACAACTTGCTGATCCAGTGCCCGAGTCGTTACATATTTATACACATGTGTGGTTACATTTGCATTCGAATATTAATACACACACATACATAAGCGCAACAATGGCGTGTGGGCGATTTATGCGTGTTCATGCCGCTGCTTAACATGCACGTTCCATGTTCATGGCCTCCCCACCTCGCACTGCCGCCCATCCCATCCAGTCAGTTGAGCGCTGCTGCTCAGCTCTGTGCGTATGTGTGTGTTTGCGTGTTTGTAATGCCCCAGCTTGCCGGTTTCAGTCCCATTCTGCTCGGTTTATGAAATGTACCATTTTTTGTCTGATTTGAATGTAATTTTCTCTGTTACACTTTATATTTTGTATGCGCGTGTTTTTATGTCTGTGCATGTGGCTGTGTGTGTGCTCCGAACCCTTCACACACATGCATTTCGTGTGAAAGCAGCTCTGGGCTTTATTTCTCCATATTTCGCGCTTTTTATTTGCGACCTTTCTTTTACCATTTGGCCTTCTTTCACTCTGACGGATTCGGTGCTTTTTTTGATTTTAGTTTGCAGTTTTTGCTTTTGCTATATTTTCGTTTTCAGCAGCGGTGTGTTATCTTTCGATTTCCATAAGTTAAATTTGTGTTTGCTCGTGTCTCGATTGTCGTCCAAACATCACGAGAATGTGATGTTTTGATTTATTTTTATTATGTTATAGCTTTCCTGAGAACTACAGCAGTTTTACCAATTTAATTTTAATAAAATAACAATAAGATTCCGAAGAAAGGGAAAACTACTATTTTGCCTTATCATCACTATCATTTGGATTGCCCTGTTGGAGTGGTAGAAGTTAGTTTGTTCGAATTAAAAGCATCATTTTGAAAGTCGCTTGGTTCATAAGTAGTATATTCGTTCTCGTTTCGAGATTTTGGGTTAAAGTAAGTTGCACTTATTCTTCTGTAACATGAATCGAACTGTTGCAAGTAGGTAAAAATGGTGTTTTTTCATATCAAATCAGCAAAAATTGCTTCAATGATTTGAAATACTAATTTCGTGGGTAGCCGAAAGAGTCTTTTCGTATTTTGTGAATAGATGTCGTTTCAGCCGTATATCTCCAAAGCTTCTAATCACAGCGTGTCATACCATATAGTGGTGGAAAGGTGAGATTTTAAGCTTCATTTGGCAAAAAAACAAATTAAATTCGGGGAAGTTGAAAGAAAGTTACAGCTGCAAAAATGAGTGAAAATAATGAAGAAATTCGCTGTATTTTTAAATTTTTGTATAAAAAAGGCCACGCAAACCACCAATGAAATTTGTGAAATTTACGAAGACCATGCAGTATCAGTTCGTGTAGCATGTGAAAGATGCACCTCCCTTTGGTCGACCTATCGTTGAAAAAGTGGTGAAGCTCCACAAATGGTCGCAAAGCCAGGATTGACGCCTTGAAAGGTTATGCTGAGTGTTTGGTGGGATTGGAAAGAAATCATCCACTTTGAGCTGCTCCAGGCTGGTCGAACGATTAATTCTACATTTCACTGTCAACAACTGATGAGTTTGAAGCAAGCAATCGAAAAAAACGGCCAGAACTGATCAACAAAAGGCTTCGTCTTGCATTAGAACAACGCTAGACCACACACATCTTTCATAACTCGGCAAAAACTGGCAAAAGCTTGGCTGGCGAGTTTTGATACATCCACCATATAGTCCTGACCTTGCACCATCGGACTACTATTTGTTTCGGTCAATGCAGAACTCCCTTAATGTAGTAAAGTTGGCTTCAAGAGAAGCCTGTGAAAGTTACTTGTCGCAGTTTTTCGCAGAGAAACCAGAATAGTTTTACACTGATAAAATAATGTCTCAAGCGGATAAATGGCAAAAGTGGTCGACCAAAATGGTGCATATTTGGTTCATTAAAGTTGATTAAAAATATATAAAAAAAATAAGTTGAAGTTTGATTATAAATACGAAAAGACTTTTGCGACCAACCAATATTAGCATCTTTCTATTTGCTGGGAGGCTTCGCTTAAAGGCTTTCAATTAAAAAAATTCTGATTGAAAAATTGCATGCGTGGCTGCCACACGACAAATTTTATACATATATAGCTAGTAGCTATAGAAAACTAAGTACAAAAATGCATACTTTATCAAAATTTAATTTTTTCAAAATGAATTCAAAAACACTAAGAACATGATTTTGATTAAAACCTAATTAAATCTCATTTTTGTTATTAAACACATAATTTTCCGGAATTCTAGTTTCATGTCTCATTATCATCACAGCGAACAGAAATATTTTTTCGCTTCCTTTTTGTTTTCGCTGGAATATTAACATAGTAAAATCCACCTATGGACGTTGCTAATTAAAAATTCAAAATAATTTTGTGCAAAAACAAAAACAATTGCGAACACAGCGTTTGAACCCGCAAAGAGCCACAAAAGCCCATGCCGCAGGATTGTGTGCCACACGGGAGCAGCAATAGGCGCGCACTCAGCGGAATACATACGATGAAAACAATGGAATTTTTGCGCTGTGCTCAAAACAGCGGTAATTAGAAAAAATTGCACCGCAAAGTGTGCCGCGGCACGCAGCTCTTACGGCTTTGTGCAACATGCATCGTGCAACGTGCAGAACGTTTGCCCTGCATTTGCTTGATTGGCGCTAAAGTCGCGCGGATATTAGAAAGCCGCCAAAGCAAAAAGCGAGAATGCCACAGTACACAACAACAATGCGCCGTTATTATAACAAAAAGTCAGGAAATGAGAAAAGGAAAATAAAACTAATGTTTGCATAATTAAGCTCCCTTGGCGAGCCGTCGGAATTGGGTCACACACATGGGGATGCAATTCGACATGCAACCCGGCTAATGCCACAACGCCTTAATTAAAGAAAAACAAACGCACAATTTTACAAAGATTCCAAAGACTCAAATTTGCTTATTTTCGGAAGACTTTAAACTAACTCGACGAAGAAGTGCAAGTTTTTCAATGCTTTTTTTACAGTTAACTGGTTTTCTGGGATACTCCGAAACAATATGGTATTTAACACGACTTGATAACAGTGCCGTTGATCTCGTAGTGGCATAATTTCTCCAAAGTCTTGTTCGGCCGCTGATCGTAGACCGTGCCGAGCAGTGTGTAGATCGTGTTGGGCCAGTACATGAACTTCAGCATGCCGGTGTCAGGTGGCACGTGTATATTTTTGAAGACATACGTGCCCACCGATAAGGGGCAGTCTAGGCTCATGTTGCCACCACTCTTGGAGAGCAGCTGCTGTGCCACATTGTTGAAGACCCGTATGCGCTTCACATACTTCCAAAACTCACACGTCTTATAGGTGGCGTTGTAGAGCGACTTCGGCGGCTCGATTTTGCCCAGCTGATTGCGTTTGGTGTTCAATTGGAGCAGTTGGAGGTGCCAGGTCGGCGTTGCGACTGCTTTTCGGACGTACGTCGACGCGGTTAAAGTCATATTCTTCTGCCAGTCCATGACAAGTCGGTAATCGGGCGTGTCGGTGCTGCGAAAGCTCAGTATTTTCAGCTGGTAACAGTACTGTGGAGAGAAAACAATTAAATTTACCCATCGAAAGTGTAGGAAAAAATATTTGTAATTAAAAGCCGATCACCTGCCACGAGTAGCCGATAAGCATGCAACAGATGAAAAGACACAGCATGTTGCATTGCAATCGTTGTGCCATTTATTACGACGATACTATTGTATTATGGGAATTTTTTCGTTGCTCCACTTTAGTCAATGCTCTTCAATACCATTTGTCAGTAGTAATTTTACACTTGTCCAAGTCATCGCCCACCTGACCCAGACAGACAAGCCTCTTCGCTGGAACTCGTTACGCTGCGAAATTACTTGCCCTAATGACTTTTAAATGACATGGCTGAGTTGATGAGTGGTTTACTAATTGTTCCCAATTGTTTTGTCATTTCAATAAAACAACAACGGCAATAAATAAAAATTACAAAAAATGTTTTAATTGTTTGGTTTACAATTCAATTGGGTTTATCTCCGAACACATTCGTCATCAATCGATTTAACATAATTTTTTCATAAAAACACAAGGAACGCGTTTACCACAAACAACATATTGCCTACAGTAGCGGCAATGAAAATAGTGATGTTGAATTCCTTGTCATATTAGAAACGCTCTATTCTGCCTGAGCTTTAGAACTAAAAAGCTAAGCGCAGAAGCAGATGAGAAAATTCGAAAGGGAAAGCGAACCGTGTATGTTTTAAAGAGCGTAGGGAAAATTAGAAATTAATTAATTACATTTTTTAATTCAAGTGAAAATGCCCGCATTTGGATTTTCTTCTTCAACATAAAAATCTACTTAAAGCACTAAAAAACAACATGATCTCAGTAAATATGGCTACTGTAACTTAAAAGCTTTTCATTGCGATTTTCGCGCTCGTCAGTGTACTTAATAAAAAATGCTAAAACTAAAAAAAATAAAAAAATTATTCAATTTTATATAGCACCCAAAGGAACTTCAAATTGTTAATTTAATAATTTTTGGAGCAATGTAATTGACATATCTACATATATAAAAGAATTCCGAATTCCCATTTGATAATAAGATCATATTCTACATTGAACGAGGTGCGTTAAAACAGCAGTAATTTTCATACAAAAAAATTGATTGTGAAACTTCAGGCAGGGCCCCATCAAAATGGAAGTTTAATCGATGTTGGACCTGTTGGAAATTTGTTTCGAAAAAAGCTAATTTTCAAAACTAAAAAGTTTTAAGAAGGCTATTATAAATATTTTTAAAGAACTTGCCATCTTTTTGTTTTTATTCATTTAACTGAAACAAATGAAAACAAGAAAAAACGTTAATTTCGGCTGCACCGAAGCTAATATACCCTTCACACGTGCATTTATAGTAATTCGATCTGAACAATTTCTTCGGAAATTAAGCAGTAATTCATGTCAAATTTCGTGAAGATACCACGTCAAATGCGAAAGTTTTCCATACAAGCCCTTGATTCCGATCGTTCGGATTGTATGGCAGCTATATGCTATAGTAAGCCGATCTGAACAATTTCTTCGGAGATTACATTGTTGCCTTAGGAAATAATCTATATCAAATTTCGTGAGTATATCTTGTCAAATGTGAAAGTTTTCCATACAAGAACTTTTTTCCGATCGTTCAGTTTGTATGGCAGCTATATGCTATAGTTAACCGATCTGAACAATTTCTTCGTATATTACATTATTATCCTGTGCCAAGTTGTGAAGATACATTGTCAAATGTGAAAGTTTTCCATACAAGCACTTTTTCCGATCGTTCAGTTTGTATGGCAGCTATATGTTATAGTGGTCCAATATCGACGGTTCCGACAAATGAGCAGCTTCTTGAAGAGAAAATGACGTTTGCAAAATTTCAAAACGATATCTTAAAAACTGAGGGACTAGTTCGTATATATACATATGGACAGACAGACAGACAGACGGACGTGGCTAAATCGACTCAGCTCAGCATACTGATCATTTATATATACATATATACTTTATAGGGTCTCTGACGCTTCCTTCTGGGTGTAAATATTAAACCTTGTATGTAGTATATTAACAACAACGTATCATAAACGAAAAATTATTGCCATAAAAAACTCAACCAAAGAAGGCCAAAATTTAAATTTATTATTCAACACATTCGCCATGGCGAGCAACACAAATAATGTACAGCATGCATATTTTAATGTCTTTTAATGTGCTGCACGCCGATTAATTGCTTTGAACAAATACGAGTATTAATTATCTCGATGCGTGATTTTGTTTTTATTTTATTAATGCCAAACACACAATGATTTTTTGCTTCCCGCTAATTAATCACATAAATTGAAATTCACTGCAAAATGAAAGCGATAAAAAGTAATCCGGAGCAAAACGGCCACATGTCCGCATGTCACGTTTATGAATGCGCCGAACGCTCTGTACACATTCCGTTTCAATCCATTTGATTGATAGATAGGCAATAAAATATTTATTAAATAATTGAAATTATTATTGGGCATTGTGGCGGAATGGCGGAATGGCGATGCAGAGAACAAGCGAAGTGGCCATTTATGCAGACAATAAATAATTGAATGCATCCACTATTATTAAATGAAATGTTGAAAGGGAAATGTCCTTTTGGTTGTTGGGCATACATATCTACATATGTATTTATATGGAAGGGGAAAGTCCGGGCCGGGTGAATAAAATCTCGTTAAGGTTATATATTTTCGCATAACAAATATTTTCATATCAATTGAGTGAGCTGAAATTTAAATCTAGCCTTAAATAGGAAAGTTAGAAAAGCCTCAACAGCAACGACACCTACATTTGTGGAAAGCTCATTTGTAATACATTGTGACAAAAGAGCACACGGAAATTGTAATTAAATTCATCGGATAAATGATATTTCCAAAAATGTATTTTCGTAAGTTGGTAGGACTGTCTTTTATTACTATGCCAAATATGTGCGCGTTTACAGCAGAGAGATGGGTAGAGAGCTCGACATATCTCGCCAATCCTTTCGAATAATTTTGGTGGTTATTTTGGGTATGAAACGCGTTCTTGCTCGACTCACCCCGATAAAGCTGAATTTTTTTCAAAAAGATTACCGTAAACAAGTCCCTTTGGACATCATTTCCTTATTCCCTACTAGTTGATCTTGCGAATTCCGATCCCACATTCATGGAGACCATTATAACCGATGAGCCGATGAGACATATGTATGTAAGTTTATGAGTTTGACATTCAAACAAGTCAACACTCACTCATTGTAATGGTATCCGTTTTCAGTCGGACGCAGAGATAAATCAAAATCGCTGAAGGAGCTGAAGACGATCAACCGTGCAGCCCTTTTGTATTTCGAGCTCAATAAGCACTAGCTGTGCCGTTTTGATGCACTAGTCGTAGATCTTTTTATTATTGCTATCACGTTTCACCTTCTCGTTCAAACCATTTTGTGGTTTCGATGAAGCTACTAATGTCCGTTATGCCTTTTTGTTCTGTGTCGGATCTGCGATGTGGCTGGGCATGCACAGATAAAGTGTAAAATTGTTTCCTTATTCCCTACTAGCTCGCAACCTCGGCAGATGTTCTTGTAGGGCATACCCATTTTGAACGCATGTTCTCCAAATGGCCAATACCCTGTTATAGGAGCAGTTAGTCTGTAGATACTTTTCCTGGACCTATTTAATTAATCGTTAGTTCTTTTCTTGTCATATATTGGCCATATCTGCTATATTTTTCCATCTGTTCTGAAAATATAAAACTTACTAACTTCTTAAAAAAATCTGATATTTTGACTTGAGATTTTTTGATTGAAAAGTGGGGATTTTTTCGATATGCAGTCAATATCAGATGAAAATTAAATAAAATACAGTGTGTTAGGTACATAAGAAGGTAAGTTTACACCAAAATTACGTGAAAGAAAATATTTTGTGTACAAGTTAAAAATAAAATACCCAAGATCTGGGTTATTTGAATGCATCAATTTAATTTTGAGGTTATGTCAAAAATGTAAGTATACATAAGTTATAGATCTTTTCATTACCTACAACGTTGCTGTATGCCTCTTTTGAATAGCAATAGTAATTTTCCCGGAAATCGAGAAAAAATTAATCCTTAAAAAATAAAAATGGCCCTTCTCCTTCCTTTTCCCGGCCACAAATCGCCCGTATTTTATTTTTCGTATTTTAACCTAATATGGATTTATTTATTTTTATCAATTTCAAAGGCTTCTGCACTGGTCTAAGATGAGAGTTTTTAATTACCAATATTTTTCGTAGTTCACAAAATAATATTGCATATATATTTTGTAATTTTATTTGAGTATATTTTGGCTATAAATAAAAATACATGGCATCTCATCACCTACTTAACTTTTTAAAAACAGTCAAGTCTCTTGTTAATTTCGTCCAAATTGTATGACTCCGAGGCTGCTCTGTCCTTTTCATTGAATTCAAATTTATTGGGGGAGTTTTTTACTTGGCGGGTTCCAACCGCAGCGCACAGCCCTCTGGAGGGGATGTTTTTTTTGGCCACCCAAAGTATACTTGATCTAAATCCAGAAATCGTGAGCTGCTTGAGCCATAATAATTGTTTCTGAAGACTCCTAAGTGTATGGCGCTCCCAGAACTTTTCTCACTTGCGTGAACTTATATGAACGCATATGAACACATATGAGTATTTGCAGGTTTTTGTCGAATAATGCCATTTAAAATTAAAGTATCTACTTGCTCTCCAAATGATAATCTTTTTAATGCTTCAGATAATAAAAGCTATGCCACAAGTACGTAAAATCACACTCCTTTATTGCATAATTCATTTTTGCCTTCGTTCCTGTGTATATAAAAATATACATACATATATACATATGTGCATATATAAAACAAAAATATTGGTTTAATATTATCCACAATAGTTTCCACTCGTCGAGGTTTGTGGTTGCCAACAATAGCAGCAACAGCTATTAACCGAATCGGAACTAATATTCATGGTGAGACCGCAAATTAGCTTCCACTCTGACACTTAGAAGCATAGAATGGATTTGTAAATGTGAAAAGCAAAGGAGGGGAAAATTGCTGCATAAAATAAAAGGAGCAACAAATGTTGTTGGAAGCATAGTAATGCTTCCCTGAATTTGTTTGAAAATAATAGTTTTGTGAGCGTGTAATTAAGTTAATGACAGCGAGCGCTTTTAACATGTTGGTTAGCACTTCTGCTTTTAGCTACTTCAAAGGAAGCGTGCTGTGTATTAAGCGCGGTTTAGTCCTGCGACAACGTGAAGTCGTGCGATTCACCACTGGGTGTGGGTAATTGCGAATAATTGCTTTTAACGCCAACGCTCTACATTTCATCCCCATCAAAGCAACAACAAATAAGTAACGGTGTATTTACCACTAAATTTTCATTTTACTGGCGAAACTAGTTTATGCCACATGCATTTGTATACACGTGTTTACATTTATGTACATATTCAATAATTGCATGAGCATATGCGCGTGTGTGTGTGTGTACATTTGGTAAAATACACGAAATCCCCGCCACCAAGCGTTCAAACTAATTACAAAACTAGCAAACTTTTCAATGAACTCTTAGCCACAAACGAGAGCTTTACTAATGGCAACAATTTACTGAGTTTTATTGCTATTTTCGCCATTTTGGATTTGCGCTAATGCATTTTTGAGAAACTGTGGTTTCGCTAAGTTAGTGAGAAATAAAAATAATTCTGTCAGAATATGGACTTCGAATTTAAAACTTTTAAAAAATTTTATACAAAAAAAAAATAAATAAATATTTTGAGTCTTTCGTTTATCATTTATTAGTTTTCCAATTTTTTTTTTTGCATTTAGCAGTGAAAATTTGAGTTTTAATCTTTTTATTTGTATTTTCAATAAATATTTACATTTATGTTTATAATTGCCATATTAACTGTATCTGCTTAATCTGCGTAGTACTTTTGCGGAGCGGCGGAAATTGATGCCCAACAAGTGTTTTTTCTCGCATATTTAAAATTCAATTAAATTTCTGCAATTTTGCGGTTGAAACTAATTATATTAGAGTTCCATAATTAATTGCCAGCAAACTCCTAACCTAAAAGCATTTATTTTTGCCGAACCATAACTTCAACTCTGTCACTATCGCACTCACCTACTCAGTCCGCGGCGTGAGTTAGGCGCAAAAAGTTTGTCACTTTCTACCAGAAAATCTCCATCCAACTGGTTGTGCGTGCGCTCCGTTTCACTCCCGCCATTTTCATTGTTATAAAGCGCCTTGTTGCGCCTGCACGGTTGTTGTTTCACTTTGTCGTCGCATTCGCTGTGGAAGGAAAACTTTCGCCGCCATTTACAACCGGCGAGCGACATTGTTGTCCAAATATTGATTTAATTTGTTGGCAACTTTTCGTATTTACTACCAATTCTATGTAAATATTTATTCCGGCATTGTCATATCCTGTAACGGATACTTTTAGCAACAATAATAAAAGTTCGAGCGCCTCCCTCGCACTCGCACTCTTTCGTTTGCTCTTTGCTATGCCTCAGTGGTGGCAAATGAAATCTACCGTTTGATGACGGTGTGTGCAATTATAAAACCGCTCATATGTATGTGTGTGTGTGTATTCCATTGCCTAAAATTTCGAAATGGAAAACCTACACCTTTCCACAAAATCATCATGGCCAGGCTTTTGTGGATCGATGTGATCATAAGAGCTGTGCTCCCAAAAGTTGTAATTCAATTATGAATGGAGTAATGCGATTATGAAGACTATCCTGTAATAGTGCAATCAAATAAGCCTTTGTAAAAGTAATAAAATGCATTTTCAAATAAGGCAGCAATGTTTAATGGTGTGAATTGTTGCAGACATTATTTCACCAGTGTAAATCGAAATTTCGAAATTTCCAGAGCGGAAGCGAGCGAACCATTGTTGCTTCCCTTTTATATACAAAAATTTCTAAATATAGCGAATTTCTTCATTTTCTATCATTTTCCAACAGCTGTGATTTTTTTTTCAACTTCCCCGAATTTAATTTTTTTTGGTTAAATGAAGCTTAAAATCTCACCTTTCCAACATAATATGTATGGTATGACACAATGTGATTGGTGGGACTGGAGATAAACGACTGCAACGACATCTATTGACAAAATATGAAAAAACTTTTTCGACTACCCAATATTTTAAAATTATTTGGAGAATTTTTGTAAATAAAACAATTCAATTAAAATATATATTTATCAATGAGTTGTGAGATATTTTTGATAACGAATCTATGAAAAATATCTAGTCATTCCTAATAATTATGTCTGTCCAAATATTCATAGAAAGCTGAAAGTAAGTGAATATGTTCAAAACATGTGGAAAAATGGTTTATTTCATTATTTCCAGCGAAACGATAAGTTTTGTCCTATCATTACCTCCGACCAACCTATTAAAGATCAAAAAAGCATCTATAAAAATTTCTTTTCTTTCTAAGAACTACCGTTTCTTGGTACCAATTGGAGAAAATTAAAGCAAACCGAAGTCCTTATTTACATACAATTTATTTAAATAATTCAAATATAAATACGAGTAGTATTTACCATAACTCACACAAAAGTATATATGTACATATACGTATACATACATATATAGTAAGTACAGAGACTTCACAGTTGCCACATTAGTTGCGTAACGAATGCAGTAATATTATGTTAGTATTAATTTGGCCATAAAGTAACATAAGAGCACATGTCAAAGTTCAGTAGGAGAATATTCCTTAATAGGCTTCAAGTCAGCTCAAGAAACGACATACATTTCTAAGAAGTAGATTAAAATTTACTTTGGCTTACCTTTTTAATTAAAGTAAATATGCTCGTCTACAGTATTGTGCGGAAATTTTGCGCAGCAAATATACATAGGTAGTTTGTAATTACATGTTCGAAATAAATAACATGGTCTAATTCATAATTGAAATAAAAATAAAAATAAATTATGTTTACTCAGACCAAAGATAAAATTAAAATTAACAATTAAGTTAAAATTAATTAAAAATAAGAATTTAATTTAAAATTAACACCAAAATTAAAATTAAAATTAAAAAAAATAAAAATTTAGTTTAAAATTAACATTTAAATTGAAAATAATTAAAATTAAAAATTTAATTTAAAATTAAAATTTAAATTAAAAATAATTAAAATTAAAAATTTAATTTAAAATTAACATTTAAATTAAAATTAATTAAAAATAAAAATTTAATTTAAAATTAACATTTAAATTAAAAATAATTAAAATTAAAAATTTAATTTAAAATTAACATTTAAATTAAAATTAAGTAAAATTAAAATGAGAAATAAAATTAAAATTAAAATTCTAAGTTAATTAAAATTTTGATTATTTTAAAAAATTAACAAAAAAAATACTTTAAAAATTTAAAATTGCTTCATAATTTTCCTGGAATACTACTAAAAAAAGTTGTAAAGATCAAACAAATTTTAGCTAAAAATTTTTGCACTCCACTGTATCTTAAAAAATATAACTGTTTCTGCAAAAACAAAATGCATCAAAACTCTTAAGGACTAAGTAAGGAATTTGTGCTTACTTAAATATTTTATTCCTAAATATGTACGTATACTCAGCAAATTGGTAAAAGTGACATGGTAAACCGCATTTTTAATTCCCCTCACTCACATATATACAAATATCTTACATCACACGATGTTAGAACCACAGGTGGGCATAGAAATTACACATATTTTACACAACTCAAATTTTGTGACGGCAAGCAAACGCGCAACTAACCTATGGCACCTGAACACACATACATATAAACACACATACATATATGCATACAGACATTTATACATTCATATATATATACATACATATATGTATATGTAAATGCCCTTCTTCCATTTTGTGGCAAATACATTTTTAATGAGAAAACTGTCTTCAACGAGCTTAAGCATACATATACATATAGTATATACAGAGGTAACCGGATCCGAATGAAATGATGAATTTTTAAAATTCTGAATTATTATTATTGTTTTTGGAAGGATGCTGGAAGGAGGCAATGCCAGCTTGAGTGGTGGATTACTTTACGGAGCTACAAAATGCCTTCCATGACAGCAGCAAGTGGCTGCTGGATAATTCATACACACATGCCATTACACATATATGCATAAGTGTCGCAGCATTAGCCTACAAAACACTTCTGTCTCAGCTAAGGAGAGCACTAATGTATATGTAATGGATATGTTCATGGTAAAAAATGTTATCGCAAGAATATTTTCCAAATGGAAACTGCTGAAGCAATGTACAAGCGCAACGCTTAAAGCATTTTGCGGGAGCGAGTTACCTTACTTTGTTGACACGCAGCAAGGCAATTTAAATAATTTTTAATGCTGTCCTTGCCGCAAACGCATTACTCGCAGCGCAAACTGGCCGCGCAATTAATTTGTTGTGCCTCACCGGAGAAGCGCCAGTCCCGCTGTGAGCGTTGAACTCGCACCCAATTTCGATAGTACATTCGGTGGTTTTTTATTTAAGAGACGAACGTGATCTGAATTACATTTTATCCATTCAGACGCAGCGGTCACTTAAAATTCTCTTCTCCTTTTCCAATATCTCTCCGGTGCCTGCGCCACGGACTGCTGTCCGTGCACTGCGGTGATGCAATTTAAATTTACCACTTCATAAAATTTAATTTACTCTTTAAACACATTCATTCACCACCGCGTGTGTGCGTGTGTGTCCAGTTGTCAGCACGCCGGCACGAACTTGTTCAACAGCGCACGTCGCTCCTTGGCAGCCGACAGGAATGTGCGCTGCTGCTGACGCTGTCATCAAGGACTTTCTCAGCTGCCTTCGCCTCGCCGCTCGTGTGGGTGCGGCGTGTGCAACGTAATGAGTTTATTTCCTCACTTTTGTGCAATTTTTCGCTTCATTCGGTTATTCTTCGTTGCGTTCGGATATTTTCGTGATGGTGTCGCTTTAATTTTATTAATGTCGCTGCCAATGTTGTTCTTTTGTGCCACTCTTTCACAATATTTTTATGAAACTATTTTTTTTTATTTTTGGTTTGTAATATTTTTTTTACGTTATCGCATAACTTATAACGCATACTTGATATAAGTTTGAAACCTGTGAAATTGGTTGTGTCAAAGAAGCATTATGTGGCGTCACTTATACGCACTGTTGCACCAATTGCAATTAAGTGGTTAGCGGCGAATGCAGCAGCGCTTGAACTTTAATACACTTTTCGGTTTTTATCGCCACATTTTCACGAAAACTTTGAGCAAGCATTCATTATGACACCCGAAATCCGTATTTTTAAACTCTTTTCCTGCCAGAATTATGCCAAGAAGTGACACATATAGAATGGTTTATGCGCTTTAACTTACGATGACATTAATTATGAATGAAGCACTGTAGAGCTAAGCATATTATTTCGTGCTGATGAGAGCAAGATGTGTAAGAAGTGATTATGAACTTGGCTTAAATAGGGTTTCAAGCAATATTTGTGAGTATTCTCGCATTGCTTGGTAAAATGTAATTATTTACACCGAAAAAGGAGCTTATGGATAGGAAAAAGCTTTGGTGGCTTTTAAGTTTAAGTACATTTTTTAACTCATGAAAACCTATTTCAATAGAAAAGTTAGGCCACTTTTAAATGACCTGACATATGATCAGCTCATTTAACACACTTCTCAAATACAAAATTCTCAGTGCCTCTCTATTCACTCTCTACTCAGTTAGTAAGTCTTCTAGAAGCTAAACCTATGAGTTAATGGAAATTTCTTAACGAAGTGACTCTAATCAGCTAACAGTTTTCGTTTAAAGAAATCAATTGAAAATTTCCAGCTCTTTTACTCTATTGCTCATGACTTTTAAGCTTCTGTTGAATTTTATGATATCGTCGCTAATGTTTTTCCAATCACTCAATCTCGAAACATGAATGCACAGTTATCCGCTGCGCCATTTTCCACATAGCGCAGACACATAAAGCGAAAGCACTAATAAAAGTGCTGTCGGTGAGTTTGGGAATTTCATCATGAATTCGCCCGAAGCGCACTTGGCAGAATGCAATAAAAATCTGCCACAAGACAAACGTTGAATATCCAATTTACGATCCGAATATTGAAGGCAAAGACGTTCGCAGTGGTGGAAAACTTAAAAAGCGCTGCTCTCTTACCACCCCCACTTACTAGCTGCAAGTGGTATGCAGACAGAAGCAAAGCGGTGGAAAGTGTGCATTTCATTCCGAAGAAGCTTGTCAGAACAACAATGTGTGGAAGTGCAGTTTTCGCGAGCTTTAAAAGGTAAAGAACGAAACTTTACAAGCCAAAATGTGTCAGAAAGGATAACAATGTGTGAGAAATGTAAGAGGAGAAAAATAAAAAATACTAACAAAAATGTTTAGTAGACTTCCAATAAGATTTCATCGGTAGAAGAAACTTCATACCCTTATTTAATTACATACACAAAAATTCTGCGACGAAAGGCAAGAAACATAGTCTTTTTTCTCAGTTTCCTTTTTTTCGGACTACTTGGCAGTTATTAAACTGAATAAGACTTTGTGATACTTGCACTACTTCCTACTGAGAAACCGATTCTATTTGTAGCCTGCTATCTTGAGAATTCAGAGTTGATCGGTTTTGGAATATTGTAAGGCATTTTTCTGTATTAATATTAACTATTACTTTTTGTTTGTTCTTTTTCTTACCTTTTAGCTTTTTTATGATCCTCACTCACGCTATTGAATTCGTGCGGTGCGGTCCTCTGTCATCTGAAACTACTTTTGTTAATCTTAGTCGCCTTCGCAACTTCAATTTTAAACAAATAAATGCTAAATTAAATAAAAAGCCACAAAATAAACTTGAAGACGCGTTTTCTGCAGCCAATTGCACGTCATTCCCTGAGCTCCCCGACGCATCTCGTGGCGTCGTGACGAAAACATTAAATGTGCTGAAGTGCTCTATAAGCGCTGCTCTGCGCCACGGTGTCAGGATAACTGGAAAATGTTGCGCTGCCATGTGCGAAACTTTGTCAATCGCTTTATCATCGATAAGCGATAGTCGTCGCGGCAGCACTTAACCTCACTCTGTGCCACATCATCTACGCAAAGCGTGTCGCAGTCTCCGTTCTGGCGCTAAAGCTGCTTTCAGTTGAAGTTGTCAAGTAGTCAGCGTCTTAAGTGTCTTTAGTTCAAATTTTTTATCGCCGCTCGTTTGTCATCTCGACGCAAAGGCGGAGTGCAAAGCCGTAAATGTTTCGTTTACGCGAAGCAGATGATAACTGCAAGTGGTAGGAAAAGATATGAATGCATGCTGTTGTTGTAAAGACTCCACGTGCTGTGGTTTTGCGGCGTAAAAATGTGCCACTAAAATGTGTGTAGCGGGTATTAAATCTATTTTTATAACCCCTTGATAAACGAGAGCGCTGTTGTAGTTAGCCTCTTATTCGTCAAAGGCTTTTAGCGGCTTTCAATTGTGGAGCTAAAAATTTAAAATATGGCACTTGCCAACTAAACTTATTAACATTCAATTTCTATTTCCCGAGCTACCTTTCTTGACTAATTTGGCTGGCCTTTGAGAGGCCAAGCTAATGCAGTTTCAGCTAATTTGTCTTCTGGAAACTGCTTTGAATACATTTAGCCACTAGCCATGTTATTGATTACTACCAGAGTCCATTAATCGCACATATTTTTCACTTTTTTCGCTCTCCGTTGGCAAATCCAAAGATGCACGTGCTCGAACGAAAATATATGATCCCCGAGCGGCCCGTATATTTTCGAGAAGAGCACCGCAAAGCCTTCGAAACGTGCAGTCAAGCACAAGAGGAGTCGTAGGAAAAGTTATGAAAATCTCCTTTGGCCAGGCATCACTGAGGTTGCAAATAAACGTCTTCACTTTCAGTTATTTCGCACAAATCGCAACTGAGTACATTCAATATTTAACACATAAGGTAAGCGGTAGAGCAGCTGCTCCCACCTGCAAGCATGAGTTATTGAGTTACTCAGTATTCAAATGTCGTTAGCAATAATCAAATAACAGTAATTAAACAACCTAATTTGTGCTGTAAAGGACAACAACATTTCTAAAGCAATGGGAATGGAATAGTTGTTGTAAATTTTTATGCAAGATTCAAGGCGACACTAATTACTATGAATATGCGAAACTCTTCATTCATTTGTTCGTAATCAAGCAGAATGACACATAAGACGCCCTTACAATCTTCTTTTACCGCTCAAACCTTCGACACTTCGTTTTTACCTTCACTCAGTGCCGTGTACTTACATATATGACTGCATATTCAACGCCACCGGCCTATTTTTGTTTACCCTTCCACTTCATTTGCGTGGAACGTGCAATTATGCTCTTGCAGCGTCACTCGTCTTTAGTAAATAATCAGGCCGGCAGCGCTGGCTCCCTGGCGTATACGTAATATTTAAATAATTATTCGGCTGCAGTGCGGAACTCAAGTATGTGAAGTACGTGTTGCAATGCCTTCTCCAAATTATTGCATACACATGGGATTGAATGCATTTGTGTGTGTGTATGCTCAGTGTGAAAGTATGCATGTGTAATTTAATGAATACTCATTACGTTCTCATTAAATTTGCCAGGCATACGCCGCGCTCTCCAATGCGAAATGAAGAGTATGTACATAGGTGCCCAAAGTGCATCATTATCTGCAACAAAACGCAATCGCAAACTTACCTACGTGTATGAAATAATAGGTATTTTAATTGAAATTCACAGCAACTG
This sequence comes from Bactrocera neohumeralis, assembly GCF_024586455.1. Classification (NCBI taxonomy): domain Eukaryota; kingdom Metazoa; phylum Arthropoda; class Insecta; order Diptera; family Tephritidae; genus Bactrocera; species Bactrocera neohumeralis. The sequence goes on along the minus strand of NC_065922.1, from coordinate 3,669,644 downwards.
TGTAATGTGAAACTTGAGCAAGAAATTCCAAGGCAGCAGGCTGTTCATCGCTTGTTTTGGTTATTGATTCAGACATTTGATATTTAGCCCTTTGTCTTAACGAACGCTGAACAAATGTAGAAATGATTTACTGAAATGCTCCGTAAATTATTCGCTTAATTAAGTTGAAGTGAAAACCCTTGATCGTCCTTAAATTGACAAATTTGACAATAATATTGAAGATACTCTTTATAGGTTAACCGCATTTATCGATAATTCAGAGTGATCGTTTTTTTTTTTTGAATTTCGCACAAACAGAATTTAAAAAATTCAAACGCAAAATTAATTTTATGAAATTTTTTTGGTTGTGAAGAAGTTAATAAGTGTCCTGAAATACTTTGTTCATTATGTTAACGTCGGATCAATCAGCATAATGATCTGAGTCGATTTAGTATTGCTCGTCTGTCTGTATAAAAGCATACTAGTCCTTTAGCTTTTGAGATATCGATGTGAAATTTTTCTCATGTCATTTTCTCACCAATTTTCAATTATCGGAGCACTATAGCATACAGCTGCCATACAAACCTAACAATCGGCATCAAGTTCTTGTAAGGAAGCTTTTCTAAAGGGTACTAGCTTCGGTGCAAGGGCAGTTAAAGTTTTTCCTTCTTTTAGTTATGAATAAATTACCAAATAAAGAAAATTAAATTATTAATGTGTTACTAAAGCTTGATGGCCTTCTTAAAGGCGGTTGTGCTACGTACTTTCCAGATTTAATTATTAACTGCGGACTTTACATTACATTTAGGAGCAAGGAAAGCAGCAACACTAAAGCAATATCTGATAATTTTACTATCATTTCCAACTGATTTTAACTTCGAATTAAAGAAAAGCTAAAACTGTAAACCAAACCCTCAAAAATAGAAATATTCATATGTATATAGCGAATAAGCAAAATTTAAAATTTTTAAAACAAATAACAAAATAATTTTCAAAATTAAAAAAAAAGAAATAATACGAAGAGTGCTACATCCAAAGCTTACCTGAAAGCTAGTGCTTATTTTTTTAATTTAACGCGCGAATATTCATTTTTGCATACCTGATTTAATGCATTGTGATCTCTTTGAAATATTTTAGTAATGCCGCATATTCAGAATGTTTTTCTCTAATCAAATTTTAGTTAAATTTTTGCCACAATATTTATTGAAAATACAAGCGATATGCAACGTTTCGCAAAATATCCTGTCGAAGGCAGATTATTATACTCCTGCAACCTGTTGTTACATAGTATAATCGTTTTGTTCATATAACGGTTGTACATATCAACTAAAATTAAGCAAGATAGATGAAGCGTTATGCTATGTTCCCACCAAAAATTTTAAGTGATTAAATTACATTTAATCCCTTCACCAATCAAGACCGTTCTCACTGGCGTTGGACAGAATGTTAAAACAGATGTTTTTGCCATTAATATTTATTAAAAAAAAAAAGCCGTATATGTTTAACCTTGTTTCATAATATTTGGACGAAATTTTTTATTTGTCCAAAAATGATTTTGTGTTTACTTCATTTATTTTTTTTTCTCTTTGAGTTGTTTACAAAATATAAAAAACGACAATCGATTAATATCTATGATGATCTCTATTCCGTATATTCAAAATGGCAGACAAGAGTTCTTTGTAGTTTGGTGACCTGCTAACCATCAGGTCTCAAATTTGACAGTCAATATTTTAGACTAACGCAGAGACTGTTTAGAATAAAATAACTCGTCAAATACAAATTGATACATAGTCAGACTGGTTATCAAAACAAATAAGAATGTCAATTTTGTATGGCGAAATTTTTTTACTTTTATACGATTAGTGGGATAAACTACTCAACAGCCGAAATCTTGTGATCTCAGGATAACGAGACAAGTTAAAATCCGGGTGACTGTCTGTCAGTCCGGCCTTCCATCTGTGCAAGCTGCAACTACCTCCGAGACAAGCTGCAACTACCTTTAGTAGACGATCAAATGGGATAGTAGGCGTGGCACCGCCACCTTTTAGGTGTAAACACATATCTCAAAACCCGCCCGGCCGATTTCGACCAAATTTGGTATGTGATATTCTACGGAAAATGAGTGAAATCGGAAAACAGACACCCCTACTTCCCATATAACACAAATTTAAATTTCATTTGAAACTTTCATTGCATAAATAAATAATGATTAATATATCAAGACGAATAGTGCATTTGAGGTGTGTCATCTTATGACTAAAAATTGCCTAAATTGAAAAAAGTTGCTCAATCCCCTAGGTACTGTTTATGGTGCTTATAGCTGACCTTTTACCAAAAATATCGGTCAATGTGAGAGATATGTAATTGAAATTCAGAGAGAATCTTATCGTGATAGTATTATGTCTGTGTGCTACAAATGGCTTAAATCGTGTCATTACTTCATTTAGGCCCCATACACCTTATATAAAGATTTTCGAGCTTCCGGATGACTTTATACTTTATATATCGGCCAATATGTGAGTTGTCTTCATAAAATTGTACATTTGTCCTTAAAATGAATAAAATCGGATGAAAACTCGTCCTAGATCCCATATATAACTAAAAGACCTGATGTACTTGAAGCTACTTCCCTGGCTTTAATTCTTGCAAGTTGCAAGAGTATAAAATGTTCGGTTATGCCCGAACTTAGCTCTTTCTTACTTGTTATTTTTCTATTTGGAAATGCCGCAGGTCATTGTTCTTTAATTTTGGTATTTATATAGCAGATGTAGTCGTAATTTCAAAAATATGCAATTTGATTATGTGTGCGCTTAAAAAACAACATTTGATAATGCTTAAATGAAGCCTGAAACAAGTATTCGAGCATACACGCTTGCATACATATGTATGTACATATAACTGTTGTAAAATTTAGAAAATTCGATGCTTTTGAATGTACCTCAAAATCTCGAATACAAATGTTGAACGAGCTACTCGCACGTACAAAGATAAAATGTGAACGCTTAAAACGAGTATTTGGCGAGAATTCATGAATTTGCTGGCAAATCGATTTCGCACACTTCGAATGCCGCATCCAACACATTGAGGCATTCTTGTGCAAATTCATATGCGTGTGTGTGTGTGCGAGCGAGTTAATTGTTTTTCATTAGTTTCGGCTGCAAAATGTTAGCTTTCACACTCACGTGCGTGTGTGGGTGTGTGTTGGTGCCCATATCATGCTTTCATTTGTGTAGCACACTTTTAGGCAGCAATAAAGCACATTTTCCATTCATAGCGTCACACATACACGGTCACACGTGCATACATAGCGGCATGGAGATTATTCATGCGTGGCATGAGCAGTCGTGCCCGCCATTTGTCAGCCGCTAGCTGGCATATTGAATGTGGCAAACAATCAAAATTCTGCATTTCGGTGATAACAGCCACAGCGGCGGCAGCAGCAGCAGTGGCAATGGCAATGGCAGTTGTTGTTGTGGTGCTGTGGCCATGCTGCACTTGCGTCAGTGCGGATTTGCGCATTTTCATTTTCAATTTCATTTGCGTTTATGGCTTCGGATTCATGTTGATGGCTACTTTGAAGCGCACACACATCCACACATCGGCGGGGGGTGGAGTGTGTGTGTGTGTGTGTGCAGCAAATATTGCGCAAGCGAAGTGGAAGTTTATAACCGCGAGCAAAATAAACACACACAGTCACACGCAGGCGCTCGCATATCTGGCGCGCCGCTTTGAAATTGCATTTGGTAAACAAGTTTTATGCGCGCAAATTTCAATTTGTCAAGTTATGTCAGTTGGCATATTTGAGTTGCAAATTTTATGCTTTTCATTAAGAGTAAATTTTAAGTAGAAATTTTTACGCTTCTCACTGAAGTGGCAAGCTAAGCAACACTTCGCACACACAAACACACACACATCGTCCCAAGCGCTCACACACGCTCAAAGTGACAGTGTGACAGTGAGTGCAATTAAGAGTGTCGTAAATGTGACACTTTGCTCCAATCGTCAACACACAGCTTGCCACATACACTCGTGTTGCCACAAACGCAACAAAATTTCATACGAAATGCCCACTCTTTAATAGCTTGTGGTGAATTTTAAAATTCTGCTGCTCTCTAATTCCATCATTGTCCACATGAGTAATTTCTGCATGCGGAATGAGAAAAAAAATCACAAAAGCAACATTTATTTTGCAAGAATTGTCATTTATTTTAGTTTTCCTTGAAGAGCACCTCTTCTCCTCTCACTCCCCTTTAGTTACTGGCATTAGCCTTTCCTTTAATTAGATATTCTAAGGCAAGAAATTCAATTATGTCGAGGCTTTCTCTGTAAATACATATGTCGGAGATGGTCGCACGTGTGTGCTGTGCACTTCCTGCTCTGCGCTTTTTGCTCTTCTGCTGACAGCGGTTTGACCTCTGCTTGCCGGCGGCACAATGTCAAGTGTGCCACATGAGACTTGCCACAACATAGCCAAATTGTGTGTTCATTTGTTTTTGCAAGTGTTGCCGCAATGTGTTGCATGCACGCCATAAGTGGTTTGTCAGGAGACCGGTGCCACGATGACATGTTATGAGTTCCTTATGTGGGTTGGGCAAAAAGTTGCATGTGCCACCGAAAACTGTTGGCCTTTAGTTGACGTTGGGTGAAACCTTCTGTCATGAAAGGTATGAAGCTTGATGCCAGCTCGTAGACGAAGCACACTTCATGTTATTTCATGAGAGGCTCACTCACTTCTTTCGTTTCACCTACACATTTTAGCTGGTTGTTGCGGTTATTATAGTGGCAGTGGTGAATTGACGAGGCTTGTGTTAAGAGTCACAAAAAATATATGGGGATTTTATATAATATTTCCAAACGTGAGAAAGATTTGTACTCTTAAATTGAATTAACATGTTCCTCAATGAGCGATAAAAATCTTCACTGAGGTCTTGGAAAGCTTTAAAGTTCCAATTTCTAAGAGATGTTGTTCCAAATACATTGAAAATCAAGGAAGTCAATAAAATATTAAAGTCCACCAAACAATTTGAGCGGTCAATAAGAACATTTTATGTATACAAATTGTCCCAATCTGATCTCATTTAGGAAATTCTTTGGAGTTATTTAACACACATTAAATAAATGAATTCGGAAACTTAAAAAGTTCGTCTGTGAACAAACCTGGCACAACGGAGACAAACGTCTCTTAGGAAGTGCTACGAAGATTGCATGTACAAATATCTCGTAATCTCGTCTGTGGCCTAGCCTGTTTACAGCTGATTAGCGCGATTTGTGATAATAAAGTGTCCAGAATAAATAAGAAATTAGAAAAAAACGGTAACTTCGTCTGCATCGAAACTATAAGTCAACAACGGTTGGCATCCAAGGGAATCTTCCTCATTCTAACATAATCTTATTTTTGGCATAAACAACATTAAATACGAATGAAGGTCACTTAATGAGGAAAAATTATATTTTATAAAGATCTTTTTTTTTCATTTCGTTTAGAGAGTTTCGAATTTCGGGAAGATAATGTGTCATATAGGAAAGTTTTCTATACAAGAACTTTGTTTGAATCGATCAGTTTGTGTAGTCATCCTTTAGTGCGATAAGAAAATAAGCAAAATTTCACATCTACATCTCAAAAACTGATTCGAATTCGAGAATATACAGACCAACAGAGAGAAAAACGAAATAACGGAAATGCCCAATTCAACTCAACTCATCGCGTTGATCATTTATATCGTCACCTAACATGCAAAATAACGTAATATCACTTTTCATAAGTTTACAAGCGAAGGAAATTCGATATAATAGAAACCACTCAAATTTGAACAGAATTTGAATTTTGGTTATATATTGGTTATCGTACACCAAAAAAGTAACTTGAGTTTTGGTTATATATTGGTTATTATGTCTGACAGCTATTTTCGACTATTTTATGATACGTTGTTTTGTATTTTAAGTGACGATATATTTTGTACATATATATGTACATATATATTCTACTGTCTCGACGTTTCCATCTAGCTATTATTCATTGACAAACTTAATATACCCTCTTCAAGGTACAACAAGTATACTTGCCTAATAAGTTTTGTCTCTAGAGCCAGGTGGTGTAAATTATCAATAATCCGAACAGGTTTTATGAAATTATAGAATTTCACATATTCTGCAGAAACCAAGCAAGTGTTATGTAAGTTGAATGTAGATTTCTTTTCCACTCATTGAAAATTCAGTGTTGAAGTGATCGCAGAAAGTGCTAATCGCCCCAATTGCATTTCAAAATTCTTCACTGCGACTGAGTCACGCCACACTAAACAC